>NW_004567103.1:1134678-1147489 GCF_000260355.1 Condylura cristata | reverse complement strand
ATATTCCATTGTGTCTACGTACCACCTCTTTTTAATCCAGTCATCTACTTTTGGGCATTTGGGTTTTTTTCCATGTCTTTCCTATAATAAATAAAGCAGCAATAAACATGGGAGTGCAGGTGTCTTTTTCAATCAGTGTTTTTGTGTCTTTTGGGTAGATCCCTAGGAGTGGGATTGCTGGGTCATATGGAAGCTCTGTTTTTAGTAGTTTGAAAAAAGTGGTTTTCCACAGTGGTTGTACTAGCTTGCATTCCCACCATCTGCTGCTCTTTTTTTTTTTTTTAAGATTATTTATTTATTTATGTATGTATGCATACAGAGCTGGGGTACAGGCCAGAGGTGCAGGGGTGGTGAGAAGATTCACAAGACAGAGTGGGGAGCAGAATAGACTAACGGACAAAGTACACTGCTGAGGGGAGCAGCGGGCGGGTCAAGAGAGGTCCGCTGCACCCTGTAGGTCACCTCCGGGGCAGGCGGGAATCGAACTCATGCTAAAGTGGCTTTAGCTTCATAGTGCTGCGCTCTAACCCCGCTGAGCCCCCAGGGAGGGTCCTGCTGCTTTTTTAATAAAGCCTCACAGAGCATCTTGGGTCTGCGTGAAGGTGTGGAGACGCGGGTGGGGGCGTGTGGCGGGAGGCAGGTCCCCCGAGACACTCACAAACAGCTGCCTCTTGACCCTTACCTCGCCGCCTTACGAGAAACGTTTCCTGAATTATGTGGTGTTTGGGGCGGCCCTTTGGGGAGAAGATAAAACGTGCTGTGTGAGCTCCGCAGCTTTCCGGGAGGCCCGCGCAGGCCTGCTAGAGCCCAGGGAGTCGGGGCCTCTGGGCTGTGTTGGGCGTCGCACGGTTTGGGGTGTCCTTCGGTGATTGAGCGGTTTGGCACCTGGCAATCGGAAGGACAGTTTATTTCGGTCGGTAGCAGAAGAGGTGGTTACGATTCTCCCCAACGTTGTGGTCTGCTCGGTAGTGCGTGGGGGCTGCCGGCGAGTTCCCGGAGCTGGAAGGAGAGGCTCGCCGGACCTCTCGTCCCCTGCTCACCCTCAGGGATGCCCAGCAGCAGCTGCCTGGGGGCGTCTGGCCTCAGCAGCGCCCCCGATGGAAGCCAAGGGAGCCCGCTTCTCCATACTGGAGGCCTTGGGGAGCGAGGGCCCCTGCGCGGAACTCCCTTACCGAGGACTAGCGGCTGAGCGCGTCTGGGTGGAGAGCTGAGCACTTGACCGCAGTCGAGGGGATAGCGGGAACCGGACCCGACGGAGACAGGCCGCGGCCCGGCCACTGTGCCCGGGAGCTGGGAGCACAGCGGGCTTCTCCCCTCCCAGGCGCGAGTCGGAGCGACGCCGTGAGCACGAAGGACGTGGCCCCTCTCTGCCTCCTGCCCTGGCCGACGGTGGTTGTGGGGGCTGAGCCCGGCCTCCCGGAGGACCAGCTGGCTCAAGCTGAGCTGGCCGGGGCTTGCCCGGCCACTGACGTCCTCGATGGAGCGCGGCGGACTCGACGCCTTCCTGCAGGGACAGTCCTCCAGCGCCGACGCAGGCTGAGGCGCCCGCTGCCCTTGTGGGAGCCGGCGGTCGGGAAGGGGCGGCGGAGCAGACCGGCGGGAGAAGCGGCGCCGAGCCCTCGGAGGCCTCCGGCGTTTGCACACTTCCTGTTTGGCAACGCGAGCTGGAGCATGAGGTTCTGCTCCCGGAAGACGCGCCGCTCCCTCCCGCACCCCAAACTGCACCTGGTGCTTCCCGCTGCACGTTGGGCTGCTCCAGGGACGAGGTGGCCGCTGCCCGCCGGACGCCCCAGCGGTGGGCAGCAGCGCACGGACAAGCCCTGCCGCACCAACTGGCAGCTGGCGGCCGGCTCTGGGGCCGGCGCCCTCGGGGGCAAGCCCTCCCGCCCAGCGCAGACAAGGCGTCCTGCTCCGGGAGAGGAAGACGTGGGAAGGGGACAGGCCCGCAGCGCTCCCTCGGGGGCCGGAGGTGCCGCTGGGTCTCGGCCGCCGGACGAGCAGACTTGCCTTTGAAAATGTCGGGCGCTTCCCCGGGGCCTGAGGACGCAGGCGGGCGTGGACCGAGGCCTCTTCTCTAACCTGCGTTTCTGTGGGGGAGGGGCGGGGGAGCGTCAGCACTGACCGCCAAGGCCAGTTCAGCCAGGCCCCTTCTGTCGCCTGGGCTGGACGTTCAGCTCCATCGGCCACCGTCCCCAGGAGTCCAAGGTGGCCCCTGTGAGTCATCTTGATGTCTGAAGACATGCGGGCGACCCCGAGGTTTTGGATGTCCGCCCACCAGGGTGCGACGTCATCGGCAGGGACCCACTGGCCGGTGCTGGCCGGCGCTGACCCGAGGCGTGGGCCCTCCCACGGGTATTTGTTCCCTGCGCAGGCACAGGCGACCGCGCCCTGGGCCTCCGGGGTGTCCAGCCAGTCTGCGGGCGCTCGCTTCCGTGCTGGGCACCTTCCTCGCCATCACCCAGTTTCCCCGAAGGGGAGCACGCGGCTTACTCGAGTGACGCGGCGTGCAAGTGACGGCGGCGGCGAGGCGCGTGCCCTGTCTGCCCCTGCGCCAGCGCCCCTGGGCTCCCCAACGGCAGGGTGGCTAGGAGCAGACCCCAGGGTCCCCGGGAGGCGCCGGCTGGGAGGCGCGCTGGCCGGCGGCCGGCTAGGAGCGCACGCTGCCCCCGCCGAGGGGAGAGGAGGCGCGGGGGGCTGGCGCCGGGTGCGCCGAGCGGCAGGGGTGCAGTCGCGGGGTTCCGGCCCACCAGCAGCCGAGAATCCGCCTCCCCGTCATGGGCGCGTGAGACACGCACGCCGCAAGGCGGCATCTCCCAGACCGGGTCAGCGTCCGGGCGACGTGGCAGGACACGGAGTCCCAGACGCAGCGCCGAGAGGTGGGTTCATCGCACCCCTGGAGGCTGAAGCTCAAGCCAAGGCCCCTTCAGCCCGGGCAGACCCCAGCGGGGCTCCGAGGGGCCTCTCCGGGGCTGCTGGCAGAGCCAGGCGCGAGAGGCGCCCTCTGCCGCTTCCCGTAGGCCACGCCCGTGCCCGGCGGCCTCACCGCTGGCCTGACCTCTGCCTGAAGGCCGCGCCCCAGCTGGCGTCCCCAGGGGTCAGCCTCCACAGTCGCGTCCCGAGGACCCGTTTGGCCCTAAACCTGGAGCTTCCTGCCCGTCCCGGGCCCGACATGCCCGCCCCCTGCCAGGCGAGGACGAGAAGGCCTGGACCGGCCTCTCGGTGGGGAAGCCTCGTGGGAGGGCCTGGGGCCCGCGAGGAGCAACCACGGTGGTGCCTGCACGCCAGGCGCCCCCACCCCCACCGCGTCCACGCGGCAGGCGGGCATCGCGCAAGTGGCAACCAAAGTTGGCACGGTGACACCCCGAGGTGCACGGCGGGGCCTCCCTGAGCCCCTCCACCTGGAATCCCGCCTGCACTCGGTCTTGTCCCGTCCTCCTGGCAGGGGTCCCACGGCTCGGGTGTGGGGCCCGCCCTGCCCACCACCCCGCCTCGGGCAGCCCTGTGGGGCTCCCGCCAGAATCCAGGGAGCAGCCTCCCCTGGGCCAGTTTTGCTCTGGCTCCTTCCTCAGAGCCCACTCACAGCCGTGCGCCCTGCCCCGCCTCCCGGGCCTGCCTACGGGCAGCCTAGGGGGCCACTGAGCCTAGGGCCACGCCAGCAGGTGCCACCCCACTGCAGAGGTGTCATCCTTGCTTTCCCCCGGGGTGGTGATCTTTCAGGAGGCTGTGAGATGGGGGGGAGGGGCACCGAGTCAGCCCCAGCTCACGCCAAGCCCGCAGTGCTGGTCTCAGGGCGAGTCAGGTGCCCGCTGGCCAGGCTGGCCCTGCCCGCGTCCGGCACCGGACGTGTTAGTGCAGCTGAGCGTCGGCCGCCGGGCGTCAGGAGCTTGTGTGGGACCTGCCCCGTGCGGCCCGGGCGCCTCCCGCCCTCCGCCGGGGCAGGTGAGAGGCGCCAGGTGTCGGGGTTCCGGGTGGAGACGCGGCCGGGTGGGAGCTGCAGCAGGTGCGGCCGGCGCCCGACGCAGGCGCGCAGGGGCACGCACAGCCGGGACTTCTTTGTACGCGGCTCGTGGAGAAAATTGGCCATTTGTCTGTGGGGTAATGGGCTTCGCGGCCATAGGAAAATCTCTCAAATGGTTCCATTGAATGACATTCCATCAGAGTTGGTGAAAAGCGACCACTGCACCCAGTTTAATTCTTTTTAATTTCTGTACGGGGAAAGCAGACGGAGCGGGTTGGGGTTTCTCTGGAGCTGATTTCGCTCGCTCTTTCTTGAAAGCGCCTTTCTAGTTGCCACACAGTGATGTGATCATTATCGGCCACCCCGTCACCCCGCTGCCTCGGCGTGCAGTAAAACACAAAAAAAAGGGAGAGAGAGAGACCAGGGGAGCTTGTGAAGTATGACTCCCTATCCCAAGACTCATTGCCTGCGATTCGTACCGCTTGACAGTAATGATCTTATTACAGTACTCTGGACCTTGAAGAGATTTCATGAGGAGAGTGAAAGGACGAGGCTCCATGTAATCAAGTGGTGCTGAATATTCCACGCGTTTTTGATCACACACTGATTGGGCACAGTTTTAGCCCATCTTCTAGTCAATTATGCATGGCCTCTGCTCCACGGCTAGTGGGGACTCTGATGGCTGTTGTCTGGGGCTGGCAGGCAGCCAGGGGTTTGAAGTGCCTTGCACACCATCATCCAGGATAAGTGCTTTTTAGTTGGAATTGATTACCTTTCTTTGGGTTTTGCTTAATAGCAAAACTGCATTTGGAGAGGACTTCAGGTGAAAAATGGACGTATTAGCCATGTAGGGCCTCAGAACTCCTAGTCAATTCTTCGGCTTCCCTTGTTTCCGCCTAATTTCTGTTTAATGGCGGTGTGTTGGACAATACCGAAGCGGTCTCGTGGCCTCGGCCGCTGAGCGCCCACGTGGGGCCTCGGGGGCAGGGTCGAGCTCGGGACCTCAGGCCCGGGGCCCCAGGTCGCCGGTGCCTTCTGCCCTGGGGTGCCATCCTGGCCAAAGCGCGCTCACTAGCTGGTGGGCCCTGGCCTGCGGGAGCTGGGGGACGCACCCTCCCTCACCCACAGGTCCCGCAGGTGACCGGAGCACACGTGGGGCTGGGGCCCTCCCCGGGGTGGCCCCTCCTTCTTCATCCAGCTGTTGACTCGCCCTGGCGGATGGCCTGGCGGCCTGGTGTCACTTCCTTGACGGGCTCCCTTCCAGGACATGGCTGCGGGTTGCCCCGTTCCGAGGCCCGTGCGGCACAGCCGTGTGCCAGGCGCCGTGTTGTGCAGCTCAGACCCTTGGGGGCCGCGGGCCTCTCGACCTCCAGGCTCCAAAGACTTCCAGGTCCTCTGAATGTTGTGTGCGTGCGTGGCTGGGGATCTGGGCGTGGTGGAGCCGAGGTTGGGTGAGAGGTCTCCACAAAGGCGGCCGAGGTCCCCAGGGCCGTGTGCCCGGCCTCTCCCAGGCGACATCAGGGACTGCCTGCTCCCCCCAGCTCCCGTCTGGCGAGAGAAGCGCGCTGTGTCTCTGGTTCCGATCCTGCAGTTGGAACCATCTTGCTCCGGGCTCTCTGCAGACGCCGTGAGACGCGCAGGCCTGGCTTCCGAAGAGCTCAGAGCTTAGCGGAGTCCTTGGGTCCTTTCTTCTTTCTCAATTCTGTGAAAATAAATATTTTCTATCCAAATTTAGATTTGGTGATGAGGCTATGAGGGTGGGCAGTCAGTCCCAGAACAGAAAACCAAAGCTGACCGTGCACACTCAGCTAGGTCCCCCCAGGGCCTCTGCGCACCCCGCCCCCACCCCCCCACGCTGGACGGCCACCCGGACGCCTGTGTCTTCTCAGCCAGCTCCACTCCAAACCCTCACGGAGCCAGGCCTTCTCCTGTGGGTTAAGCTCGCAAAAATCAAGGATTCTGCAGTAGGCTGTCGGCAGCTGTCTCTGGGCTGTAGGAAGCCAACATGGAGCCGTGGAGACCGCCCCGTTTCCCACGGCCGCCGCTGACGTGTATGTCCACAGCGGCTGGTCGTGCTCGGAGCCCAGTGCTAAAGGCCCAGGCTGGGAAAGTCTGTTTGTGGTGCTGGTCAGTTTGTAGCCTGGAAGCTGTGCCTGGGCTCAGGGCTCCCCCGAAGGAGAGAATCTGTAAATCCGAGCAGAGTTTCTGCAGTGGCTGCGGAGTCCTCTTGTAATTAACATGTAATTACCCTGAACAGGCCAATTAATTAATGTAAACAAATTAAGTTCAGCAGCTACTTTCCCGATCCCTCTCCCCGAACGCGCGATTACTCCTCACAGCGCGGGGTCAGCTTCTCCTTGCCCTGCCTGCTCGTGTGGTAGCCTCGGTGGTGGGCATGGGCTGGTGAGCGGTGCGGGGTGTTCCTTGAACCGCTGGAAAGCAGCATCTGCGTAGCGTTGCTGTCTGAGGAAGAGGGGTGTCTGCAACCCCACCCCTTCCTCGTTGGCGGCTCGGGGCGCCTGGAAGCCAACCGGGGCTCCCTGTGGGGCGCCCATCGCCCCGTCTCGCCCCGCGTATCTGTCCCCCGCAGTGGGGCGAGGCCCGTGTGTGCACGTCCCTCGTGGGCGGGTGGCCCCAACTTGTTTCCTGGGGCCCCTGGAGGCCGCGACTCCGGGCGGAGCCGGGTCCCCTCGGAACGCGAGCCAGTTCCCTTCCAGGCGAGGGCACTCCTTTGGGGGGGGGTCCTCCCCGCCCAAAACCACTGCAGCGAGCTGGCCCAGTGCCACGCGCAGCCACGTGCAGGCCGGCCCCTCCGGGAGCCAGAGGCGCGCGCCCGCTTCCCTCGTCCATGCGAGCTGGTGCCAGAGCCCAGGGAGGCTCACAGGCTGCCGATATGTGTCCATGGGCGAGTCCCGCTGCCCGACAGTGTGGGCGTCCGGGGGCCCCGCCTGACGCTGGCGGCCGGGCCCCCCCGGCCACGCCCAGTGCCCCCCCGGCCACGCCCTTCTTTTGCATGGCCTATGTGGCGTCAACCAGTGTCCCCCAAAGTGTCTCGCGGAGCCCAACTCTGCAAGCTGCCCCTGGAGCACCTGCAGAGACTGCGCTCCGGGGCCGGGCGCCCCTGCGGCACGGGGACCCGCCCGCCACAGTGGAGACCTGCCCACATCCAGGCGGGACGGCCTGGGCCTGGCCGGCCCTGCGGCCAGCGTCCGAGCCCTTCTCCAGGGCCCAGGACCGTCGCCACACATTTGGGGAAATCGGGTGGCTTATCCAGCAGCATCTGGAAAGTTCCGAGCCGCCTCACCTCTGACTGGGTACCGAGCCAGTGAGCCAGTGGGTGTCACTCTTAGGAAAGTCCAGACCATGCCGACAGGTGCCTGGGCACACTCGGCTTTGGAAGAGGCCCCTGGGCCCCCCCGCTGGACGGGCCGGGCTGCGGCGCCCCAGAGCTCCCCACGGCCGAGGGATCCGAGTTTGCCCTCTTGGGCCCTTTGTAGGCCTGCGCCCTGTGCGTCCCCAGGTCCCGCTGTGCAGGAGAACGTTGCAGCCTGCCATTTCCCAGGCCAGCTTTGAAGGGTCAGGGACGTCCCTTAGCGTAGCCCGGCCCTCTGGGCTGCGCGGCAGGTAGTGAAGCTCCAGCAGCTTGCACGGCGCCCGTCAGAGGCACTCACCTTCCTGCAGCGACGCCTTTCGCGTCTGGTTAGCGGCTTCTGTTTCCCCGCCCGGGGCCACGCCGTGACTGGAAACTTGGTCCCTCGGGCTCTGAGAGTCGGGAGCGCGTCCCGACGGCCAGGGTTGCCATTTGCCCCCGCTCGGCTGTCCCTTCCCGCCACGCGCCTGCTGTTTGACTCAGCCCCGGGTCCCCGCCCGCAGGCGGGAGCCGCCGGCCTGCCGTGCAGATTTCTCAGGGAAGGAGCGTGTTGGGTTGATTCCGGCTTCTGCTGAAGCTAGGCTGAGACACCGGGCAGTCGAAATTAATGTTGCTTTTGCATGTTACTTAGAATAAAACCTTTAACTTTCTTGCGTCTACACTCGCCTTAGTGAAGAAGTGTTCCTTTAACGGAAAAAAACGCTCCCCGCGCCTCGTGGAGGCAGCTGCCGCACAGCAGGCCTGTGCTGGCGGGTGACAAACAACCTTGATAGGTCGCTTTGATGCCGCAGATCAGATTTTGCCGTCGAGAAAATCTATACGCTGTCCGCAGCCATCGGAAGCCATCTGTGCTCTCATCTACCGCCGGCTCCGAGCCTCGCTCTGGCTGCGGCTTATCTGCCTTTGATGTGCTGTGCTCTTCCTCCCTTTCCTTGTCTCTTGGCTCCCTCACCACCACCCAAAAAAAAATCCATTGTGCAAATTGCTTCGGAGATCAGCCTTGATGAAACACGAGCACTTAGCCCTCGCGGCTCGCGGCCCTGTCAGAGCCCCGCCTGATGATCTGGCTGCGCGAGCAGGAGCTGCCTCGCCGGCCGCAGAGGTGCGCAGAGATTAACTGGGGGCAACGCAGCCGTTTGTCACGCAAATAGCAGCGCCAGTAAACTGAGAAACGATCAATCATTTTTCTCGAGATTGAAACCTTTTATCAGTTGTGTCAGTTTCATTATTCAATAAACGATTCCAAGCAGCCACCGTCACTGAGCCCTCCGCTGTTGGGTGCCAGGGCCCTGCGCGGCCCGCCCCGCCTGCCGTGGGCGCCCTCGGTGCCGCCGACGGGGGCCCGGCGAGCCTCCAGTTCTCCGCGCGCTGCTTTGGCATGCCCTCTCCTGCCCGGGGCCTTGTGCGGATACTTTTGCCCTTGAACCGAGGCGGGGATTCCTGCCCGTCGCCCAGCCCAGCGTACCTGGAGGAAGGATGGAGCTGGCTGGCAGTAGCAGACCTCTGCAGAGGTCACACTGAGCAAGTTCAGGCCTCACCCCGAGGCCCGACACAGACCCGCCGTCACGTCGTGATGGGTCATCGCTGCCTTGATGCTTTCTTCTAGAAAGTCTGCGTGTGGGTCAGAATATCACTTCCAGCACCCCCCACTGCCGCCCCAAAGAATTAGAACAGAAGGTGATAATAAAGGAAAACTCCCCAGGGACGCCTGAGTAGTAACAGATTCACCTACGCTACCAGAGCTGACGTGAAGCCCCTGGAAACCATCCAGCGGGAACGCACCGTCCCGTGACATAAGTGAGTCGGGCTCAGGCAGCCCTCATTGTATTGTGATTTGCAGACACTGCGCTTTCTGAAAAACCAAAGGTTGGTAGCCGCCTCATCACGCGAGTCTCCCAGAGCCAGTTTTCCAGCAGCTCAGAGCATGGTCGCTATTTTTAATGAAGGCGCGGCCCGTGTCTGCCTCCTCGGCAGCGTGCAGGGACACACTTAACAGGCCACATCAGAGTGCAAACACTTGTCTGCAGCACGGGACCAAAAACCTCGTGTGATCTGTTTGATGAAGCTCACCTCACTGTGGGGGCTGGAACTGAACCGTAGGTCTCCCAGGGTGCCTGTCTTCCTCTTCCTTGCAATTACGGGAGTTTTTGCATACCTAATGGCTTCTGTGAGACTATCCAGCGCTGAGCCCCTCGCTCAGACCAAGCAACAGAGCTATTCTGGAGTTATCTCCTGCATGCTCTGGTGATCACAGCCCGCTTCTTCTTCGTAACTGCCCTGCACCTCTCTGTCTGAGAAGAGGGGTGGTGTGGTCTCCTGACCATGGGTGCCGCCTGAGGACTTAACACCACTCCGGGGTTCACACCTTCCCAGAGCAGGTGCAGGGCGCAGCCTGGCAGGAGCCCAGCTCAGAACGACTGTCACTTGACATCAAACGCTGTCACTTTTATGAAAACCCTGATTTTGTGTTGAGGAGAAGCTGGGTTCTAAATTCGGTGTTTATGGAAACGTTTTTTTCTCAATGGATCAAAGCTTATTCCTTAATCGTTAAAAATTAATCCTGAAAGTGAGTTGGAAAAATGTTCAATTGTGGCATGTTTTGGATAGAGAGACATTGTACTCCACTAACTGAAGAAAAGTAGTTTCAAGGTCAACAATTCCAAATGCAATACTTGGAGGCAGGAGAGTGCCCCAGAGAGGTGACCCTGTAAATGATGACCGCTAAAGAAGATTGGTTAACAAGCATACTCCGAAACCATCTTCGCAATCATAAATTAAACAACACGGCCTTGAGCACAGCTGTCACTGGGATGGCGCTCAAGCTGTGGAGAATGTCACCGCATGTGTGACACTGTTTTTGACACACTAAGATTTCAAATTGTCTTTAATTTGTAAGAGTTGATTTAAGAAATGAGACGTGGTTAGACAGTAGTTGTTAAAGTAGTTTTATTTGGTAATGTTGTTCCTGGCATTTTTTTCTAAGGAACGAATTAAATGACTGGAAAGAATAAAACATTCCTGCTCAAACGGGGCTTATTGTTTAATAAATTTTATGTTCTAGAAATGTTGAAGACTAGAAAAATTGAAGGGATTGTGTAGATAATTCTCATTTACTCCCCCAGCTCAAACTCAGGCACACGGTTGTCTCTGTTTTTACAACTAAAGACCCAGTAATGGTATATTATTACTAACTAGTGTCTGTACTTTATTCCAATTTCCTTAGTTTATACCTTAGTTTAATATATACTCCAGAATCTCCTCCGGGTTGCCACGTGGCCTTGAGTCATATCGCCTTCAGTTTGCAGGGCTGGGACATTTTCTAAGCCTTTCCTTGTTTTTAATGACCTTAACATGTCAAGGACTCCTGGGCAGATGTATTACCCCTCTGTGGGAATTTGTCTTGTGTTTTTCTCAGAGTTAGTATGCTCTTATGGGTTTGGCAGGAGAAGACTATTGAAAAACCATTGTCCTCCCATGTTATCGAAGGTTTATCTAGCAACATGATTTCTGTCTGTGAGTTCACCCTTGATCATCTGGCCCCGGCTTCTTCCGCTGTAAGTGACTCCCTTACCAGTCTTCACTTGCACACCGTCCTATTTGAGAGGACTCTATAGACAGCCCCCACAAGTTTTGTCTCATCTCCCTATGAACTTATTCAACTACTTTTTCCACCAGTATGAACACTTGGGGTTTTTTTGTTTTGTTTTGTTTTTATTTGTTTAGAGACAGAAAAGGTTTGTTTAGGAGAAAGGAACATAGGGTGGAACTCCCAGGCCACTGGAACCAGGCCAGGGAACACTTGGATATTTATTTTATATGTTAGGGTTGTACTTTATTTTTATTGCTCAACTTGTTCCCAATTTGGCGTCGTGGGGTCTTTCAGTAGCCCCTGTCCCATTTCGTCAGGCCCTCCCTCCTATTAATGTGGGTTCTGTTTATTGCAGCATTCCCTTCCTAGAATTGCAAGGTGCCCGGCCGCCTGGGCTTGTCTTCTGTATGTCCTGCCCCAGGCCTACAATCAGCCACTGCTCCATAGAGTACTGCTGCTTTTATTGGAGGACGGTGGCAGGCACCAGACCCAGGTGTTTGTGGGGTCGCCTTGCTTCTTGGCCCACCAGCCAGCACAGCGAAGACAGGAGGGGTGGATGTGAACACTCGTGTACATACGCCCGTATCTATCAAGGGTTTCTGTATCTACATTCTGTGCCTACATTTAGTTAAACAGATTGTAGAATTTTTAACAGCACAACGTTGGCAAGAGCTATGTGGCAGTAAAGAGCAGCTACAGCTGCGAGGCGCCGCTGCACGCTGCAGCTGCTGTGCGCATTGAACGCTAGCAGCGTGGCACCTATGTTCAAGGCCAGCGCAGGCCCCGGTTGGGCCGTTCTCGGAATACTGCATGTGGCGTGAATAAGATCGCTCGTGGGGAAAAGGAAAGGATCCTGGCGTTGGCCGTGACTGACTCCTAATGTGAGGCTAAAGTGGAATCAGCTGTGCTTCTGCAAAGGGGTCAGTCTAGTTTTTGCTGGAAACTGAGTGACGTTGGTGTGTTTACAGTACTTTTAATGAAGGCAGTGGGACACTCGGTGCTTTGTTGTGTGTTTCCTTGCAAACCAGGTGCCCTCGCATCACCTTTCACAGTGAGAGAGGCCCTGGCTCAGAGGTTGGAAGTTGTGGTCAAAGCAGTTGTGTGGGGAAAATCTGCTAGTGTTTCCGTAAGAGCAAGAAGCAGCAGACGCTTAGAATTCTTTCATTTCCCCGCTCTCGTCTTCGTACTTGATTGACTAAGTAAATACCACGGGTCCTGTGGCCTCCATAATTTATCCAGCCACGCAGCAGAATACTACTGGGAGTTTCCGGTGAAACCCTTGCTAAATGCAAAACGTTAAAAGAGTCTTCTAGAAGACATTTTCCCAGTGTTCCCAGAGACAGGTGGCCACTTGGAAGGGGAACGCGTTACTGAGTAACCCTGACGCGGCTCGTTTCAATGGGGCAGTTGTGGGAATGAGCTGCAGAGATGGCAGATCAAATGCCGTCTGCCATTGTTGGGGCCGGTGGTCCAGTGATCACAGCCCTCAATTACAGCCCTGCCGGCCGCACGAGCAGCAGCCATTAAATAATTACGCCTTTGATTAGTTGCTTTAACTGGCCATTGCCTTTGAAATACGATAGCACAATTTGAAGTTTTATTAAAAAAACTATTTTTTTCTGAAATGGTTGAGGAAGATCTTGTGTTAAAAAAAAAAAAAATACCAGAAGGCCTGCAGTGTATTCTTCTGCGGGAGACTGAGGAGGGAAAAAGAAGAAAAGACAAATGTTTCCCATTACCACTCACGGCTGAGTTGGAAGCTCAAGGTGGTCCCCGAGAGCCAGCGCCCTCCGCGCTCGCCTCGCCCCTGACAGAGCAGGGGCTGGCTCCCGGCCGCCCGCCTGGGAGCGCACCTGCACGGGTTCCCGGGGCATTCCGCATTCGCCGGCCCCTC
>NW_004567103.1:1129604-1133204 GCF_000260355.1 Condylura cristata | reverse complement strand
GCCTGGTGCGTGGCCAGGCCTGGGGGGCCCCGCAGACCAACGGCAGCGGGCGCCGGGCGTCCTCTGCGCCGCAAGGTTGCGGATTCCGGCAGCGGGGGATGAGGTGCGGGGCGGAGATGCCCGGCCCAGCCCACAGCGGCCCCCTCCGGCCGCCCCGGAGCGGGCACATGGGTCTTGCCGACCGCGTTGGTCAGATGGATAAGCTCGGACGCCTCGTAGAGACGATCTGTGAACTCAGCTCACGCCGGCCTTCTTTAGGTGAGGTTCTGGACGCTCGGGAGGGCCCTGGCGAGCCGTGGGGCAGCGCCCGCCTGTGTGGCAGCCACCACCGCGTGGCAGCGCCCATGTGTGTAGCAGCCGCTCCCCTGTGTGGCAGCACCGACCTGCATGACACTGCCCACAGCGGGTCCGGCATCCGGCTACCGGAAAACCCCCCCAGACTGTGAGAGGCGAGGACGGGCGCTTCCGAAGGGCGATGTCGGGGCGCGGAGAGGGCCGGTCAGCAGGCCTTCCGGTCACCGCGCCCATCCTCGCTGGTCCCAAGGTTGCCTTGTAGGTGGGTCCGCAAGAAGGACCCTCAGCGTTCAGGTGCTCGAGGGCTCTTCGCTAATTCTGAGGGGAAACTAATACCCCTGTCGTTACTTGGCAGTCAGCCCTTTGTCTTGCAGTTTGGGGGTGTCTCTGTACCGTGTCCGAAGCTGTCCTTCTGGAGACTGGATCCGTAGCCCTTAGCAAGCACGTCCTAGCTGATGTGAGGGCCTGTTCCATGTTCGGGGCCCGCCTCTGGCTGCGACAGGTGCGTCAGTCTGTATTTTGCTCTCCGCATTTTGGGTGGTTCTGAGGAGAAAGGCAGCCTGCCAGCGGCTCCTCCCCCACTGGCTGACCCCCCTGCTGAGCCGGTGGGGTGCAGAAAGTCCCGCTCGGTTTGCAGGCGATGTGAGGCAAGATGGGTCTCTCCGTCTGCCCTGCAGCTGACAGCTGGTTCGCACCAGATCTGGAGTCCAGTCAGGGATTTGCATTTGCATCTTCAAACATTTGAGGGTGCTGAGACATTACACCCTTTAAGTAGCTGTGTCAGGTGAGCATAGGCCCCCTTGCAGGAGAGAAGCTCGCCCAGCGGGCAGGCAAAACAGCCCCACGGAAACGCGCACCGGCAATTTGCACGTGAGCAGAAACTAGTGACAAAAGCAAAGCAGGTCAGCCTGCCCTTCAGGGGGTGGAGTTTTGTTTCAAAGATTGAGGTTACTTTTGTTTTTGTTTTTTTAAGACTTATTTATGCATGCAGAACTAGTGTACAGGTCAGAGTTGCAGGGGCGGTGAGAAGATTCACCAAAGACAGAGCAGGGAGCAGAATGGGCCGACTGATGAGGTGCACTGCTGAGGGGAGCAGCGGGCAGTCAGGAGAGGTCTGCCGCGCCATGTGGGTCGCCTCCGGGGCAGGCGGGGATCGAACTCATGCGGAAGCGGCTTTAGCTTCTCCGTGCTGTGCTCTAACCCGCTGCGCCCCAGGGAGGGCCCCTAAAGATTGAGTTTTTATTAGATTAAACCCTACTCAGGAAATGCTGCCTTGTGAACTACTCCACAGGCATCCTCAGGAATCAGCACCTGCTCCCCGGACCCGCCGGCCAGCGTCCACGGTGCCAGGCGGTCAGCTGAGCAGCCATGCGCCAGTGGCCGCGGCCAGGTCCGCTGGCCCCGGGGCTGTGACGGGCCCCTGAGAAGCGGGGCGGCCCTGCGTGGGTGGGCGGTGGTGGGGATTGCGTTTTCTCATCGAGATGCCGCTAAACAAGTGGACCTGCGGGATCGGCGCCCGGAGACGGATGCACCCATCAGGGCCTTGGCACCAGCCAGAAAAGGCCCATTTGTTTAGGAGGAAGAAAAAGGCGTGACATTTTACACATTCAAATTGATTATTTCATCAATAGGTTAATAGAAAAACCAGGCTGCGCGTTCACTTCCCGCTTACACATCCCGCGGTAATAGCAGATCCGAGGATGAAAAATGCGGACCCCGCCATGGAGAGCTTCCTGCGGGAGCCCCTCCCCGGCCAGGCCTGGTGCTGCCTATTTATATGTAAATGCTGCAGGAGGGTGAGTTTTCTGGCTTCCACTTCTGGAACTCTGGAAGTGGGAACCAAGCGCTGGCTTCAGCTGTTGAAACCATCAAGCGCACCCCAACTCTTTCTTCTGCGGCATTTTAAACCTGTTCCCGAAGGTATCGTCTGCTTAGTCGGCCGCTCCCGACTTGAAGGTCCGTTTTGACTGGGTCTCGATAGTTTATAGCCCCATGAACCCGCCGGAAAAATCAGTAGGTTCCTTCCGTTCCTCCACTAAGCTCCCTCCGTGCCCTCTGCAGGGGGCCTCCTACTCTCATCAGAGGTGAGGTAACAGAGCCCCCCATGGGTGATGCCTGAAGCCTCTGGCAACCTGCCGCAGGCCCTTCCAGAGCCAACCCTGGAAACCCGTGGCTGGCACGTGTCCTCGCCCCCAGCGCGTGGCACTCATGCTCACAGGACCGGAAGATCCTGTGGCCCCGTGTGCTGTCCCCTGGGCCAGGTATCTTGGAGCTCCCCCCCCCCAGGACAGCCGCGTGGGACCCTCGAGGCGAAGCCTCCGTCCCCAGCCTTGGGTGCCCACCTGCTTAGAGGGCACATTCTGTACCCACCTGTTGGTCCTCCAGCTGCAAGGCCACTCTGGCGTCGGCTGTGGTGTGGCGCCGCCTTCTTGCCGCATCAGTCAGTCATTCGTGTGAGACGTGTCCCGAACACACGCTGCGTCTCGCAGTCGGATGGTCACGGTGGCCGCGTGACGTGGGCCGCGTGGCGGCGACTGTCATCACACACGCCCAGCCAGTGGGACTGCAGCGTCCCCTCGGGGCGTGGCCGCCTTCACCTATCAGTGCCCCTAGTAACGCTGGACTTCGTGGTCACTGCCACGTGCACGGGGGTGCTGGCGAGCCCCCTGCACGGGGCCTGGCTGTCTCCTGGCCACCAGAACATGACACCTGCAGGCCGCCGTGTGAGCCTGGGCGGGGCCCGGAGCAGCTGCTAGGACAGGCAGCTGGCTGCGTCCGGCGCTGTGGGGCGAGAGCGGCCCAGCCCCAGCCTGGCCTCTGATCTGTGAGCCACGGCCCAGCCGGCCCCCCTGTGACCGCACGCGCACCTGCGGACGTGCCCGCTGCCCTGCGGGCCAGCCCCGGGCCGCGACTGGGTCTGCAGCCGTCTCTGCCTGAGGTCTGATTCTCTGAACACTCCCTGGGACGGCCAGCTGCCCTGGTCACCGTCTTTGGCCGGGTCTGCAGGTCCGCTGGGGGAGGCCCAGGCGAGGCGGCCTTCTGCCCCCACGGCCACCACGGGCCGGGCAGCGGATTCCCGGAGGTCGGGTCGGCCGGGACCCCGGCTCCTGTGGGCGGCGGGGGGCCTTCTTCCTTCTGGATGCTTCCTCCAGTGAACGGGGGGCCCGGAGGAGGCATGTGTGCCCTGTTTCCCTCACGTGGAGCCCCCGACGCCACAAGGGAGAGTGGACTCCACCCGCGCCGCCCCGAGAAGGTAGTCGGCGGTGTGCTGGCCGCGCCCTGCCCGGCTCGTGCGTCCGGGCGCGA
>NW_004567103.1:1127729-1129311 GCF_000260355.1 Condylura cristata | reverse complement strand
CGGAGCCCAGGGCGCCGGCCTGGCCGCCCCAGCCCCGCCTGCCTCCGGCCGGACGGCTCCGCTCAGGGGACTTCGCGTGCTGCTTGACCTTTCTTTTTCCCCCTTTTCATTTGTTTTCTTTTCCTTTTTGTTTTCTCTCTCCTTCCCTCTCTCCCTCTCTGCTCTCGGGATGCAGCCAAACGCAAAGCGTGGAAACTAAACCGTGTTGGTAGCCTGCGAAATATATACAGCAGCAGCAGCACCAACACCGAAGGTAACGCCCGCCCTCGCAGCGCAGACGCGGGACGCCGGCCGCATGCCTGTGCCAGTGTCGTGCCCTCCACCTCTCTGTCTGTGTGTTTTATTTTGCCATTCGTGTTCCTTTCGGCTCCTTAAATGCTGACCTTTCCCTTCCGTCGTCGCGCAGTGATGTTTAAATGACTTCAGAAACCCATTTTCTCCTCTTTTTTTCTTTTCCTTTCTACATGTGGGCACTCAATGTAATATTTCCCAAGTTATTACAGTTTTTAAAAGTGTGAGTATCAGGTGTAATGATCTGTAGCCAAATACAATAGTGTGCCGTGACATTTAAGTAACAGTCTTAATTTGTTCTGGGGACGCATTCTCCATAAAGCGCGCTGCGGCTCTAATCCAGAGGCAGCCAGGCCCGGGTCATTTGCATGGGCCGCTCTTGCTTGTAAATTCAGAATATTGTTGTGCTTCTAAAGGTCGTCCCGTGCCAAAGTTCACAAATTGACTTCGCGTTGCTTTTCCTCCGCAGACAGCCGTCACTGCGACTGTAAAATAGCAGATTGAATTTTCCCCCACCTTCATTTGAACAACACAATTACAAATTGCCTTTTTTTATGATTACAAATGTCAAGGGTCAGAATTATTTTGATGCCAGGGAAGGGAGAGCCCCGCCAGCCGGCACGTGTGAGGGAGGCTGGCGGCCGAGGCGCGGTGCGGGGCGGGTCACAATCCAGCGAGCTCAGGATAATGGGGGAGATTTTTTTTCACTTAAGTGCAAGCCAAATGGGTCAAGTAATCGCAAGCTCGTGCCCTAACACTAATTGACTTATTTGGGGATGATTATAACTGTAATATTTTTCTTAATGTCACTGTTTTCTGGGCTGTTGATTTTAGCGATTGCCAAGCGGTGGCATTAAATCTCTTGTAAATTTTAAATTGCACGCTATTTCTGTAAACAAGTCCCTCTCTTCACATCCCGATCATTAACCTTTGCTGATTTATATCGCCATCCTTTTCTCCTTCCTTCCACAATGGCTCCCGTCTCACCGCGGAACGCCCAGCTCTCAGCCAGGAGAAAATGAATCTGGGAACAAAACTCTGTTTTCACCAGGGCTCCGTGAGGACCTGTTTTGTTCATCATTTTCTTCCCGTCCCTCACGGGGAAGTTGCCGTCTGTTAGGCCACCAGCGGGCTCGGCCCGTCGGCGTCCCCCCTCAAAGCATTCATGCGGCAAAGACAGACGAGAGGGAGATGCTGGAAGCGGCCACGTTCCGCGCCGTCTTGGCTGGTCTCCGAGGTGCTGGCGTGCGCGGCCGGCCGTTCCTCGCCGCGGCGTGGCCCTGGGCGTGGC
>NW_004567103.1:1123711-1126989 GCF_000260355.1 Condylura cristata | reverse complement strand
GCACCGCCCGCGGCTTCCTGCAGGCCCGAGCCTCTCGCGGTGAGCCGCCACCTGCTGTCCCGGTGCCCCTTGGCGGCGCTCCCAGCCCCGTGCTGCTGTGTGTGCGGCCCACGGCGAGGACCCGTCTCTGGATGGGTGTTTCTGCAGTAGGCCCAGGTACCCCCACGCCAGCATGCCGGGGGCCCCAGAGTGTGTGGGGACAGAGCTTGTGTCAGCGTCGGGGCGGGTCACTCGTGGGCGCCCAGCCTGGGGCGCGGGGCGGGCGTGGGACTCGGTTTCCAAGCGGCAGGGCTGGGATTCGGGCCGTGTCACCGCAGGCCGAAGCCACTCTGCTCTGACCCTGAGGCCAGCTCCCTGCCAGACAGGTGCTAGACACTGCGGGAAGTTGCGGTGACTCCGCTGGACGAACGGCCGGGACATCTGGAAGCGGGATGGTGCGCAGGCCTCCCGGCCCGGACCCGCCGCGGGTCCTCGGGAGGGGTCTGTGGGTGGGCGGGGGGTGCGTGGGCAGACCAGGCAGGGCCGGCGAGGGAGACGCGCGTCCCGGCCCGGTGACGGAGAGCCTTGCTCACCTGCCGCACTCGCCCCTGTCTCCCGCGGCGCCGACGCCGTCTGCTACTTTGTGAGGTGAAACTCAAGGCCTGAGACACGGAAGCTCCTTCAGCAGCAGCCAGGCGCCGAGTTTCTGCGGGGGAAGCCTGGGGGGTGGGGGAGGCCGTCAGAGGTGTGGGCCCCGTTCCTAGCCGCCTCCCCAAGGGGAGAGGGGGCTCCACACCGACGGGCGAGGTGTTGGGGAGCTCGCCCCCGTGCTCAGCGTTTCCTGAGGAGCCCCGAGTGGGTGTGCAGTGTGCCACAAAGCCCTGAAGGGGTGCATTGATTTCCCGGGGCGGCTCAGAGGGGGGCAGCCGGGACACTGGGGTCACCAGCAGACCTTCTCCAGGCCGGGTTGCCTCGCACCTGGGGATCGGGCCCCTGAGCCCCAGGGTAGGAGCGAGGGCCCCGGAGTCCAGGGGGGCTCGGGAGCCGCCCCCACGGGGACCAGCAGGGAGAGCTCACCCTGAAAGTCGAAGAGGGGACGCCGGCACCCAACAGCACCCAGACTCCTGAGTGGCGGGGCCGGCCGGAGGGCCCCTTCCCCGTTACCCCCCACCCCAGCAGCCGCAGAAATTCAGATTTGGAGCCAGGCCTGCCGGGACCCAGGCCCCAGGCGCTCCAGCCACACGGGTTCGTGTGTGTTACTGGGGCTCTCCTTCCCCCGCTTAGTTTTCTTCCTGTAAAGTGAGGCTAGCCGGAGAATTCAGTGGAACAGATGGGGGTTGGAGGGGCGGGCGCAGCGGCCGCCGTTCGCAGGAGAGCGATACTTGACCGGACAGTGTGTGGACAGCGTCCCCGGGGCTGCCCGACGCCAGGCCCGGTGGCCGCTTCGCCACCAGGCCGAGAACATCCATGATGAGAGGGCACAGGCTGAGAATTCCTGCAGATAAGTTCAGATTTGGGAAATAACTTCAGAACTGGCTTTTGGGAGAGAAAATGCACGATGACTTGATTTTCTTGCCCTCGACCTTGAGAAGGTCGTCCGAAGGCCGGCCCAGCAGAGACGGGCTGCAGGGCCGCTTGCTCCTTAGCCAGGAGAGGGGTGGGGCACAGTCACCGCCTGGCCCCGGGGCTGGCACAGACTGCACTGCCGGGAGCTGTCCAGGGTGCTGGCCGGCGCCGCAGGGCTTGCTGTCCACGTGTCTTCCGGGTCCACTGACCGGCCGTGAGCTTCTCGGCACTTGTGTCTCCGACGCTCCCGAACTCAGGAAGCGTGTGCCTCGCCGCTGTTCCGGAAGCAGCGCCGGGTGCGGAGTTTCCTCCTCCCGGCACTCAGACCATCCTCCCAGCTCTTCAGTGTGTGTTTGGGAATTTAAGACCTCCCCTGAGTGGGAAGAGAATCTTGTTTGATGACTGAGCAGTAAAGATCCCCAGCCCAGGCCTCCCCCGGGGCCAGGCCTGCAGGAGTGCTGTGGACTCTGGGCCTCACGGGAAAGTTCCCAAATTCAGAACTCTTGGCACGACACTGACCTGTGCACTGTGACGGCTTGTGCTATAAACTGGCCCGGAATAACCATTTCTTTTTTTTTTAAATCAGCACTCAGGTGCAGGGAGGGGCCTGCCCCGGTCTGGGCTCTGGGCCACCCCCGACCTGCTCTAGACTTTACTCTCATGTGCCACAGAAGTGTGGGGCGGGATGGGGGCGTTAAACCTGAACATGACTTTATGTTGTGGTGAGTTCGGGCTGGAATCTCAGACGGGTGTGGCTCCACCCTAACGGGAGTGTCCAGCCACGTGCCTGTGTAACTCGTGGAAGTAGCGACGCGCTTCACCAAACGCGTGAGCCCGTGCCGAGTGAGCCCGAGGCCAGAGGCTGAGGCCAGCCTGAGGCGCCACCGGGTAGCCAACGTGCCCGTCTGTTTCCAGCCCTGGAAGGTTGGCGCGGCTCCTGGGGGCTGGCTTAGGAAGGGTCCCCGTGCGCCGGGCTCCTGCTGCCCTCACCGATGCAGCCAAGCTCAGACGAGGTGGCTGCTCCCAGTTAGCCAGAAGGCAAGGGCATTGCAGAGTGGCCCCGAGCCCAAGGGCCTGGAGAAAGGACAGGGGTTCGGGCAAAATCTGGGGGGGGGAGCGCTTGCTGACACCCCCTTCTTTTTTTTATTATTTTTTAATTTTTTATATTAGTTTATTTTTACATATTTTTTGTGCATTTTTCCATCTCAGTTGCAGTCCCCGTGGGCTTCCCATCACCAAGTCACCCTGTGCCATCACCACAGTCCCGTGCATTTCCCTCCCTTCCCCCCCCATTTTTGATCCCATTCCCCACTCCACCCCCACAAAATGTCTCTGGTATATGGCTGTCCATTATTCTTGTTATTTTCTCGCCTGGTCCGTTATACTCCTGCTATGAGCGAAACCATCCGGTATTTTTCCTTTTCTTTCTGGCTGATCTCACTAAGCATGATCTTCTCCAGCTCCATCCCTGTTGCTACAAAAGACATGTGTTTCTCTTTTTGGTTGCTGAGTAATATTCCATTGTGTCAATGTACCACGTCTTTTTAATGCAGTCATCCATTTTTGGGCATTTGGGCTGCTTCCATGTCTTTCCGATTGTGAATAAAGTAGCAGTAACCATGGTGACCCCCCCTTCTTTATGAGAGAGACGTGGCCGGAGGTTTAAGTCTGTTAACATACCAACCAGGGTGCTACCATGAACCCCAAGACAAAGGTCCTTGGACCACGCGTCA
>NW_004567103.1:1121483-1122681 GCF_000260355.1 Condylura cristata | reverse complement strand
GGAGCCCCACAACCTGACGCCCTGTCTGCCAGCCCGGGAGCGGGGGGTCGCGTGGGAAACGCGCGGGGCGGCGCAGTTGCGGGACGCCCGAGCAGCGTCTGGTGGGTCTGGCGGGTCGGCCTGGCCGCCTTCGGCTCACCGCTCCTGGCATGAACCAGGTGTCGCTTCACAGGACGCCTTGGGGTGGCGGTGGGGCCCTGACGCGGCCTGCGCCTGGGCCTGCCACGTGTGTCCTGCAGCAGGAGGCGGCGCCGGGCCCCAAAGCCCACGAGCGCCCCGGTGGGCGTGCTGGTCGCTGCCACGTCCCACGATTGGGGGCGCCCGGGAGGCCCCCTGCGCCGGGCGGGCGGCAGATCCGTGGCCCCACTGGCACAGGCCCCCTCTCCGGGAGCCTGGTGTGTTTGGAGGTGACAGGAGCCATCTGAGGGGTTCAGATGAGAACTAAGGACAGGCTGGTTCTCGGCCCACTCAGGCGCCAGCACAGAGCCCCGGTCCCCCCGCCCACCCCGGCCACGGGCGGGTCCCCGCAGGCCGCCCTGTCGCAGGGAGGTCTGTCCCCCGGGAGGGCGAAGCACCCTCACTTTGAGCTGCGTCTACACTGCCCCAGATAGGAGGGAAGGGGGGTCGGAGCGGCCAGTGTGGGGTGTCGGGGAGACGGGCCAGGCCTCCCGCCGCTGGCCAGTCCCTGACACGAACCAGATACCTCAGAAGATGGTAACGGGGGCCCCAGTTGGGGTGGTCCGAGACTCAGAAGACCAGGACTGGTCGGGGCGTACGGGGGTCCCCAGCGTGTCCCAGCATGCCCAGGCCTCGCTTCTGGAGGCACAGCTCCGGCGACAGGCTCTCGGGGGTTCTGGGAAGTCTCCAAAAGGCCTGCACCCTTCGGGGCGTGGGGGCAACATAGAAGTCTGGGAGAGCCGCCCAGTGCCCACCCAGGCCCCCCGGGAGGCCCCTTTGTAGAGATCCGTTTCTTTGGAAGAGAGGGACATAACTGCACAGACGAGGCGGCCGTGAAGCGCCGACCTTACCCGGACGCCGCTCTCCGCCGCGGCTCGCTCACGGTCCCACAAGCCAACACAGAGCCCCTGGCGAGGGCCCTGGCAGGAGCCGGGCACAGACCCTGCCCCTGCCCTGGGTGCACGGCCCCCCCAGGCCCAGACAGCCGTCTCCGGGCCCAGCCCGCCAGTAGCTGGCAGCG
>NW_004567103.1:1116622-1117111 GCF_000260355.1 Condylura cristata | reverse complement strand
GTGGAAAGCGCCCTGCGGGTCTTGGGGTGCCGCATTCTCTCCAGTCTCCCCTGAAACGGCCATGCTGCCCGTTGTGCAGTGGAGACAAATGCCAAGTGACACGGAACATTCGAGAAAGGCAGATGTGGGCCCAGTGGACGTGGAGGCCACGGCCGGGGCTGGACGTTGGGGTCATCGAGAAACCCCAGGACAGAGGCTGTGGGGAGGGGACGTTCGAGACTTCCGGGAAGTGGATTCCGTGTCCCCGTGAGCAGTGAGGGTGTCTGTCCCCTGGAGCCGACCGTGTGGTTTGACCACGTGGGACAGGGCAACGCCAGGCTGTAGCCAGCAGTGGAGCCGGGAGCTTTGGCTTTGCCCGAGGCACGAGGTGTTTCCCAGCGAATGTCCAGGCGCCGCCCTGCGGCCGGGCAGGTCCCGCCCTGGCGCTGTTTCCCGACCTCCACCGCGCTCTTCACCGCTGGCTTTGCCCTCCGAGTGCGCGGTGCCCGC
>NW_004567103.1:1115037-1115633 GCF_000260355.1 Condylura cristata | reverse complement strand
CTGACCACCTCGCCCAGCGTCCCCTTCCGTGTCGCTGTCTCTGCCTTTGGCCTCGGGAGCCTCGCGTGTGCGCGTGGTTGGTGCTCTGATCCCACCACTGTCCTTCCCCTGTGTCAGTGCCCAGGCGAGTGCCCGACGGCTCGCCTTGGTGCTTGGGGTGCTTTCCTCCCCGGGGGTCTCGCAGGCGGGGCCCGCACCCCTCCCAGAGGGCTGCTGTGCCCTGCACCCCTCCCCCGGGTGTTACCTGCCCTCACTCTGCTGGGCGCTCACACTTGAGGCTCCTCCGCCGTGGGCTTGACCTGGGGTGGGGAGGGCCTCGGGGGCTCGCCTCGGCGCAGCTCCACAGGCCGGGAGGTGTGCTCTGGGGGGCCCCCTCCTCCTTGTCTGCCGCGCCCCCGGGTCCCCTTGGGGGCTGTGGACGGCCCTGGAGGCCGAGCCCCGTGGGGCAGAGGAGCTACGTGTTGGGGCCAGGACAGAGCCTGCGAGTCCCGCAAGGGCGCTGATGGGGGCTCGTGTTATGTTGGGGGGAGGCCGGGGGGGTCTGGCGGTGTAAGTTTTGTGATTTTTCATGCCTAGAAAAATCATTTAATTGCTGA
>NW_004567103.1:1111193-1113372 GCF_000260355.1 Condylura cristata | reverse complement strand
GCCCCGCGGCGTCCGAAGGCCCAGCTGTGCAGGAGGCGTGGCAGGACTGAGCACAAGTCCCACGTCCCAGCCGGACGCTCGCCCCGTGGTGGCCAGAAGCCCCCTCCGGCCTCCTGGAACCCCTCGCCCTCCAGCCTGAAGTCACCGACCAGAGCCCCCACCCAGGTCCTCTGCTGAAAGCACGGAGGCCCCGGCCCTGGTCTCAGCCACGGCGGGGCTAGGGCAGCCGCGCAGCCTCGGGAGGGGTGAAGCTGAACCCCGAGGTTAGCGGTGTTGGCGTTTCATCCACGTCAGTGGCCAGCCACAGGTCACGGGCTCCCTTCCCGATTGTTCGGTCAGTACCCGGCGCAGGGCCACCCCGCCACGGGCCCGCGATGACCGACGCCGCTGAGCCCTCTGGCTGTCGCAGCCACGCCTGAGCCCTCGGTGTCTGTGGGTCCGGCCTGCCGCGCCGAGGGCAGAGCCGTGACAGCCGGGCCCAAAGCGGCCTTCGGGCCGGCTGGCACCGGGGCCGCTGGCACGGAAACTGACCTGTCCTCCCCACCGCTCTGTGTTTCAGAACAAGAGGAGAACTTCGAGTTCATCATTGTGTCCCTCACTGGCCAGACGTGGCACTTTGAGGCCACCACGTATGAGGAGCGAGACGCCTGGGTCCAGGCCATCGAGGGCCAGATCCTAGCCAGCCTGCAGTCCTGCGAGAGCAGCAAGAACAAGGTGAGCGCCAGCGGGCAGCCGCCAGCTGCAGCTGACCAGCCCTGGTCACTCGTTCTGGGCAAAAGCTGAAAAGAATGAAGCCGCTCTCGGGCCGTGGCGTCTCGTGTCGGCGGCTGGCGGGGCCGTGTCTCTGCCCTCCGCTGGGCCCGTGCGGCTCCTGTATCCACGCTGGTGAGGCAGAATGCACTCGGGGGGGGGAGGGGGCAGGCGCGGAGACGCCCGCGGTCCCCACAACCCGCTGCAAGCCGTGTCCTCGAGAACCGATGCCAGCCGCTGCCCATCTCCGAGGGAGCTCGCGCAGCGCCACGCGCCTGGCGCCCCATGGCGGCTCCTTTGCAGGTGTCGGCAGCGCCTGGGGCCTGCTGCCCAGTGGGCACCCTTAGCGAGCGGCGGCATCCCTCTTCCCGCCGGGGTTCCCTCAGTGTGTGACGTGTGGCTTGAGGCTCAGCCCCGGCTCGGACCTTCGAGCGCGGTGGCGTCTGTAACCATGTGAAGAAACTCCTGCCCGCGAGGCACGTGCAGCTTTGTCACGAGCGGGTGTCTGTCTCAGGAAGACGTGTCTCTTCTTCTGTTGCCCCCCTCGCCAGGGGAGCCAGGCCACGTGGGCAGCACAGACGTGTGATTTGCTTCCCTGTTTGAAAGGTGCTTCATACCGGGGGGGCAGGCACCCTCTTTCCTTCCCGACCCCTTGGCTGGACTGATCACGTCTCCCGACGTGGCTCCCGTCTCCGCTGGTGGTGATCGATGACACGTGTACCCCAGAGCAGGGGTTCAGCTTCAGAACAGGAGTGGGGAGCCCGGGACAGACACCCGCGCGCCCACACTTTGTGTGAAGTCCCAGCATCTCAAGCCCGACTCTGAATCTAACTGCTCGCCCAGATTTCGGGCCATCTGGGGCGCATTGGCCTCTTCCGCTCCGAGGCGCGACCAGACTTCGGCCGGCAGCCCCTCCGGCCTGAGGCGGATTCCGCCCAGCCCTGGCCCTGCCCTGCCTGGTGTCCCTGGGAGGAGGACGTGCACACCAAGAGCCAGGCGCGTGCGTTCACCTTGCCGCTTGCCGAAAGGGCGGGAAGGTGGGCAGCGCCCGAGTTACTGCCCGCCAGGAACAGCGCAAGGGGCAGCAGAGGCCCGGTGGAGACTGAGCCCCGAGGTGGACGCAGCCTCCGCCCGGGACGGCCGGGGCTGGCCGCGTGCGGGGCTACGCGCAGCCACGGAAAGTGGCCTCGGCGTCGGGGCCAGCGCTGGGGCGTGGCAGCGTGTCGCGAGCCTCGGGAGGCACGTGGCAGACCTGGTTTTGGACCGCCGTGCCGGCTCGTTAGAAAGTGCGGGGATGTCTGCAAAGAAGCCTGGAAGCAGACAGCAGAATGCTGGCGTGGCCCCAGAAGCACGGGGCTCCTACGTCGCCGTTGGGGCTCTGCTTCGCTCCTTCCTTCTGCGCACCTGAGCCCGCGCGGAGGAGAAAGCC
>NW_004567103.1:1109167-1110772 GCF_000260355.1 Condylura cristata | reverse complement strand
CGCCCGCCAGCCCGGTGGCCCTTCCGCGGCGCCCGCCCGTGCGGCCTCTCCCGGCTCCTCACGCCGCCCTTCTCTGTCTTCCACATGCGCAGTCGCGCCTGACCAGCCAGAGCGAGGCCATGGCCTTGCAGTCGATCCGGAACATCCGAGGGAACTCCCACTGCGTGGACTGCGAGACCCAGAGTGAGTGCCCGCGGGGCGGGGGCGCGGGGCAGCCTGGCGCGAGGCGGGGGTGGCCCCCTGGAGTTGAGCTCCTTCCTCCCAGACTGGGACACGGCGCCCCTCACCCCAGAGCCACCCACGTGCCTGGCCTTGCTGCACCCCGGCTCCCCAGGAGAGATCCAGGAGCAGGGCCACCCGGTGAGGGCCTGACATCAGCCGGGCCGAGCCCCCCGCCTCCCGCAGGAGGGGCCCCTGCCGGTCCCCATCACAGCCCCTTGGCCCTTTCCGTGCTGTCTGGGAGCCTGACCGCCCTGCCGTCTGGGGAGACGAGGCCGCCGGGTCAAGGGGGGCCCTCCGGGATCCAGGGATCGGGGCCTAACTCGGGGGTGATCCTAGGGAAGGGCGGCGAGCCCGGACATGGCCGCGCCTCCAGGCCAGAGGGGCCCTCCAGGTCAGCGGGCGCTTCGTCCGAGTGTCTTTTTTGGTTTGACTTTTAAAATTTTAGCCCGGGAGCGTGGTGAGGCCGGGTGAAAGGAGAGAAGGAATTACTTGAGGCGTCTTTATCAAAAAGTCTTTAACGTACAGAGCCGGCCGCGCTCCCTCGGGGGGCTGTCTCCAGCGCCCCACCGGGCGCCCCGGGGCCTCAGGGCGCGGCCCCTGAGGGTGAGGGCAGCCTGGCCACCAGAGCAGGCAGCCCGAGGACGAAAGAAGCAGGAGAGGCCACGGCTGACGGTTCGGGGGACAGATCGCGGACACCCGGCCCGGCTCGCCGGGGTGCCGCCCGGCTGGGTCCTCGAGGGGGGCCCTTGCGGGGACAGAGACGGTCCGCAGGGCGCTGAGGAGGATCCCGGAGCACAGAGGCGGTGTGAGGTGGCCTCGGCCGCTTAGGTGGTCACCGCGAGGCCGCTGACGTCAGACTGTCCACGGCCGTGAGCTTCTCTTTGACCCTTGAAATTTGCAGTTTGCCGGCGGCTGCCGCAGAGGCGACCGCCCGGGTGTGTGTCTGCGGGGCCAGCTGCCCCCACCCCGGCGCTCGGACTTTGCCCTCGCACGTCTGCCCTGGCAAGGGCGCTGCCCCGGGCGCAGGAGCGCGCCTCAGGGTCGCTGCGGGGGTCATGGTTGGCTGGGCCCGGCCTCCCAGACCCCTGCTCACTGCCGGGAGGGTCTCTGGGCTGCGCGGGCGCGAGCCTGACGGCCTGCTCTCCCCGCAGACCCCAACTGGGCCAGCCTGAACCTGGGGGCGCTCATGTGCATCGAGTGCTCCGGCATCCACCGCCACCTGGGCACCCACCTCTCGCGAGTGCGATCGCTGGACCTGGACGACTGGCCGGGCGAGCTCATCAAGGTGCTGTCGGCCATCGGGAACGAGCTGGCCAACAGCGTGTGGGAGGAGAGCAGCCAGGGCCGCATGAAGCCTTCGCTGGACTCCACCAGGTAGGAAGG
>NW_004567103.1:1106008-1108027 GCF_000260355.1 Condylura cristata | reverse complement strand
TGCGGGCGGGGCCCCTGGCGTGGCCGGAGGTGCCTGGGATTTCGCAAATGGGCTCCATCTCAGAAGGTGAGCCCAGGAGAGCTGGGCCCCCGACTCACCCCGGCGGCTCCGCGTGGAATGAAAGGAGCCAGCCCTCCTCTGCGCCACTCGGGCTGTGGGGGGCGGCCGTGACTCCCGGTGGCCGGAGACCGTCGGGCAGCGCCCGTGAGCTTCTTGGAGGTGGGCTCCTCCAGCCAGCGTGGCCAGGGAAGTCTCGCAGGGCTGGACCTGAGCAGAGAGTGCTACCCTGGTCGGGGGGACAGGGTGGACGTGGCCTTGGCGGAGAGAGGAGGGCGGCGGGGGCTGGGCCCGGGGGACCCGGACGGGGCAGGCCCAGCACAGCAGGACCCGGACGGGGCAGGCCCAGCACAGCAGGACCCGGACGGGGCAGGCCCAGCACAGCAGGACCCGGACGGGGCAGGCCCAGCACAGCAGAGGCCAGCGCTTTCTAGCGGACGTGACAGTGCCAGCGACGTGGCGGCCCGAGCCGTGAGGAGTGTGAGTGCCCGTGTGTGGTGCCTGCGGCCATGGGACGCGAGGCCAGGTGGCCGGCTGAGGGCCGCAGCAGGTGACGCGTGGACGGGACCTGGGGCTCTCAACAGTGGGGGGGCACCAGGTGCGATGACATCACACCCAGCGCCCACACCCTCCGCTCTCCCAGGCTCCCTGGGGCAGACCTGGAAACTCAAGGTTCGGGGCAGAATGTGCGTGGCGTGGCTTCGTCTGTGGCGCGGGAGTGGCCGTCTGCCCGGTCACGACGCCCGCTGCCCCCACCCACGCCCGCCCCGGGGTTCCCTCTGCAGACCGGTTGGCGGGAACAGCTGGAGTGCTCTCTTAATGTGGCCCTGAGGGGACACTAGAAAGAAATGTTTTAATAAATTTTTAGCTCTGCCCAAGGCAAAGCCAAGTGCAATATATCCAGTCTAATCCTTTGAAAAGGGCCCAGCTGCCTTCCCGAGAAGCTCCGTGCACCCGCTCGCTCGCGCGCAGGAGTCATCCTGACGCTGGGATAGCAGTAGCCGCGTGCGGGGCCTCCCCCACCGCGCACACGCACACGCTCACGCTCACGCGCACACACGCTCACACACGCTCACGCTCACACTCCTGCTCACACACTCACGCTCACACACATGCACACACAAGCACACATGGTCACTCACATGCTCACACTCATGCTCACACACATGCTCACACTCACACACTCATGCTTACACTCTGACACTCACGCTCACACACGCTCACTCACACAGTCACGCTCACACAAGCTCACACGCTCATTCACACGCTGACGCTCACACACACTCACGCTCACATGCTCGCACACACACTCACGCTCACATGCTCGCACACACACTCACGCTCACACACACTCACTTAGACACTCACACTCACGCTCACACAAGCTCACGCTCACTCACATGCTCACACTCACACGCTCACTCACACACGCACTTGACCATGAGTGAGGAAGCGGGTCTGAACAGCAGCTCCCCGCAGAGAGACAGTCGGCCCCCCAGCAGGGAGGTGCCGGCGGAGGGTCGCTGGGACCCCGGCCGGCCACGCGGGGCGGCCCCGGGACTCGTAATCGGTTGCAGGGCCGCGGCCGCCCTGGGCACTGGCGTCAGGCTCGAGCAGCGCCGGGGTCAATGGCAGCTGTCTGCGGCGGAGCTGTATCGACTTCCCGCTCCGGAGCGGGGGGTCATTAGTCAAGGAAAGCATCTTTTAATTACTCCCAGGAAGAAAAAAATCTTTCTGGACGGATTCTGCAACAACTGCCATTTTTCCCCGATGCATTCGATGCGAGGTTCGCTGCGGCAGCAGGGCGGGCGCCCTTCACCCCTCCGGACGGGGCTTATTTCGGAGAAGGGGCCCGGCCAGCGGATCGATGCTGTAACAGTTACTGCATCTGGGGTGGAATCAGAATCCCCCCTAATTGCTATTGATACCATTTAAGCACATACTTAAGATACTGATCTTAAG
>NW_004567103.1:1103508-1104689 GCF_000260355.1 Condylura cristata | reverse complement strand
CCACCGCGCTCCTTGGCCCACGGAGGTCGGCGCCTTGTCTCCTTCGAGTGTTCCTCTGGCTGGCCACCTCCTCCCGTGTCCATTCTTTCAAAAACTGGGTAGGGGAGAAGTGGGGTGGGGAGGACTTTGTGGTGGTGACCGGAGCCCATCTGCAGTTGGGTGGCATCTGCTCCCCACATGTCACTTCCCTCATTAACAAGCAATTGAATTAATTAAATGCTACTCAGAACACGCATAACAAGCTACCGGCAGTGTCCAAATTAGCACTGATAATCAAGGATGATTTCCTTTATTATCCTGCTAAGTGGTGTGCAGACTCCGCTCCCTGTCTGCCTCATCTATTTACATACCCCCAGCCTCTGCCTCCGCGGAGGAGGTTATCTTACCTAGTTAATCCGCCACGATCGCCAGCATGGTGGACGGGCGCCCAGCCCCCGCCGCGGCCCGCGCCCCCGCCCCCGCCCCCCTCCAGCCTGGGCCTTTGTATCTCAAGCTCACTGATAAATTAAAGGCCACCCCTGTGGTCTCTCAAGTGAGTAATAGAGGCAGAAATTTCATTTTGCAACTGGCTGATTTAATGATCCAAAGGGTAATTAATGGCCTGATTATCTTAATGTTAAATATGTCCGGCAGCAATTACTGTGACCTCCCGCTTGTCAAGGTCCGGGCTGTGCTCTTCTTTCAATTAAGTTCTCTGGGGCTTAATGGTATGAATAAACTCCTCTGATTCTATCATCGCGGCGGACGCAGAGGGTCCAGGGAGCCGGGGCTCGTTTGCAGTTTTAATCAGCCTGTCTTCCTCGCCGGCGAGCGGAGTTAACGACCACAAGGACAGGCGGACTTCCCTCTCCCGGGCGGACGGCTGGGCCCTCGCACGCCGGCCTGTTGTTGCTTTATTTTATTTATTTTCTTTTGTTTACGCCGGTCCTCTGAGGGACAGTTGTGTTTGCGGAGGGAGCCGCTGTGCTCCGTGACGCCGTCTCTTCCAATATAAATTAGCATGTGAGCGCTGTGGTTTTCCTGTTTGACAGGCTTAATTAATTGGCAGGAGCCCCCGAAAATGACAGAGCCACTAATTGCAACTCACAGTGAATTTCCGTCACCGCCGCGCCTGTCAGCGGCCCTGGCCGGGCCACCTCCCGGCCAGGCGGGGCCAGTGCCCGAGCAGGGGAACCCCGGCG
>NW_004567103.1:1088214-1102835 GCF_000260355.1 Condylura cristata | reverse complement strand
CTCAGAGTGTGCTGTGCGCTCAAGGGTCCCCGCGGGGGGCTCGGGGTTGAGGGCCCGGGCCACTTGTGCTGGCCGGTGGCTGGAACCCGAGCCCGGCCCTGGCCCTGTCCTCTTGCTGCCCGGCCCCCTTCTCCGTGGCATCAAGGGGCCGGCGGGGTGGCTTTCAGCACCGGACACTCCCTTGTGTCCACCAGCGCCCTTTGCTCTGCTGCCCTGGGCCCGCGCGGTCTCAAGTGCGTGGTGTCCGTGTATCTGTGATTAGTGTGAATGTATCACGTGGGCAGTAGAGCTCCGTAATGTGAGCCTGTCACTTGTGAAGTCTGGCCACTTCGCTGTGGTAACTCAAATAAGAGCCATAAAGCGTAGTTCATCTTGCCTTTGCATAGCAAAGCTAATCTTTTGAGTCCCACCATTGTGATTCTGAAGTCATAATTCTCCACAGTTGGGGCTAACCCTCAGGGCCCGTGGCTAACCCTCAGGGCCCCTGCAGCAGTGCTCAGGCTCTGTCTGGCCAGCCAGGGGGCGCGGTTGAGCCCGCTTCTCCTGTGACCGCTTCCTCCTGGACGTCCCTCTGCTCCCGTCTCTACCCAGCATTGATAGCTGGAAACCTGAAGCTTGTGCTTCAGAAAGCTTCACAGTTGTACTTACTACCTGCATGATGAAATCTGGAGCAAAGCCAGATTTCTAGTTCTGGTTCTCCAGCCAGCATCTTCTAGGATGTTGGTTATCCAAAAAAAATTACATAAATAACAGGGGCATTTTATCCTTAGGAAGCTGAAACTGGTTGTTATTTCCACCCACTTAATCATGTAGCTTTAATTCTAAAAGAAAATAATATATGTTTAGCTTCCTGGGCGCTTTTTTTAAAACAGTCAGCTTTGTGCCTGTGTCCTGCATACTCTCGGGGCCAGGGCCCCGGGCCCTACAGATCCCGGGGAGGCTCTCCTGCCTCAGGGTGTGGCCGCTGCTTGTTTGGCTCTGTGTAGTGTTCTGTTGCAGTGTCTGAAGCACCTGAAGATGCACTCACTCAAACCCAAGCCGGCCCCCCAACTACTGTCCCCTGCGGTAGGCCCAGGGAGCGTCTTAGCTCTCCAAGGGTTCTTCGCACATTGAAATTTCAGAAACCCTGGTCTACACAAGCAGAATGCGCACGTGGCCACGATCTGCCTGCAGTCCTCCTCAGGTCTCAGCCCCAGGCCCCTGGACGTCACCCCTCACTTTCCGAGACCCAGGTGTCTGTCCTCGCACGGCGTCTCACGCGGCCTGGAGGTCTTCAGACCTCGTGTGCCATCCCAGCGGCGCCTCCACTCTCAGAGGACACCTCTGTGCCACAAGAGGGCTGGAGTTCGTTTTCTCAGGAATGCAAGGTTGGCTTGACGTGCAGAAATCAGTGGCTGCGACGAACCACGTTAACGTCAGAAAGAGCAAAACTATATGATCAGCTCAACAGGTGCAGAAAACGTTTTTGACAATTCAGTACCTATTCACAATACACTCAGCAAATAAAACATGAAAAGAAACTTCTTGAACCAATAAGGGGCATCTGTGAGAACTGCACAGCTAACGTTATACTTAGTGGTGAAGTGCCGGAAGTTTCCGGCAGAACAAGACGTGGCTATCAGCCTCTGTTCCGTATTGCACTAGTGTGTCAAGTCAAGAGATAAGGCGGGAAAATGAAGCCGCAGTCATCCAGGTTAGAAAGAACCAAAATGCGCTGTGCGGATGACGTGATCGCATGTGTGGAAAATGCTAAAGAATCCACGATAAACTAATAAGATGGGTTCAGCAAGATTAGAGCTCAAGATCAGTACACAAAACTTGATCATTTCTCTAAACAATAGCAATGGACAACCCAGAGTAAAATTCAAGACTAGATTCCATCTACAATAGCATAAAAAAACATATTCAGGAGTTAATTTAACCGGTTGCTGAAAATAACGAGCTTTGTTAAAAGAGAGAAAAGCCCCCCCTGACTGGCGAGCCACCCTGCTTGTGGCACGGACCGCACTCCCGTGCCCTCGTAGCCCGTGTCTGTTTCGAACCCGCCCGAAAGTCTCTGCTGGCTTTTTCCTCCAGAAGTGAACAGGGTGAACCTATAACAGAGAGGGACATGCGAGGGGGCGCCCCCACCTAGCGACACTGGTGGTCTCAACTCCCCGGTTCCTGCATGAACCGGGGACTCGAGCCTGCGCAGCCCGGCCCGGCCGGTCAGTCCGCGGGCGAGCACTGAGCCCGCACGCCCACGGTCACTGGCTGCTTGGCCGTGATGCCGAGACAGGCAGAGGGGGGAGGGCAGTCCTCTCAGAGGGGCGCCGAGCCGACTGAAGGTCCACGGAAGGAAGAGGTCAGCCCTGGTCAGCCCTGGTCAGCCCTGCCGCCTGCCTCCAGAGGACCCACGGGTCTGAGTACAAAGCCAAACTCTAAAACTTTCTGGAGAAAACAGGCAAGTCTGCATTGACGCGTCACCCTGACTGTCCTGGGGGACTTGTGCTGTGACACAAGGAACAGGAAAAATGTAAACACACTGGATCTTATCAAGCTCGAAAATCTCAGTGCAAGAAAGGAAAGATCCAAGACAGGAAGAGACAGCCACAGGATGGGTGGAAATATTTAAAAATCACCCTTCCAGTAAGGGCCTGGCTTTCTGAATGTGGCGGGAGTGTTTACAACTCAACAGTAGAAGACAATGACCCATTCTCTGACTTCTACAGTAGCCGGACAGCCAGTCAGGGCGCGCAGAAGCTGCCCTGCACTCGTGCCCACCCCGCACCCTGCCCATTCAGAGGGTGGGTGGGGCGCCTTCTGCCCCTGCCACGCAGCACACAGTGTCTTCCTGACACGTGTGCGCCACACCATCAGGCCCATGGCGCCACGTTAGTTACCTTCAGGTGTGGTCACCAGGGGGCAGGCCAGTCTCCATGCCGGACACAACCTGGCCGCCCCACCACCCCCACCCTGTCTGCTTTGGGGGATGATGAGGGATCCTTGGGCCATGTGGAGGGGAGGGCCAGGGAAGGGCACATCTGACTTTGTGGCTCTCGTGGGCAGCCATGCTCCCTGGGACCCCAGGGCCGGACACGGGGTGCGGCTGACGGCTGCCCCTGGCATGCAGAAGTGCCCCGGGGCGCAGGCATTAACAAGAGTGAGCGCTCAACCAGGGCAAGGGCGCTTTGCGAAGGTGGTGGCCGGCGCCTTAGCCCCAGACAGCACTGCTGCTGTTCCAGAAGGACACTGGCCCCTCGCTCCTCCTGTCCCTTAGAGTAGTCTGAGGTCAGGAAAGGTGCTTTGAACTTTACTTGTAATGTGAGACCACCCTGGGGAAGCAACCCATGTTGGGGAGACGGGCCTTGCAGCACGCGTGTAGCTTGTATGAGGAGAGAGCACACGCGACTTCACATGTGGTCACAAAGGCCCCCCTCCCCTCCCCACCCTAGCCCTCCACCCCTTCATTCCACCCCAACCCCCACCCGCAACGCAAGGCACTTGGCAGTGTTATAAACAGCCTTTAAATGATGAGCTCTGACCCGCGGGTCTTCTCTGACATTTGTCCTAAAAAAGATGAAGGTTGTACAAAAAGATTTAGTTGCAGGATTACTCATGCATCATTTTGTAAGAGTTAAAACAGTAAAGCAAGAATGCAAAATAGATGATCTTAGTACATAAAGGATATTTGTAGACTAGAGAATGTGTTCGTGGCAGTAGCACATGGCCTAGACAGTGAGGTGTTCAAAGCCCCTGAACCCAGCACAACGATAGTGACAGCAAAGATAAGTAGATGGGACGACATCTGGACAGCAGAAGAGACATTACAAAAAAAACAGACAGACAGCCCACTAATTGGGGAAAAAATTTCTCACACAAAACTAATGATAAAGGATTGATCACAAAGATATACAGAGAACTGATGAAACTCAACAAAAATAAACAACCCCATCAAAAAGTGGGCAGAAAAGCTAAAAAGACACTTCTCCAAAGAGGAAGTGCAGATGGCCAACAGCATATGAAAAAATGTTCAACATCACTCGTAATAAGGGAGATGCAAATTAAAACCACAATGAGATACCACCTCACCCCAGTGAGAATGGCGCATCTTCAAACAACTAGCAACAACACATGTTGGCGAGGATGTGGAGAGAAAGGAACTCTCCTGCACTGCTGGTGGGAATGCAAACTAGTACAACCACTATGGAAAACTGCTTGGAGGTTCCGCAAACTGCTCAACATGAAGCTTCCCTACGACCCAGCAATCCCACTCCTAGGGATCTACCCAAAAGACACAGAAACACTGATTCAAAAAGACACCTGCACCCCCATGTTTATTGCTGCTTTATTCACAATTGGAAAGACATGGAAACAGCCCAAATGTCCAAAAGTGGATGACTGGATTAAAAAGATGTGGTACATAGACACAATGGAATATTACTCAGCAACCAAAAAAGATAAACATATGCCTTTTGCAACAACAGGGATGGAGCTGGAAGGGATCATGCTTAGTGAGATAAGCCAGACGGAAAAGGAAAAATACCGGATGGTTTCACTCACAGCAGGAGCATAACGGACCAGGCGAGAAAATAATGATAATAATAAACAGCTATAGACCAGAGACATTTTGTGGGGGTGGAGCGGGGAATGGGATCAAAAATGGTGGGGGAGGGAAGTGCACTGGACTGTGGTGATGGCATATGGGTGATTCAGTGATGGGAAGCCCAAGGGGATTGCAGCTGAGATGGAAAAGGCACAAAATGGTGTAAAATAAACTTTTTTTTTTTCTTAAATGATGTCGCTGAAAATCAGTAACAAGCAGAGGTGACCACAGCTCAGAGTTTCTCAGCTGAAAGCGCAGGATAAATTAGGGTTTACCCAGAATTGTTAATTGTGACTCTCTGATAAGATGTGTAGGAGACTGGCCTTGGGGGTGGGGGGACAGGGAGGTGCACGTGCCGAGCGTGCAGATACGTGCTTCGCGCCGGGTGACTGGCGGCCTGGGCCAGCCCGGCACACTTGCCGGCCGGCGTCGCTGGCTGGGGCCACATGCCGCCTGCTTGAGCTGGAGGAGGCGCACCTTGCAGTCCATTTGAATGGCACGACCTTGACACCCACCCGCCCCTTGCCTCAGTTTCCTCTTGCTTAAAGGAGCCTTGTTCTCTCAGTGTGGGGTAGGGGAGACGGTGGTTGGGGCGGCACCCGGAGTGTGCGTTCACCCCCAGGTGTGGTTGAAATGACCATGGGTTGTATTTACGCAGACTGATTCTCAGCAGGCGAGGCAGATCTGTGAAATCATGAGTTCTTCACAGAGTTAAATAAAAACTGGAAGCTGCCATATTTGCCCAGCAATTCCATTTCCAGGTACAAGAGAAATGAAGAGTTGTGTGTGAGCGTTCGGGGCAGCACTGTCCACTGTAACCAGACAGTGGATGCAAAGAGCATCCATCAGCTGGTGAACAGACTTCACCATGCAGCGATCCATCCTGTGGAATATTACACAGCAGTGTAAAGGAACATAGCAGCGACACAAGTGAAGGGAGCCTGGTGTGAATGTAGGATTCTGTTTATATGAAATTCCCCAAGTATGTAGTTCCATAGAGAAGGAAAGTGTATGTATGGTGACCGCCAGGAGCTGGCGGGAGGGTCGGGGTGGTGCAGACCCAGGAGACATCAGGAAAACGGCAGGTGACTGCTCCTGAGGACAGGATTTCTTTGGGGGGTGCTATAGTGACGGTGATGGTGGCTGCATGACTGGAGATGCTAACGAAAAAAGACTGAGCTGTACCCTTTGGGTGAACTATAGATCAATCAAGTGTTCTACGAACATTTTAGGTAGTGAAAAACGCCATTTTAGGTCATGAAAGACAGCACGTTTCGAAGCTTCATGTATCGTGACCTTGTTCCAAGGCCGGTGGTCACCGTGAGGAAGTCGAGGTGCTGGCAGCTTGGAGAAGCCGCTCAGGGGCAGGACACTGGCCTCTGCGGGGCACTGGCTCCCTTGCTTGACCTCAGTGGCCGGCTCGTAGCATTTGTTCCAAAGATCAAAGGTCACTCAAGCGAGACGTACAGGATTTCTGAAGTTGAGCTAATCGGAGGGCCTGGTGAACCACTCGCACGCAAGTGGCTTCCGCCAAGCACATCCAGTCCCGGCCTCTGCTGGAGGGCGTGGGCCAGGGCAGGGCCCGACAAGGCTGGCTGTCCACTTTGACATTGCCCGGCACGAGCCCCGGGGACGCCGGCGCCAGTCGTCTATAGGCCCCGCGTGTGTCTCGGCACGTGGCAGGTGGCTCAGGAGCACCTGCTCTTCTGCAGGGGTGGGGGCGCAGGCCGGAGGTGCAGGGCCGTGAGAGGATTCGCCAGAGACAGGGCGGGGAGCAGAACAGGCAGATCAACATAGTCCACTGCCGAGGGGAGCGGAGCGGGGCGGGGGGGGATGAGCAGGCTGCCGCGCCCTGGGGGTCAGCTCCCGGGGGGGGGTCGACTCCTGCTGACGTGCCATTAGTGCTGTGCTTGATCCGCTCACCACCAGGGAGGGACCTGGAGATTTCTTAAAATATGGTTTCTTCTTAGTTTTCAAATTTTGCCAAGATTTTGAAATGGGTCAGACCAGATTGCTTTCTCTGCCCTCCCCCACCTCCACCCCACCATCCTTTACATCCAGAGTTTTAATAACAGGAATGAAGGAGCGGTGGCAAGTGGTGGGGATGACGTTGCTGGAGTCTCTGCCCCTCGGGGTCTCCCGTGCCCCAGCTCTGCGGAGACAGTGGGTGCACTAGCGAGGGCTGGCCCGCAGAGCTGGGGTCCTCTCAGCCTTGAAAACCAAGCCACACTGCTGCTGAGATCTCAGGGCTGTCCACACTCCCCCTGATGGACTGATCGGCTCGGCCAGGAGAGAACCGAGCGCACCCCGCGGGAGGACTGGGCCGGGCGGCGCCTTTCCCTGCTCCCAAGAACTGTCCTCACCGGCTTCCCCCGCAGGCGGCCGCACGTTGCCACACCGGCGTCCTCAGAGTGCAACCTCAGCCGCGAACGCTACCGGAAATCTCTAGTAGCCAAGTTTAAGACCCCGGGAACCGAGGCAGTGACCTCAAGCATAGCCCCCGCCCGGTCTCAACGTGATCTGTGCGGAGAAGACACGGCTGGGATGCCCGTGTCCGTGGGCTCGGAGCCCGTGGCCTCGGCGCCCCGACCCCCACCCGCCTTGTGGCCAGGGCCACCAGAGGCCGTGCCCTCTGTCAGGGGCCTGGGTGCCCGCCGGGGCCCGGAGGACAGGCTGTGCACGGAGGCGGCACGTCCCGCAGAGCCCCGAGGACGTTGGCCTGTGAGGTGAGCGACGTGGAGGGCAGCCTGGCCTCCAGGAGGGACCCCGGACCTCGCACCAGGGCCTGGCGTCACCCCACCCCAGGGGGCACTTGCGTGGCCAGCATCTCTTCCTCGAGGCCCGGGACGGTCTCACAGGGTGGTGGTCCTGGCGTCCCGTGTAGGGAGCGGCTGGACAGGCAGGGGCCACAGGTGACGGGGCCACTGTACCCCAGAGGCCCCCAGGGTCTCCACAAGCTGAGAAGCCCGTGGCTCTTCTCCGCACTGAAAGACTCGGGTGGCTGAGCGGGACCAAGTATAGACTGGAGAGGTCCCCCACGACCTCTTAGCTAAGGGGCGACTCCGTGAAGGCGCGGCCGTGTGAGACGCGGGTGTTGACCCCTCATGCACCCTCAGAGATTAATGTCGGCCCTTAGCCGCCACGGCACGATCTGGTCGTTTTCAGGAGTTGAAGCTCAGTGGTTCCCAGGGCGCCCTCGACGCCAGAGCCCATGCTCTTTCCAGGTAACAGTACCTGCGAGCTGACGCCTGGCCGGGCGCCGCCGAGCCGCCGGAGCCAAGACGGCGCGTGGACGTGGCAGCCGCCCATCGCTGGCTGAGCCGTGGCCGAGAGTGCTCACGGCGAGTCCCCACGGGTCCGGGCGCTGATCGCCAGCCCTGTTTCACCTACTTACCTGTGCAGCGGCGAGGCCGGGCCAGCGCACAGGTGGGGCGTGGCCGTGGACACAGGTCCTCGGGGGTCAGCCGGGGTGGCCGCGGCTTCATGGCTCTCAGCGAGCCGCCGGGTAGGAGGACCCGTCCTGCCCACCCTCCACCCCGGCCGCGCTCCATTAAGGTTGAGGGAAACGCAGACCAGGCGGCAGGGTCGGGTGAGCGGGTGAGCCCAGCCCCCAGCCAACCACGGCTGCCGGGCACCCCGCACTTCTCGGCTTTCCCGGCCTCGCCGGTGAACGTGGCCCTGCGGGGATGCCAGTCCTGGATCGGCCTGGCCCACCGCCCAGCCAGGCGCGGTGGCCAACACACTGCCCGTGGTGGGCCTGCGCCCGCCGGGGCCCACACTGCCGTTGCTTCTTAAAGTGCCAGGCCTGAGCCACTCCTGGCCCCAGCTGGGCCAGTCTGCCCGCCTGTTCTCCCTTCGGAACCCCGCAGTCAAGGCAAAGCGCTTCCCTCACCTGGACGCCCCAGCCGGTGGCCCCGGAGCACCCACATGCTCCCTCGGACCACTGGCTCGGCCCCTCCCTCCAGCTGGGGCCCCGTCCCGCCTCCGCCGGTGCCCAGGGCCACCCAGGCCAGCAGCCTTAGCCACGGGCCCTGCTGGGGGTGCTGGCAGTGCAGGCCCCCAGGCCACGCTTCTGGCCACGTGCCAGGCCCACGCTGCCCCAACGCCACGCCGCCCTCGGGGCTCGGCCAATGCAGGCAGATGCTGGAATTTCTTAGTTTTTTGATACAAAAAAAATGGTAGCAGCAAGAGGAGAGGAGGCAAGGCCCCGTGGGGAAGGGCGAGCACACGGGCGCTGGTGGGCGGGGCGCCACGTGGCCCAGGCCGAGACACAGAAGCGGGCCCACGTGTGTCTCTGCCCGTGGTTAGGAGCCCCGCAGGCCGGGATTTGCGAGGAGGGGAAACTGCTGCGGGCTGAGGCCTTTCCCAAGAGGAAGTCACCTGCCCCGGCGCCAGGCCCTGCCTGGGACAGGCCACTCGGGTCTGTGGCAGCCTCCGCGTCAGCTCCCGCCCAGCTCCCAGGGGGCGGTGCGGGCCGGGCAGCGCCTGCGCGGGGGGCCTGGGGTGCGGGGCGCTGCTCTCTGTCCGCGGCTGTCCACCACGCAGCCTCCACTGGACGATGCGTGCAGAGAGCAGGGCCGAGGCCCAGGCCGGCGCGTCCGGCCATCTGCTCCCCGCCCCGCCGCAGCGGCTGCAGTCTGGCCCGGGCTCAGGCGAGGCCGCACGGGCGGTTGCAGGCACGTGGCCTCGGGGCTGCAGGATTCCCGGCCAGCGGGCAGAGTGGGCCCGTGAGGCCTGTGGCTGTGAAGGCCGAAGCCACCAGGGCCAGCTCAGCCCAGCGGCCAGCCCGGTCCCCGTCCTGTGGTGGTGGCAGTGAGAGCCGGTGACTGCGCCCCACGTCTGCCCTCTGGGCTCCGGCGGCCAGAAGCACCCGTGGCGGTCTCCCCAAGGCTCTGGCGGGAAACCCGCTTCTGGGCCTCCCCGGCTTCCAGGGGCTGCCCGGACCCCGCGCGTGGCTCCATCACGCCCGGCGACGGGGCCACACGGTGCGGCCAGGACATGGCGTCACCGCTCACGTGTCCTCCTCACGCTGTGCCCGCCGCCAGCCTCTGCACCACCCGCTCCCGGGCCGCCAGCTGCCCTGGTGGGGTCAGCTCAGTCACGCCACGGCCCACCCGGGGCCGCTGACTTCTCGCTGGACAAAACAAGGTGGGGGCACCTGCCGCTCACCGTGAGGCTCGGTTGAGATTCTGGGGCGCCCCGGCCTGGCCTGTCTTCCGTGGGACCGAGAGCTTCCCGTGCGTTGAGGGGGGCCGCGCACACGTCACTGCGCCTGGCCCGGGGCCCCCACGTCGGTCTCCCCGCCTCCCGCGCAGGAGCACGACCTCCCCTCAAAACGAGCCACGCGTGAAGAGACAGGCGGGGTGTGGAGCCGCCTCCCGCCGCGAGTGGCCCTGGGGGCAGAGCAGCTACCGCGCAAAATACTTTCCTTTTCAGCAGCGCCGTTGCTAGTGAAACCGTATTCTGAACATGAAACTGTTGCAAAGGAGAAGTGACGTCATTGCCTAGAAAAGCCGCCGTGGCTCTCGCACCTGAGGTCTAACTAGAGCGTCCCAGTCTCGGGGGGATGTGAGCGTATTAGCCGGTGAAATGACTTTGGAGTGGCGTTTCAACCCCCGCCACGAGGGGGGTGCAGCGTTGTGGGTCCCAAGGAAGTCAGGTCTGAAGTCCAGAGGGGGGCTCCCCGGGACAGACGGGGCCGTCACCCACGGCGGAGGGTGGTGCTGATGTCGGCAAAAGGCGGCTTGGAAAAGGTGAGGCTCCTCCCCCGGCCCCCGGGCGCGCTTCGCTGATCACATTAGCTAGATGTCCATTTCTGTAAGTTTTCCCTCTAGAACAAACCTATCATTTTTCACCACGGGATATTTACAGCTTCAATCAGTGCCAAATTCAATTGGCTTCTGATCTCATCGCTGGAAGTTATAGATGCTGATATTATTTGCACGGCGGTTAATTATGGAGCAATCCAACTTTGGCTTTTCCACTGTAATTTCCTCTGCCAGCTAATTTAATTAATCACCCCCAGCTCAGCTCTTCCAGCTGCGACCAGCAGGGCCATTAATTAGGCGTGTGGCGGTGGCCCGACCCGTCCTGCTTCCAGGCTGCTGCCCATTTGATCTCTCGGGGAGGGCGAGGCTTCCCGAGCACCCAGGCAGGCAGGAGGCGGGAGGGCCCTCGGCGCCTCATCCCTCCAGGCGGGGGGCAGCTCCCGCAGGCCCGCCGGTGCGAGCCTCTCACTGCGGCCAGGCCGCCCGCCCTGTGGACCTGCGGGGCGCCCGCCAGGGCCAGCCCTGCCCCTGGGCTTGCTTTCCTGGGGGTCTGTGAGCTCCCGGTAACGTCAGGCCGCAGCCGAGTGGGTACCTGAGGCCGCTGCCTGGCGGCTGGTGGCCTGGTGAGGCTTTGGAGGGGACCCTCCCACCAGCGGGCACGTTAGCTAGTTGGCAGACTGTGGGCCGACGTAGGGAAGCAGCTTTTTCAGCCTCAGCCAGCATTGGTGCCCGGACGCCCAGGCCGGAGGGCCTGCCGATGTGCCCGCCACCCGCTCACCTTCGCAGCTGGGTCTGAGAAGCCGGCAGCACCCCGAGCCCCCACCGCCCGCGCGGCGCCAGGCTCCACTCCCCGACGAGGGCGGTGTCCCTCCTGTTGGCTGTAGTGCACAGGGGCGCTGCTTGGGAAGTTGAAAGAAATTGAATGTTGTCTGGCTTTGTGCAAAGAATGAGCTGATGAACAGGTATTTTCGGGAGCGTAGTCAGTCACCCCGGAACAAGGAACGCCCCTTCCCAGACCCCGTCCCATGCCCGGCCCTCAATGGAATGAGTCAGAGAGATGGGGCGCTTGTGCGTGCAGTGAGGCTCTAGGTGTGCGGGAGCAGGGGTGCGGCCCCGTAATTGAGGGGCTGATGAGGGCGCGTTGCTGTGCGCCTGAGGAGGGGGTGCGGGCTGGGGCCCCGGCTGGAGCTGTGTGCGCACCGGGGCTCCATAAACCCCCAGGGCCCGGAAACACCAGCTCCTCTCCCGCTCCGTGGGGGGGGGGGGGCCGAGGGGGGGCCTCTCCACTAGAGGCGGCTTTAGTTGAGCCTTCCTGAAGAGGAGGGGCCTGGGCGGCCCCCAGCCTTAGACACGTGCGTTCGCCTCGACAGGCCGCCTGTGGCCCATCGGCGTGCTAGAATTCAGGTGCGTGCGGTGTTCATTTCCCGCCGTGAGGCTCGTTCTGGGATGAGCAGTCACAGAGCTTCTCCCTCACCTTCCTCCCTCCGCTGTGCTGGAGAATGGGGCCGGCAACGCCGTCCCCATGCAAAGGCTCCCGCCAGGCTCTGTTCCCTGCTAGCCTGCCGCCCCCCACCCTGAAAAATGTAACAAGTCAAAAAAAGAAAAAATTCATTTTTTCAGTCACTTTCTCCTAGAGATGCCTCTGTTTAGGACTTACCTCGGGGAAAGCTCTGAAACAAGTCTCTTCCTTTTCAAAACGCAGGTGTCAGTGGTAAGAATCTTTGTGGACCCAGCCCACGGCCAGGACCAGCCTGTTGGCCTGGGGGGGGCAGGCCGAAAGCACCGGCTCTTCCTTTGGGGCGTGCTGGGGCCGCTGGGGCGGCCCTGGGCCCCTCTCCAGGGCCAGCTCTGCTCCTGCCTCCAGGCAGGTCCCCACCGTGGACCTCGGGCCTAGCCGGCCGCTCTCCCTCGGTCACCGCCCCCACCGCAGAGGGCAGGACAGTCACGTGGCCTGAGGCCAGAGGCCACCTGGGCCTGGCTCCTCCTGGCCTGCAGCTGCTCTCTGCCTCTCCCCACAGCTCCTCCTGATGTGCAGGGCAGGGCGGCCCTAAGGAGCCAGGGGAGGCGGGGTGGCTGCAGGCCTCTGCCCCTGAGGCCCCCCAGGATGTGGCCCAGCCATCAAGTCTGTGAGAGCCTGGGGGTGCGGGGGAGCCGCACGGGACAGTGCTGGCCGTCAGGACGACAAGCCCCGTCCCCGGTTCCGGCCCCTGTGGGGCTCGGTGGGCGGCTGGTGGCCAGCCCAGTCTGCTCACGGCTGTCAGGTTTCAGCTCTCGTGGTCCTGGAGCGGGAGGGGGTCTGTCTGTGTGTCCTCGGGGCCTTTAAAAGCCGCCCTAACCTCCTGCACCGCCCCCCTGTTCCTTCTTCTGCTCAGAAACCAACTCTGACAGTCCGAACGTTGGAAATAATTGGATTCTAAATTCTAATTCATCTGTAAAGTATTCGGTGATTAAATTAACCTAATAGATATTATTTCTTACGTGGCTGCATAATTTTACCCTGAACAGATCTCAGCGGCTCCCGATTTACTGTTGACGGGAAGCTGCGCGTCTCAGCCTGTTTCCCCAGGTTAGAGTCAAACTGATTTATGCGGGAGGGAGGCCTCAGAGCGCCCCTGAGTGCCACACAAGGGAAACCGTTAGTTATGTCACTTTGAGCCCGTTCTCTGATGGAAGTGGGGGTCTGGCCTTTGAGAGCCCCCCTCCCCGCTGCACTCTGGGCGGCCTGTGGGCCCCGTCCCAGCACCAACGTGTCGCCCGCAACCTGGCGATGTCTGCAGTATCCTCAGGGTACTGGGGTGCCCAGCCAGGCTCCTGATGGGGCAAGAGGGTGGGGGCGGCCCTCCCCTGCCCGCAAGAATGTCCTTCCTCCGGTGTGCCCTCCCCTCCCCCACCGGCCCTGCCTCCCGCCCAAAATCTGCAAATAAAATTCGCTGCTCCGGCCCTGGTTCAGTAGCTGGAAACAGCTGGCGGGTTTTGTGAGCCACTGAACAGTGGGGGAAAAGTCTTGGCAAACACTCGGGAGACCCAGGACAGAGGAGGTAGGTAAACTCAGGAAACTGTTTTCATGAGTAAATGAAGGACACAAAGGCGGCTCAGCAGGGACAGCCAGACACACTCCCCTGAATAGCTCCCTGAACTCCTGAAAAGGAAGAAGGCCCATTTGCTTCTGGGAATCCAATAAATTGTTTCAGGAAGTGAAGGTCTGTCCAGGCTGATGGAGCTGTGATTGACAGCCCTTCTCATTATGGAGCCCGGCGGGGGGTGGTGTGGGGGCGGAGCGGGAGGGAGCCCTGCGGGGCGCTCCCCAGAGGAGCCTGCACCCCACCCCCAGAGGGGCCGTGCCACCCTCGGGTGCACCTCCCCTGGGCCCGGGCTTGCGCGGGCCTCCATGCCCCCGGGGGCCCCGGGCTGCCCCCACCCGCCCTCAGCCCCTGGCTCCCCTCGCCCCTCCTGCGCTGTGATCACATGCTCGCACCCGCTTTTCTACAAGCTCTTTGCTTTGGGGTGACTGCACCTGCAGGGGTTACCTGACGCCCTGGCCCCAGAGCCTGCAGCGCGTCACAGGACCCAGCAGGCGCCCCTGACGCCCGTGGTCCAGACCCTCCGCCCGCTGGACAGTGAGGAAGCCCAGCGTGCTGCCTGGCCTCCCCGGAGGGAAGGGCCTCAGGACACAGCGTGCAGGCCTGGCCGCTGGTGGGCCACCTGCGCCACCCGCCAGGGCCCGAGCTGGCCGCTCCCAGGAAGGTGGGCAGCCTGTGCCTGGTCCTCCCAGGACCTCCCCCCGGTGGCCCCCAGGGTGACCCCCTCTGGTTCCCGGTCTCGGGGAGCCCCTCCACCCCGGAGTGAGTGTCCTCGTCCAGGCCCTCCCAGGCCGAGCCAGTAGCCTTGGGCCAGGAGTTGCTGACACAGACTAACAGGGATGAAGTTTACTAGTTTTTAATCTCACGGGAACGCCAAAGGGAGGTGAGCCCCGAGAGCTGTGCGCTCTCCATCCGGGAGCCGCAGAGGGCCAGCCCCGGGCAAGTGGGCCATGTTTAGGGGGGCCCAGGCCTTTGGCAGGAGAGACGGGGTGAGTCTGGAGAGGGTTGGGGGGCAAAGTCTCACCTCCCTGTGCTGGGCTCCAGCTCCCCAGTGGATGGCCCGCCCGGGAGGGGAGCCCCCAGGCTTTGTTGGGGCACCTGTGTTTAGGCAGACAGAGGTGCTGAGAGGAAGCCCCCTCAGCGTCGCTGGTGCTCGGATGTCTTCAGCTCGAAATAGCCCACGCGCTC
>NW_004567103.1:1086600-1087107 GCF_000260355.1 Condylura cristata | reverse complement strand
GAGAAAAGGGAGTCGGCCCCAGAAAGGCCGTCGGAGCAGTCACAGATCGTGCAGTCAGCAGAGCGCCGCCCGCGCCGTGGGCCGGTGCGGGCCCGGCAGTCAAGCCGCCTGCACACCCTGCGCGGCCTGATGGGCGTAGAACGCCCTATAAATCTATTAGCGCGCCGGCCGCTCATTGGCGGGCACTCCACTGCTAACCACCAAGAAATTACCAATTTCCAGGAGTTAGTCACTCAAGTCGCTCCGTAACTAGGTTTAAAAAGAGCCCACTCTGCTCGCGTCGTAAATCAGCCACTTGCAGCGGGAGCGTGTCGTGGCCGGGGGCTGGGGGGGCGGCCAGGAGCTGGGGGAGGGTGGTCAGGAGCTGGGGGAGGGCGGTCAGGTGTTGGGGCAGTCAGGAACTGTGGGAAGGGTGGTCAGGAGCTGGGGGGCAGTCAGGAACTGTGGGAAGGGTGGTCAGGAGCTGGGGGGCAGTCAGGAGTGGGGGAAAGTCAGGAGCTGGGGGGC
>NW_004567103.1:1078641-1086364 GCF_000260355.1 Condylura cristata | reverse complement strand
CAGTCAGGAGTTGGGGGAGGGCGGTCAGGAGCTGGTGGGAGGGTGATCAGGAGCTGGGGGGAGGGTGATCAGGAGCTGGGGGAGGGTTGTCAGGAGCTGAGGGCAGTCAGGAGTTGGGTGTAGGGCGGTCAGAAGTGGGGGGCAGTCAGGAGTTGGAGGGAGGGTGGTCAGGAGCTGGGGGCGGTCAGGAGTGGGGGGAAGTCTGGAGCTGGGGGGCAGTCAGGAGTTTGAGGGTGGTCAGGAGCTGGGGGGTGGTCAGGAGTGGGGGAAAGTCAGGAGCTGGGGGGCAGTCAGGAATGGGGGGAAGTCAGGAGCTGGGGATCGGTCAGGAGGGGGGGAAGTCAGGAGTTTGGGGGTGGTCAGGAGCTGAGGGGTGGTCAGGAGTGGGGGGAAGTCAGGAGCTGGGGGCAGTCAGGAGTTTGGGGGTGGTCAGGAGCTGGGGGGCCGTCAGGGAAGCCCCAAGGCTCCTGACCACTCCCAGGCTCTGGCCGCCCCTCTGCCTGGGAGGACTGGCCGGGGGCTTTGATCTCCTGACACCCAGCCTGGGCCCCTCTCGGGACTAGCCACCTCGGTTTCAAGAGCAGAATAGGAATATTCAGGAGCAGGCGTGATTACTTCAATTACTTCTCTCTGGTGTTTGAGACGCACACTCAACAGTCACAAATTAGAAAATAATATTCACATGTTTCTTGTAATTGGTAACAGATTAGCGGCATTTTATCTTTTTAAATAATTTCCAAATGTGCCCCAAAGAGGCTGGGGAGGGGCAGGAGGAGGAGGGGAGGGGAGCAGACACCTGGCAGCGCTGTGGGCCTGCTCGGGCGGCCTGCGTGCAGTTCAGATGTCCGTCCCGTCCGTCGCTTTTCCCTCCCCGAGGCCGGCCGACCTGGACACTGAGCCCTGCTGGCGAGCTTAGTCTTTCTTGACGCTCGAGGCCACTTCACACACCTGCACCTGGGCACGCGTGCCCACCATGTGCCTGCACGGCCGTGCTCCCTGCTGTGCCCGGCACCTCAAAACTGACCCTGAAGTCGCCGGAGCCTCCCCAGCGGTTTGGAGGGCAGAGGTGCGCCCACGTGGCCCCACCCCCCCACCCCGCAACGCCCACACGCGAGGGACGTCTCGCCCCCTGACCAGACGGGGCGCGTCCCTCCTGCGAAGCAGATCTGGTTTCCTCGAGCACTGCTTCCCGAGCCGGCTGCCCCTGCCCTGGGCCGGCGTGCTGATTTGCCACGCTCCACCCCAGAGGCAGGGGCACGGGGGCCCCTGCCCTTGGCCTCGCGGGCTGAGCGAGCAAGGCACCCCCACCCCAGACGGCTCCGGAACATCAGGGGCGGAGGGCCGCTCATGGCTGCAGGGGTGAGGGGCTGTGTGGGCGAGCGGTCTCCGGCAGGGGGTGGCTGGCGTGGGGTGCGTGGGACTTATCAGGGTGTCCTGCCTGTCATGTTCCCTCTGACAGCTCGAGGCCCCCATTAGGAAACCTAGTTCCAGGGCTACCTGGAGACTGGTATTTGGCTAAACAGCACGTCAGTCAGTAATTATCTCAAATTTGGAAATGCCTGCGAGAATCAAACCAACGACGGTCTTCACTGAAAGGACAAGAATTCCTTGGGCGGCAGCTGAGACTCCCAGGGCGGGCCCGAGCACCCGCTGGCCGGGAGCTGAGATGGCCCGGGACAGGGTGACCCGGAGGCAGACGCGGCGGCGGCCGGAGCCCGCTGGCGATGTCGCTCACGGAAAGTCTGGCCGGGGCGACTCTGGAAGGAGCCGGGCGCACAGCGCCGCCTGCCAGAAAATGGAGAGTGAGTGGAGACCCCGGCGCCCCGGAGCAGGTAGCAGGGCCTCCGTGACCCGAGGCTCATCGCGTAGTCTCTGAAGGTCAGGCTGCTCTGGGCAGCCCAGAGGGGAGAAGCTCCGGGTGGAGCCCCGGTCGGGGCCCCCGGGGTGCACTGTGCCTGTACCATGTGGGGTGCTGCGGCGGGAGGCAAGCATATGACAGAAACCGCTAGACTTGCAGAAACCTCCTTGCAGCGAGAGGCCGAGAGGGTGGCTGCAGGGCTCCGGTTAAAGGGCACCGAGTGTGCGCAGCCCGCACGCAGCCCACGGGCGGCGCCCAGGCTGGAGGGGACGTCAGCCCGGAGGCAGGTCTAGGGGCCGCGGAGACGTGAGCAGGCCGCCAGGAGCAAGCGGAGGCGTCTGTGTCGGGAGCAAGAGGGTAACTCAGGTGGTGACGCACACTGAACAAAACCCAGTTTCCGCCCACTCCGGGTGTCCTGATCAGCCACCTCAGCAGATTCAGTGTCACGCAGCCAGCACCACCGCCATCTCCAGATCGTTCTCTCCCAAGCCAAAACGTCACCCAGTAAACAGTACCCCCAGCCCCTCTGCAGCCCAGCGGCCTTGCAGGAGTCATGCAGTGTTGTCTCTGTGGCTGGCTTGTGGCTGAGCGCAATGTCCGGGGGCTCATCCCTGGGCTGGGCTGGTCCGAATCTCCTTTTTCATGGCCAAGTAATATTCCATGGCACAGCTTCATCACCTGGTGCTGGACACCGGTTGTGTCCGCATTTTGGCTTCTGTGAGTAGCACTGCTGTGAATATGTCCAGATAGGTACCTTCAGTATTCTGCTCTCTCTTCTGCCTGTGTCCCCGGGGCGGGGTGGCTGGAGCATGCGGGAATCCATGTTTAATTTGGGAGGACCCGCCATACTGTTTTCCCAGATTCTGCAAGTTTGGCACATTTGAAATAGTGTATTGGCTCCTCGGTGGAATGTGTGTCTGCACGCTGTTGTAAAGGCCGTCAGACAGCCTGGCGCGTGCACCGGGCAGGAAAGAGCCTGAGCCTGGGGCAGAGGCCTTGGCCTCCCCGGGGGGGTGGCAACAGTGGGCCCGGGGGGGGGGCTCCCCAGTGAAGTCGGCCTTCAAGACAGACTTGGGGTCGAGGGAGGGTGGCTTTTGTCTCCGTCTCCTCAGGACTGCACACACCATTTCCTGTCATGTCGTAAAAGGCCGTCTTAGCTGCCTTGCACATCCGAAAACTCACGTTTGACCCTTGCTTGCTGTCTCCCGGGGCCGGGCTCGAGGCCCTGGGCCCTGCAGAGCGCTCGGGGGACCCTGGGAGCCCTGTCCAGGAGACGCTGAGCACAGGCACTGCCGCTGCTCAGGACGCGGCCCGGAGCAAGGCCCTCCGCCAGCTCCTGCCCCGAGCCACCGCCTGCACCGCCTGGCTCCCGGGGAGGAACTCGGCTTCAGTGGACGGAAACCCTCGCCTGCTGCGGAGGACTCGGCTCGCACGAAGCCCCCTCGTGGCAGCCCTCACAGCGCAGCCCACGCGTGGAGGAGGGCTGGCGTGGGCCGGCCGGAGGCGCTGTGTCTCAGCAGGGTCTGGCCCGGGAGCTCCTCCGCATGTCCTCGCCAGGCCGGCTCCGGCCGCCGCTGGCCTCTGGAGCTGACCGTGAGCCCTGTGTGAGCCTCAGAGCGGGTCTGTGTGCCGTCCTGTCCTGAAGGGAAGCGCTGCGGGCTCGACCCCAGCGTCCGTCCGGACGCAAGTGGCTCTGGGGCTGGGCCCCCTTGCAGGCTGCTGGCTGTTAACTGCTCTGCTGCCCGTGAAGGAGCCCCGCCTCCCCAGCAGTGGCAAAGGGGCACCCCTCGGTCCTGGCACCTGCCGGGAGGGAGCCGGAGGGCGGGAGGGCTCAGGACGGGGTCCTGGGCCAGCCGCCCCATGAAGCTGCAGTTCTGAGCCTGTAGGATTCGCTCTCCGACATTGGGCCCGGGGCTTCCGTCTCCTCGCCCCGTCTCTGCGGGTCGGGGCTGCGGAAGCCGCCGGGCCAGGCCTGACCCTGTCTGCTCCCTCCAGCCGGGACCGCTCCCAGGTGTCCACGGGGCGTCCGCACAGGCAGCCGGGCCGTGCACTGCCCGGCGCTCCGAGCCGGACGGGCCGTTCCCCCCCTCGGCTGTCTGAGGCGCTGTCCCGAGGCCGAGCGCGGCCGCCCCTGGGGGAACTGAATTCGCTGCCAGCGGCCGCTTCATGCCGCATTACTCGGCCTCGCTCGACTGCCGGCCGCGCTCCCCGGCAGACTCGTTGGGGTTTATGCTTTTAAATAGTTGGCGTTTTCTCCTAATGCTTCAGCCCAGAAACGTGATAACTGTAAAAACACACATGTGGTTTGCGAATTCATTCACGGACTTGATTTGTCGAACGACTTTGCGAAAGATAGTAACGGTGTCTGCGCCCCAAGACCAACCAGGTGAACTGCCCGTGAGTGGAGCGACAGGTGGGGCTCAGTGGGTGCGGGGGCAGGGCGGAGGACACTGGGCTTGGGGCATCGGCAACAGGACCCCAGCTGCCCCAGGACAGTGGGCGCGTTCTCAGAGGTAACTGCCGTGAGATACTCTGGATTGCTCTCGGAGCCCCACTCTGCTGCGCCCCTGCCCCGGGGACCCCCATCTCCTGGCCAGCCCGTGCCTGCCCCCGCTCTGTCCACCACTCCCAGAAGACAGTGGCCAGTTGCCGGTTTGAGCTGGGTGGGCTCTGGGGCTGTGATTCCAGGGGCCGGGAAGGAGACGCCACGGATGCCCACTCTGCTCAGGAGGGAGGGCGCCCGGGGGCCTGGCAGGAGGTGACGCCCAGGGGCCTGTGATGCCACCTGCGGTGACCAGTGCAGGGCAGCCAGGAGGACACAGCCAGGGGGGGCTGCTGGGGCCACGGAGGTGAGCAGGGCTCAGCCTGGGGCAAGGCGTGGTCTACAGAGACAGCTGCGCCCACCCGATGGGTGTGGCCGGGAGACAGGCTGCCGGGGGACGCCTGGCCCAGGAACCGGTTGCCATGCAGTCTCAGGGCAGTGGGCACCCCCACCACTTGGGGGCCTGGGCAGCCAGCAGGCCCTCCGATGGCAGGAGGGGTGGGTACCTTGCCCAGCACCCGCCCAGGCGGGCTCCTTGCCCCTGGGCTCAGCACGGCACCCGCTGTGGGCCTGCGTCGTTTCTGCTGCTCACACCCACGCTGCCCCCAGGCCCCGCCCGCCAGACCCCTGAGGGGTCCCCAAGGCGGGAGTCCCGGCAGTTGCCTCGAGGTGTGTTCCGGGTGATTTCCACCATGCTGGGCACAGACAGGTGCTGGGAGGGCCCCAGGCCTCAGCCAGGCTGAGGCCTGGGGGTGGGTGACCAGGCTCTGACTCAGGGACACCCTCGGGCAGGCCCAGGCCCCCTTGGGGTCGCCCTCCTGGCCACCCGGCGCCACACCTGGGGGAGCCCCCACCGCCACGTGGCCTGGCACCCTGCGAACCCGGAACTCTCCGAAGTAATAAGCCTAATACAGTTGACTTTATTTAATTAATAATGATCCTGTTCTGTCCCTCTGAGCTCATAAAACACCCTGCAGGTTGGCAAAAACACTCATAATATCGATCCCAAGTCAGGCGGGATATTTATTTTGTCTTTGCCCCCAGAGCATAAATCCCTGTCGGTTGCCTCCTGCTCTCTGCAGGCGGGATTTACAGTGGCCAGTTTCTTAAAAGCTTTTGGTAATTAAGGAATAAATACCCATCGGCTCGCTGGCCGCCTCCGGCCCGCGGCCTGGCCCCTAGCAACGAGGCCGGGGCAGAAGGTATGCACGGGGCGGCCAGCTGCCCCACGCTCAGCCTGCAGCGGGGTCTCCCCGCGGGAGAGGAAGCCCCTCTGTTCTCCTGACATATTGTTCCAGTCGCCTCTTCCACGCCTCCCCTCCCAGTTCCTGTTTTGCTTACAGCAGAAAGACACTCTGGAAATTCCTTGCTGCTAGCCAGCCCTTTCTTACCGCGGGCCTTCCTGTGCCGTCACGTGTCAGCCCTGGGGTCTCCTCACCCCGGGAGCTCCGTCCTTCCCTCCCAGATCCTCGGCCGCAGAATCTGCTTTAAAATCAGTGTTGGAAACAATCCTCTCTCGTCCCGCAAGAGGGGCAGAAAAAGACGTCCACACAGGAACACCGTGACCAGCGACAGGCCCCGAAAAGTCTTGGTTTTTTAGTTTTGTGGGGAGGGGTCCCCTTAAAATGAACACGTTGGACCGGGCATGGGTGGGAGGGGGCCGGGGGAGACGTGGTGTCTCCGGAGCGAGGCTGGAGGGCGTGGGCTGTGGTGCCCAGCCCGCAGGGCCATCCCGCTGCCCGAGGCCGTCCCGGACAGCGAAGCAGCATGGAAAGCCACGTGGAACCTTTTGGTTATTGGTCAAGAACTTTCTTTTCTGGGGATACAGCCCATCAGCTCACGACCCCATCGGCAGCCGCCTGCCAGGCCCAGAGGGCAGCTGCTGGCACCTCCTGCGGCCGCGGCCACCAAGGCGCAGAGGGGCAGCCGGGCCCTCAGCGCTGCCTGAGGGAGCGCCGGGCTGACGTGGCCACCGCCTCGGACAGGGCGCGCCAGGTCCCTGGGTGCCCTCCTGCGCCCTGGGCGGCGCCCCGGCCTCTCCCGTCACTGGGCTCCCACGCGCGTCCGCGGGTTCCTTTCCCCTCGCTCGGTGTTTTTTTTTCAAGATTTATTTCTTCATGCACACAGAGCTGGGGTCCAGGCCAGAGGTGCGGGGTGAGCGGATTCCCCAGAGACAGGGCGGGGAGCAGAGCAGGCCGATGGGAGAAGCGCACTGCTGAGGGGGGCAGCGGCGGGTCAGCAGGGGGCTGCGTGCCCGTGGGTCACCCCTGGGCGGCGGCGGCGTGGCAGTGCCGGGCGTTAACCCGCTGCGCCACCAGGGGGGCCTTTTACTCCATCCCCAAATAATCGGGTAAGAGAGACGGGAGGGGAAGCCCTCTCGGTGGGTGCTGTCCTCTGCGGTGGTGGAAGGTTCCGGGTCTGGCTGGGGCCGACTCTTCTGGACCGGCAGTGAGGGGACAGCCCAGTGGGCCGTGGTGAGCTGTTCCGGTCACCTTGCTGTGCGAGGCAGCAGCCCGAACACACGGCCAGCCGCAGAGCCCCGGAATGTCCGGGGGGAGCCGGACTCGGCCATTTAACCCTCTCACGGGACGCTGGCCGGTGAGAGCCTCTCACCCACGGACAGCGGACCCTTCACCAGGCACAGGGGCGGGCCCGGGCCCTCAGGCAGGCCCAGGCCTGGCCCCCTCAGCTGCCCCGCCGGCGGCCAGCTCCTGCCGCTTTAGAAGCGGGGTGGCCTGTGCAGCGGGGTGGTCGCACTTCCCGGGTGCTCCCAGGGGGCGTTTCGGACATGAGCTTGCGGGCCGCGGGTCCGGCGCGGTGCACGGTGACCGCACAGACGCTCTCCTAGAGGGTCACGAGGCGCTGGCCCCGCCGGGCTTGGGCAGAGACGCCAGCGAGCGGAGAACTGGGGGAGGCAAGGCGCGTCACAGAGCAGGCGTGGGGGCCGCGGGGTGCCCCCCGCACACACACTTCCTCCCCGGGGTAAGGGGGCTGGCCGGGGGCCGCGGGCCCTGCCCCATCCTCGTCATCGGCTGCGCTGTCTCACAGGCCTGGCCTGGCCGCATTCTTGGCCTCTGGGCCTCAGGCACAGGTCGCTTCTGCAGCTGTCACCCCTGGACTGGGCCCCCAGGAGCCCCCCACAAGCAGGCTGGGGACGCCCACCGGTGTCGGTCAGCTCCGCCTGGGTCTTCGCCACGGCGGTCGGAACGAGCCGCCCTTCCCACTGCGGCCGGCCTGGCCTCCGCAAGCAGGACGCTCCTCGCCAGCCCCGCGCCCCCCTCTGCTCCCCGAGTCCACTGTGCGCTCCTCCAGTTAGCCCGGGC
>NW_004567103.1:1075726-1078481 GCF_000260355.1 Condylura cristata | reverse complement strand
CCCGGAATGGGGGCATCCCTGGCATCGTGGTCCCCAAGCCTGTTCTGCTCGCGGTCGCTTCCTGAAACGCGGCCGCAGCTCAGCGTCGACGCAGCTCATCTGTGCAAACGCGTGACGCTCCCGCAGACCCCGTCGAGTCCCGTGGGGCTGGCGGGGAGCTGTCCACAGGCCCGCTGGGGACTCGTCGTCACCTTCAGCATGGCCTCTGAGGGCTCGGGCCGGCTGCCACCGCCTCGGCCTGGCCTTCGGGCCCCCGTGCCGGCGCGCTCTGCCAGCCCTGAATCTGCGGGGCTCAGCTGGGACGTGGCTGAGGGACCGCTGGGGGACGGGCAGGCCCGGGCCGCGTCACCCTTCTTCAAGGTCAAGTGAGGCAAAGCCTTGGCTGTGGGGCTCCGGGGCCAGCGTGTCCGCAGGCCCGTGGGGACACAGTCCCCGGGCCCCGGCTCACGCCTCGACCGGTCTGGACAGGTGCAGCGGGAGGCGGGAGGGCCCCCACGAGGGGGTTCATTTAGGCGGGAAGAGAAGAAAATACTGGCTCCCGCATGGTCGCCGGCCCGGCAACTGGGGGGACGGGGTCGGCGTCTTCTGGGTAGTTGACCCGTCCTCGTTTGCCTCCACTCCCTCGTGGTTGATTTATTAAAGGTGTGTCAGCACCAGCTCAGATGAGGAGCCGGCCGCCTCCTCTCTGCTGCCGGCCGGCCGCGCCAATAATTCATTTTTTAGCTCATTAGCTAACGGAGGCTGAGAGCAGCAGGCCCGGGGGGACTGGGATGAGGCGAGGTGATCTACGGCCGCGCTGCTCTGGGACTGGCCTCCGCGGGGAGGAGCCAAGGCCCGGCCAGGGACAGGGACCCGGCGTGCAAGGGGCACAGAGCAGCGGCTGGGGGGGCGGGGCGGGGGGCCCTTCTGTCACGTGCTCCCCGGACGCCGGACGAGAAGGGCGAGCCCCTGCCTGTCGGGCCCGGCGTGCCGGCTGCCCGCACAGCACGCGGCTGGGCCTCGGGGGGCGTGGGGCGAGCCCCGAGCCAGGGCTGTCTGTGGCCAGGCCCCTCCCGGCCTGGAGGTGCGCGGGCCGCTGTCCTGGGGGCTCTGTGTCCGCTGAGGCCGGCAGTGGGGGGGGAGGGACCCCGGGCACAGCAGCCCCTCCCGTCTCCCCGCTGCCTCCCGCTGTGCATTTCAGGGGCTCCTCCTGCTCCGCCCCCCACTCTGTCTCTGGGGAGTCCTCTCACCCCTGCACCTCTGGCCTGCACCCCAGCTCTTGTGTGCATAAGTGAATCATTTTTTGGTTTTTTGGGTTTTGAACATTTAAACCCGCTGACCGCTCGGAGGTGCATGGGCCCCGTGGATTCAGGGAGCTGCTTGTGGGCTCACCCGGCCCTGACCGCTGGAGGAGTCAGAGGCCTGGCTGGCCCATGTTCAGCAGCGGGGGCGGGGGACACTGGAGAGCAGACCGGGTGGCTGCAGCTGGGCCCTGGATCCGGCCTTCAGCCGGGGGCTTGGCAGCGAGCATTGGAGTCAGCCAGGACTGACCAAACGCTTCGGGTTTTAGTGTCTCCCCAAAAACGAGTTAGCATATTGGAACTCGAAAGCCGGGAGTGAAGCCTCCGCCGTGTCCTTTCCTGTGACTCTCGCCTGGGGCCACCTCACGCAGGTGTGCCGACACAGGTGTGCCCACAGAGGTATGCCGATGCAGGTGTGCCTTATGCATGTGTGCCGATACAGGTGTGCCTCACGCAGGTACACTGACGCAGGTGTGCCCATGCAGGTGTGCCTCAACCAGGTACACCGACGCAGGTGTGCCTCAACCAGGTACACCGACGCAGGTGTGCCTGTGCAGGTGTGCCTCAACCAGGTACACCAACGCAGGTGTGCCTATGCAGGTGTGCGACATAGGTGTGCCCACGCAGGTGTGCCCACGCAGGTGTGCCCCGTGCAGGTGTGCTTCATACAGGTGTGCCCGTACAGGTGTGCCTCACACAGGTGTACCCATGCAGGTGTGCCCCATGCAGGTGTGCCTCATGCAGGTGTGCCTCATGCAGGTGTGTCCGTGCAGGTGTGCCCCGTGCAGGTGTGCCCCATGCAGGTGTGCCAGTGCAGGTGTGTCCATGCAGGTGTGCCCCGTGCAGGTGTGCCGACGCAGGTGTGTCCATGCAGGTGTGCCCCACGCAGGTGTGCCCCATGTAGGTGTGCCAATGCAGGTGTGCCCTGTGCAGGTGTGCCTCGCGCAGGTGTGCCGACGCAGGTGTGCGGGCAGCCCAGGCTGGCGTGCAGGCGGCTGATGTGGTGGGAGTGGGGCTGGCTGCAGGCATGTTTGTCCTGGAAGTCTCTGCAGGAAGGGGTCAGGGGTCACTCGGGGGTCACTCGCATGTACCAGGAAGTGAAGCAAAACTAATCCAGATTTACTCCTGGGAGAATTTGTTTGCCTAAGTATTTAAAAACAGATTAGGGCGAACCTGACACTGGAGCACAAGCAGCAGAGTAAACACGGTGGACGGTGTAAACAAGGCCTTTTTGCTGCAGTCGGAAGGAAAATGTCACGGGGGATGAGTTTCCTTTCCCGAGGGCGGGGCCCTGCTGCCCCCTCCGGGGTCTGCGGCTCTCGCCCCGCCGCTCCGGGAGAGAAGCAGGCAGCGGGCTGGATCGGGCGTCTGAGGCTGCCGGGTGGCCACCCCCTTCCGTCTGTGGGCTTTCCTCTGGGCACCCTCAGGGAAGGGCGCCTGCCTGGCCTGCCGAGCCCGCCCCGACCCCCGTCCCG
>NW_004567103.1:1073164-1074018 GCF_000260355.1 Condylura cristata | reverse complement strand
AGGTCGGGGGGAGCAGGGCGCTACCCGTAGACCCAGGGCCTCCGGCTGCTCAGGACCCGCTGTCAGGAGGCCCCGCTGTGGTGCGGGGGTGCCGGCCGCCTCGGGGCCGCCCCTTCGTGGCCCGCCCGTGACGTGCCCAGGTCCTCTCCTTCGCAAAGCCCAGCCCGCCTTGAAGGATCCAGGCCCCTCCTCCTTCCCTTCGGCTCCCAGGCGAGAGGCGCGGCCTGTCGCTGGGACTCAGGGCGGCCCCTGACTCCGGACCTGGCCCCAGGCGCTGCCCTCTCATCCACGGTCCAGTGTGTTCACCCCCTGGAAGAGTTCAGAGGCCCCGGGAGTCCTCCCCGCGGCGCCCCCCGCTCGCGCGTGAGGCACCCCCAGAAGTGCCGGCCGGGGCCTCGCGTCCGATTTCTGCAGGTCCCCAGGCGCCAGCGCTGGGGCGTGGGGCCTGCCCAGCCTTCCCGGGCGCTCCCTGTGCTGCCGAAGGCGCTCCTGCTCCCCCGCTCTCCCGCCAGCCCCCCAACACTCCCGAGGGGCCATCCTGCCTGACGGTGACCCCACCTTCCCCCGCAGGGAAGAGAAGGAGCGGTGGATTCGGGCCAAGTACGAGCAGAAGCTCTTCCTGGCGCCGCTGCCGTGCGCGGAGCTGTCCCTGGGCCAGCGCCTGCTGCGGGCCACGGCCGAGGAGGACCTGCGCTCCGTCATCCTGCTGCTGGCGCACGGCTCCCGGGACGAGGTGAACGAGACCTGCGGGGAGGGCGACGGCCGCACGGCGCTGCACCTGGCCTGCCGCAAGGGCAACGTGGTCCTGGCGCAGCTGCTCATCTGGGTAGGTGGCCGCCGCGCCGCGCCGCGCC
>NW_004567103.1:1071735-1072384 GCF_000260355.1 Condylura cristata | reverse complement strand
TTCGCCCTGCGCGGCTAGCCGCGGGCAGCCTGGGGGACGCCACGCCGCAGGACGCAGCAAGGTCACCTGGGGAGGCCGGCACAGGTGGCGCGTCCGTGCCCGTCGTCTCCCCACGTGAGGAGGGCGGGCTGAGAGCCAGTGGTTTCTGGCTTAACCCCCGGGCCTGCGAGCGGGTCAGGAGGAGCCGGCCGCGGTCAGGAGCGAGCCAGCCGCGGTCAGGAGCGAGCCGGCCGCGGTCAGGAGGAGCCGCCCGCGGTCAGGAGGAGCCGGCCGCGGGGGTTCGCCCTGCCCGGAGGCAAAAGCCCAGCTTGTGTCGCGGGCCCGGGCGGCCTCACCTGCCCGGTCACGGGTGGCCGTGGACCCGGCCCACGCAGGGGGCGGCCGAGAGCGGCCCCTCACGCACTCTGTTGCCTCCGCAGTACGGCGTGGACGTGATGGCGCGGGACGCGCACGGGAACACGGCGCTGGCCTACGCGCGCCAGGCGGCCAGCCAGGAGTGCGTGGACGTGCTGCTGCAGTACGGCTGCCCCGACGAGCGCTTCGTGCTCATGGCGACGCCCAACCTGTCCCGGAAGAACAATAACCGGAACAACAGCGGCGGCCGGGTGCCCACCATCATCTGAGCCGCGCCCTCCGCCGCGCCAGCGCC
>NW_004567103.1:1070495-1071128 GCF_000260355.1 Condylura cristata | reverse complement strand
CCGCGCCAGGGTCCGGTGCCGCGCCCGCGCCCGCACCCCCGGTCCGCGTGGGCACGTAGCATCCGCTTGACCCCAAGGAGAGGAGGCCCGTGCCTGAGCATTGGCTGGCCGCCGCCTCCTTGGTGCAAAAGCAAAACGGGAAAATAAGTAAATCAGAAATTCAAGGAAGTCACGAATTCCGCTCACAGCAAACCACCTTTCGAGTATGTTTCGTAAACAAAGTAAAGGCATAAAGGCTATTTTTTTTTTTTTCTGAACACGGGAGAGATTTATTTCCTTTGCCGAGGTGGGCGCTATCACGCCGGTGCCTGCGGCCCGGGTCACGCAGGCCTCTGTCATGTGTCTAGATAAGATGTGTGAAAATCTATTTGAATAAAAGAAGTTCATAAATATGCATTGATTTTTGTACAGACAAATGGCACCTCTGTTAATTTATAAATTGAACTGGATGTGAACTAATAATGTGCAACTAGTTGAGATAAGAGGTCACAGATCATTGTACATGGCAAATATCCCCGCAGTAAACACCTCCATTAACGTGATGTACAGCTTATAAAAGGAGCGGATCCGAGCAAGATGGTGGGACAATTTGCTTATTAAAATCAAGTCAGGGGAAAAAAGGCACGGGAGCAG
>NW_004567103.1:1066536-1070341 GCF_000260355.1 Condylura cristata | reverse complement strand
GCGGGCAGGCTGGTGGCTCCCTGTGCTCCGGGGCCTGGGGCCTCGGGTGGTGTCCAACCTGCTGCCCAGGCCCACGCCAGAGGCCTGGTGGTGGGCGGTGCCCGGGGCCGGGGCAGGGGGTGGCCGCCACGGGGGATGAGCGGGACTGGGGGGCCGCGGCGCCTCCCAGCCGCCTCCCCCGACAGCTTCAACCTTCCGTCCTGTAAGTCTGCTCTTCGTTCACATAAAAAAATGAAGCGGGTGGGGAAGGAAGCAGCTCCAGGCGGGCGTGGGGGTCGCGTCTCGTGGCCGTCGCTGATCCTACTTCAGCTCGGCGGCGGGGCCCAGGACGGCGGGTGCGGGCGCCGGGCGGCCCCCCGGCCCGCTCCCTGGTGCTGCGTGTGCTTCACCCCGCGCAGGCTGTGAGTTGACCAGACCAGCAGGCGCCACGCCTGTCCCGAGGAGCACGCGCCTGGGTGCCCGCCCGGCCGGCTGCCGCCCTCAGCGTAGACGCCAAACGCAGGCAGAGGATAAATCAGGTCTTAGGCGACGCCGCTGCAGCGACCCCCAGGGAGGACGCCGGACCAGAGCAAGGCCCTCTCCCACAGAGGGACGGCTCCTCGTAGGACGTCCTGGGGATGCGTGTGCGTGCCCTGTTGCCACGTGTTTATAATGTGGCCTTGCCCAGGTGACTTCTCCACTTAGCCTCTCCGGGCCTGACTGCCCGGAGGCCCCGCCCCCAAGTCTCGGGGACTTCTGATTGCTGCTCAGAACGGGGCCCCTCCCGGCCCTTCCAGCTCAGCTGCAGGACCCGGGTTGGGCAGCAGGTGAAAGACGGCTGTAGGTGCCAAGGGTTTTCTGTCCACACACAGGCGACAGGCCGCTCACCCGCTGCACTGCAGTGTCGGGCGGCCCTTTGCCGCCCGAGGTGCCAGGACCAGGACCCGAGGGCCGCGGGGCGGGACCGGGTTCCGCGCTGTGCGAAGTCAGAGTAGCCGCAGGAGAGGCCGCCACTGCAGAATTTACACGACCTGCTCTGTCGTGACTTAAAATTGCCGCGGACCGAGGAAGCGCCGCTGGGGAGGCGCGTGCCTGGGGCCACCCAGGACGGGCACCCCGGGTCATCGGGACGTAGCGCAGACCTGGCTGCCTTCCTCCCGCGGCCGAGGGCAAGGGGCCCCGTGCCAGGTCCCCGGCGTGGGCCCCGGGAGTGCGCCCCTGGAGGGGGAGTGCAGGATGCGAGTCCTGCAGACGCGTGCGGCTTCCCGGTGGGCGTGTGCCCCGGGGTTGCCCCGACAGGCAGGTGGGCGCGCGTGCTTGCAGGTGTGGGCAGCCCCCACCAGCTCGCCCCCGAGCATGCACCCCAGCAGGGGCCTTTCGGGAGGCCCAGGACGGGGCAGCAGCCTCTACCCCGAGGTTTGGTCCAGCCCGATGGGGCCCGCTCAGACCCAGCCCGTGTCGGGCGGCCACCGCCCTGGCCCTGGCAGCCACACGTGTGGGGTCATCCCGGCGTCCGCGGGGACTTCCCCACCCACTGGGGCAAACACGGTCCTGAGGGAAACTGGCCCAGGCCCGGCAGGCCCGGTTTCGCCGTCCAGCTGGGCCAGACGGACTCCTCAACTCATGTCTGAATACAGGGGCCTGGCTTCCAAGCCACGTGTTGCGTGGCCACGCACAGGAGACTGGAGCCTTGATGAAGAACATACGTTGCCAGGGCTGAGGCCAGAGGGCACCCCGGTGATGCCCATGCTAGCCCAGTGCCCTCTGCCCGTGCCCGGGGGCTGGTGCCACACGGATGCCAGCCTCCAGCACGCGCCGCCCTGAAGTGCCCTTGCCGAGCCTGGGCGGACGCGGCGGACCCTCTGCCCCGAGTCAGCCCCCAGGGCCCACCCCCACCTCCGCCGGGGCTGCCCCGACACTCCTGCTCTGTCCTGCCCCGTGAGATCACGGCTCGCTGAGAGGCGCCCGGTGGCCGGAGGCCCTGCCCCCTCGCTGTGGGGGGGCTGCCCTTTTCAGCGGCCGCACCCAGTATCCTGCGCCCCGTGCGCCTCAAGTCCCGCCAGACCTCTGCTCACCGCTGCCAGCCCTGCCCCCTTGTGCTCAGAATGTTCTGGCCCCTCGGTCTGGGAGCCGTGGGCCTGGACACAGCCTCTAGGAGCACGTGAGGCCATGTGAGGCCTCAGACGCAGTCTCGGTCCATGCCCCCCGCCCCCCTCTCCCCCCACGAGGGCACCCTTCCGAGCCCCCGGCTTGTGTTGTCCTTCCAGCAAACAGAAAGGCAGCCAAGGAGGGCGCCGGTGGGATGTGCCGGCCCCACCTGTCTGGGGCAGCGCCACTGCCCCGGGGAGGTCGAGGCTGGGGGTGACCGGCACCCTCACCCTTCAGCAGGAAGCGAAATGAGGGCTGTGGCGCTCTGCTGCTCCAGAGGGTCCCCGGGGCTCTGCAGGCACGCAGGGGTCTGGGAGCCTCGGGCTAGGCCCCGCCGCCCGCCAGGACCCCGCCGCTGCCCACCGGCGCCTGCCTCGTCGGAGCGTCACACATCAAGTTTCTCCCGCAGGAGAGGGAGGGGTGGCCGGTCACTCGGGGCACCGGGAGCCCTGACCAGCCTGCAGGGGAGCCGCTGGGCCCGAGAGGGTGACTCGGGAGGGGCGGGGCCCGGGTCGCCCCGCAGGGAGCAGCCGCCCGGCCTCAGGACTGCGCCGGGCCCCGTCCCGCCTGCCGCTGCTTTCAAAAGCGGTCAGCACGTTTTCCCCGCTGGGTCAACACCGAGGTGGCAGCCTTGTCGCCCCTGGGGCGTTCTGTGAAACCAGAAGCCGTCTTAAACCTGCGGGTGTTGAGCAGCGCAGGTGCTGGGCATGTCTGGGCTCCTCCGGTGCCAGTGTCGCGCCCCCATGCCACTTTACTCTATGAGGGGCTGCTTCGCCTTTGGTTTGGGGACCTGTTTGGTAAGAACGGCCTTCGCCGAGACCCCACTCCCTGTGGGGCCCTGGGGGCCTGGAGACGGACGGGGGCACAGACTGGCGGGCTGGGGGCTGCGGGGGCCCGTGACCCCAGCCTCCACCTCAAGGCGGGGCGTCCCTACCATGCTGAGGTGGGCTCAGGGCTTCTGCTGCTTGGACCTGGCGTGCGGCCTCCGCCCAGAAGCACCCCGGGCCTGAGCCCCCCGCATGACAGACGCGGTCCACTTGGGGCTGGCCAGAGCCCAGGTCGGGATCACAGGCCTCAGCTGGCAGCGCTGGCGGGACAGCAGCAGCAAGCAAGATGCTGGAGCGTTAGGGAATCTTCTGGGTGAGCAGACCCCTGCACCCTTCGGGAGCGGCCCCCAAAGTCAGGTTGCGCCCCGATCCAGCCCGGGAAGCGAATGTCTGAGCCCGTTCGAAACCCTTGTTGGCGCCTCGCCCTAGGCTGGCGGCCCCTCCTGGGGTGACGCTGAGTGACCTCCACGGAGACCCTGTGGCAGCGCCCCGGCCGGTCTCGACCCCCCCCATTCCACTGCAGCCCGGGCCAGTGTCCGGGTCTTCGGAGCCGAGTGGGCAGACGCTGGGTGCTGGGTGCTGTGTGCGGGGCAGGCTGGGGCTGGGGGCACTCCCTGCTCGGGGAGCGCCTCGCCACCTCCGGCCCCCAAGCCCCGCGGCTTTCCCCGTCGTGGGCGTGAGAGGTGCGTGAGGACGGCCCGCGGCTCGGGGGCACCCCCGGACGGGCGGCCTGGGGAGGCATCGGTGTCCCCCGACCCGCTCCGGCCGGCTTTTGTGTCTAAAATAGATCAGACTCGGGTTTCAGCCTCTGCCCGGCCGAGTCCCGCAGGCTGGGGGGCTCCCTGGAGGGA
>NW_004567103.1:1062047-1063606 GCF_000260355.1 Condylura cristata | reverse complement strand
TCACCTCCGGGGCAGGCGGGAATCGAACTCATGCGGAAGCGGCTTTAGCTTCTCAGTGCTGTGCTGTAACCCACTGCACCCCAGGGAGGGCCCCAGTCCTTATACCCAGGAAAGCCCCCAACCTCAGCACTTCTGGGCTCCTGGTGTCTCTGGTCCCTCCCTGACGGCTCCCACCTGCCCTCTCTGCAGCTACTCTTTTTATTTATTTATGCATACAAGAGCTGGGGTGCAGGCCAGAGGGGGGTGGGGGATGAGAGGAGTGAAACAGTGGGGAGCAGAGCAGGCAGGTTGACCGAGATGCGCTGACCAGCAGCTACTCTTAGTTACTTTGACAATGTTAATCTTAAATGTTAGTTCACCTAAAAACATTGGGGGGGTGTGTTTTGAAGTCCATGGTAAAACTCACATTGGCCCATTGACTTTGAAGAAAGCGGCTGGGTTTTGTATTAATACACTTTCACTGACGCTAAAGGGAAAAGTGATTGGTTAATGAATGAACGGATGAGACAACTTGATTAAAAATTAGGGAGCAGTTGGGTTAGCACCAAACCGTGACCGACAAAATCTGAAGGGACAAAGTGCAAAGGTCCCCTCGCCCGTGTCCACGGTACACGGCCAGCCGAGTCCAGGCGCCAGGCCAGACTCGGCCCCTGCCCAGCCGCAACCGCGCGCCCCTCCTGCCCAGGGCCCCCGCAGGCCTGCGGGCTGGCATCCCACTCGCCTCAGCCCCTGGGGCTCCTCAGAGTGGTGGGGTGCTGATGGTAGTTCACCCCGCCCGCCCTCTCCTGGGTCCCAGGTCCTGGGTCTGCCAGGCGCACCGAGCCCCAGGCCCAGCCCCAACAGCCACCGAGCGCGTGAGCAGGCGAGGGGGGGCAGCCTGCAGCCTGCCGCGGGGCCCTTGTGCTTGTCAGAAAAACAGACCTAAGATGGGGCGGAGAAACCGAGGCTAAAGGGGGCAGGTGGCCAGGGGAAACACCACAAGCCCCCGGCCCCGTTCCCGCGGGCCCCCTGGGCCTGCCCCTCGGGCCAGGGGCCTGGCCCAGCCGCGGTGCCCACGCCCTCAGAGCCAGCCCTGGGTGCGGGAGCCCGGCTGGCCCCGGCACCCTCACGAGCGCTCAGCCACAATTTATCACCGCTCCGGTCCAGCGAGACGCCTAATTGGCCCATAAATGTGGCCCGAGAGCCACACCTGACACCCCGAGCCACTGCGGGCAATTAGCGCCGGCGTATTTGCATACGGCATTGACCGGGCCGCGCTCACGCCCCGAGCCGAGGGGAGGCGCCTCGGCACACTGCAGAGGTCACCCCGCCGCACACCGGCGCCCACACGCGCGCGACACCCACAGACAGCACGCACTCAGCACACGGGGCACACGCAAGACCAACACGCGCACACGCACAACATGCCACAGAGCGCGCGACACACCGCGCACAGCAGCACCACGCCGCATGCACGCACCGCTGTAACGTGCCACACGGCACACACGACACACCACGCGCAGCAGCACCACGCCGCATGCACGCACCGCTGTCACGTGCCAACACGGCACACGCGACAC
>NW_004567103.1:1058830-1060228 GCF_000260355.1 Condylura cristata | reverse complement strand
GGCCGCAGGCCCTGACAGCGACCTTCAGCTGTTTCTAAAGATGTGAGTCTGCACGCGAGAGCTGGGGCGCAGGCCAGAGGTGCAGGCTGGAGGACGCCCCCGGGACAGAGTGGGGGCGGACAGGCGGCTGCACCGAAACCCACTGCTGGGGGGCGGGGGGACGGGAGGGTCTGCCGCGCCCGGGGTCCCTGCCTGCGGCATCGCACTCGCGCTGCGGGGCTGCGGGCGGCTTCCGGGCGCTGAGACTCACCCCGCCCCCAGGGAGCCCACCCTTCATTTTAACTTGGTCCCTTCGCTCACTTGAATTTTCCGATCCATCTGAACATTTATGACCTTTTAACTTTGGAAATCCGGAAAGGAAATAAAGCGGACTGTTAGCAGCCCCTGGGGCGCGAGCCCCCCCGCCGGGGACGCCGGCCGTCCGCCGAACAGCAGGCGCTCACGTCCCCTTGACAGATGGACGACGCGGCCGGGCTCCAAGCGGCCTCACTGCTCGCGTGTCTCGGTTGTGACAACGCCCAGCCGAGGGGAGAGCTGCAGACGGACTGCTCTGGGCACTGCTCACGGCGCCTCCTCTGTGCTCACTGGTCAGTACACGCGGCTGGTGTAGGCAGGTGACGGCCGACGGCCGGACGGCCGGACACACTGACCGACACACGGGGCAGCGGGCGGGCGCTGGAGATCATGTTCACACCCACTGGGCAAAACCCCTGTAAGTAAATTACCAGCCCCGCGATTTTTCACCCTTAAATAAATAAGCACAAGGACTTTCTTGCCGTAACTGCAAGACCATTATCACTCCCAGGATAGCTGCCGTTGATGTGATATAATACGCAGTCCATATTCAAATCTCCTCGATTGTCCCAATAATGTCTTTTAGAGCTGATTTTCTTCTCGTGCAAGATCCAATCAATAATCACACAGAGCCCTTAATTGTCATGATCGCCTACTTCTCTCAACTTAAATGAGCGTGAGCAACTTTCTACGTCAAAAGAAAAAAAATGAGCTCGCATGATTTAAACACTCACCGGTGGGAGCAAGGTCGCTGCTGGCGGCTCTCAGCCGCGGGCGCTCGCATTTCTGCTTGTTTTCCCCAAGTTGGGAGGTGCGGGGGCTCGGTGTGTCGCCTGGGGCGCGCTGGGGCTGGCACCGCCGGGCCTGCTGGCTCCGGGCGCTCCCTTCTGCCTGAAGCTGGGCGAAGCCTGGCGGCGCCCCGTGGCCGCACTCGGGGCGGATGCTTGAGGCGGGCTCCACTCCCCGCCGCGTCGGCCGCCGCTGCCCTCGCGGCTTTCTACCCTCGCCTGCTTGCTCATCTCCCACCGGTGCACACCGCGCCTTTCCCGTCGCCATCGCTGACCGGGGCGGCGCCCCCGAGAGGGGGTGGGACGCCCGCGAGGA
>NW_004567103.1:1049329-1057691 GCF_000260355.1 Condylura cristata | reverse complement strand
GTGACGCATCTGCAGGCAAGAGCCGGGGGGTGGGCTGGGAGGGCTGCGTGGTCCTTGGGGAGGCCGTGGTGTCAGGCGAGCTTGGGGGGCCCCTCCCTGCTCCCTCAGGCCTGACCCTCCCTGGAGAGGCCCCGCTGTCCCAGCGGCCAGCCGCGAGGAGCGGCTTAGCGAGCGGGAGCAGCCCGCAGGGCCGCAGAGGGGCCCTCGGCCTGGCCAGAGGCTCTGCAGGCCCCGTCCCCTTCAGCTGCGCCTTGACCCTGCGCCCCAGGGAGGCCCTACGCCACTTTTTAAACCGTGTCGGTGGGCGCAGAGGCTACAGTGAGTGAGTGTCCATCGCCACCCTGGTTCCAATGGCACCAACAGGCTCCTCGCGCCCGCTCACCCTGCTCCCCGCTTCTCCCCGGAGCCCTTCCAGCGTGCCCACACGGCACCCCGGCTCTTGCCCCTCCCAGGTCGCGTGCCGCGCGCACCTGCCCTGCTGACGCGTGGCGCTTACACGTCCACGACACGGGACTTTGCCGCGTGTCCCTCGGGCGACCGTTTCTCTCTTGACTTGAAGCCCGGAGCCACGCGCCGCTGACGCCGGCTCCGTCTCTCCTCGGGGTCGCGGCGACAGTGACTCGAAAACTTCGTGCTGCCCCGGCGTTAGCAGGGCACTGGCCACTCTCATGCCGCACACCCGGAGCTCTGCTGACCCGTGGCCAGGGCTCTCCTCACCACCGACTGGAGGGGGTCCCTCAAGCCGCCGGGTGCCCCCTTCCGCCGGGGCAGGGCCCGCTCCGGGCAGCCCCTGCTCTGTGCGCCCAGCCTGGCTGCCCCATGCAGCTGGCACGTTGCTCTCCACCCAGACTCGGCCCACGGCCCTCCCAGCTGACCTCGCTGCCCGCCTGCGATGCCTGCCCCACCCCTCCTGGCGGCCGCCCGCTGGGCTCTGCCGGCCCCGTTCTGGGCAGCCGGGTGTGAGCATGGCCGCCCACCTGGCCGCCCGGCGCCGCTCACTGGCCGGGTCGCTTAGACATTTGCTGTCCGCGCGGGTGCACCAGCTGTGAAGTGGCGGCTCACATGTTTTCCCTAATTTTTTACTGACTAATCAGTTGTTTTCATTAGTAGCAACTTTTCTATTGTTCTGTATCCCAATCACTAATCAAGGTTTTCTTTTTTTATTTTATAATATAACAGTTTATTTTTACATCATTTTGTACATTTTTTATCTCAGTTGTAATCCCCATGGGTTTCCCATCACCGAGTCACCCGTGTTCAAGATTTTCTTTTACTTTACAACTTTTTTAAATGCTCTCATTTAATCAAGAGCGATTCTTGCAACCTGTTGAAGAAATCGTCTCCTTAGAAAAAGCACTCTTGGGCCTCCCGGCGGCCTGGGGTCAGGTCTCAGTGCTGGCACCTGCGAGACTGGGCGTGACCCCGGCCAGGGAGGGACCCCCAGGCGCAGCAGCCCCCTCCTGTCTCCCCCTGCTCCCCTCAGCAGTGGGTTTCGGTGGAGCCGCCTGTTCTGCTCCCCACTGTGTCTCTGGGGAGCCTCTCAGCCCCACACCTCTGGTCTAGACCCCAGTTCTTCTATGTATAAATGAATAAAATGAATCTGTAAAAAGGAAGAAAATGCATTCTTTTGTCTTTGCTTCTGGAATTAAAAAAGAGGTTTGTCTTTTACATCACCATCTTTGTGTGGGGTGTGAGGGAGGGATCCGCGTTCATGTTTTCCTGGGGAGACTCAATTGCTTCAGCAATGACTTATTCAAAACTATGAGAGAGTAAGTTTGCATACATGCATGGGGCGCGTGTATCCGGCCTTTAATTCCACTTCGCTGTCTCCGTTTCTCTGGCAACACTACGCTTTCTCGATTGCTGGACAGCGCAGGGCCTCCTCTGTCCAGTGTGTCCTTCCACCGCCCCTCTCCTTCACGTGCCTCAGTCACCCCGAGCCAGAGCAATCCTAGGTCCTCCCGGGATTGGGCTCCACCGATCGCGAGCCAGCTTGGCACTAATTGACATGTTTGTGACTCTGACTCCACATTCCCATTATCCTAATGTTCTTTAATGTCTCTCAAAAAAAAAAAAAAAAAGCCTAGGATTTGTCCTGAGCACCTCGTTTCTTGCGGAGTGCCGCTGTGCCTTTCATAAACGTGCTTTCATGCCCCCACCTTGCCCCGCGATCACCTGCCTTTGCTTAGGAACCCCAGCCGCACCGCTGAGCAAAAGCCAGACTCGTGGCTTCCCACGCTTCTAGGGTGTAGCTGTGCGTCTCCCCCAGCCGTGTGAGGAGATTGCCAGAAGGATTCTGCCCTAGCCCGGAGCAGAGGCCTCTGCTCACAGCCGCCTCTCCGCCCTCACGGCCCCTGGCTCTCAGCTGTCAGCCCAGCAGAGATGCCCTCTCGGCCCAGGAGGGAGCGTCCACCTGCCGGTCAGCACGGCCCGACGCGTGTTTCCATCAGTCTTACATCATTGTTATGAAACAGACTTTGCTCATTTGAAGAATTACAGCTTCATTTCATCTTGGTTTTAATTCATGTCTCTCTGAACACTAGTGTTTTTTACTTTATTTACTTATTTTTTAAGATTTTTCCTCTTTATTAATATAGTTCTTAAAATACAGTTTTATTTATTTTGTGTAGAAGAACTGCGGTGCAGGACAGAGGTGCGGGGGGTGCGGTGAGAGGATTCACCGGAGGCAGAGAGGGGAGCAGAACAGGCGGATCTACCAAAATGCCCAGGGGAGCAGCGGGTGGCCAGGAGGGGCCTGCTGCGCCCTGTGGTCACCCTGGCCAGCGATGGCCTCGGGCCGTGGCGGTGATGGTGCTGAGACTCACCCCCAGGCCCCAGGGAGGCCTGGTTTTCCAGAAGTAGACAGAAGCACGAGGCGCCTCCCAGCCCCTGTGACGCTCTCCTGAATCTCCCGAAACAAGACCCGACGCGCTCCCCGGACCGTCCAGTGCCTTCCGGGGTCAAGCATGCGGCTCTGGGGCCGCGTCCCCCCAACGCCACTGCCCCCGGGCCAGCGTCGCCGTGCCACATCCGTCCTGTCCACCGGGCCCCCGCCTGGGAGCCCTGGGTCTGCGGATTTCTTTCTCCCGTTTCCAGGCTCCCAGCGGCTGCAGGTGGGCGCTGCCCTGAGCCCCCGGGAGCAGCACCCCACACGCACGTCCCCCCTCCGCTCTCCCTCTTGTCCTCCCTCCACTCAGCTTTGTGTCTTCATAGCCTGGGGTTCTAGCACCTCATGACTTAGTTTCAGGTCATCCCCTCCCTGTAGAACTCCGCCCCAGGCCCGAGTAACATCTGGCCAGGCGCGAGGCCCACGCTGGCCATGGCCTCGGCCTTCCCCCGCCCCCGGCCAGTTTCCCTCCCCCGACGTCTGGCTCCTCCGGAGGACACATGTTCATCTGCCTGTCACGCTCCTGACAAGAACTGCCCGGTGGTTCCTTGTACTGTGACTGTGTTATGACCCTTAATGGACAGGACCGCAGGGCTTGTTTAAATGCAGACAAGCTTTTCTATTCTCTCCTGTGTCCTCCCACTCAGCAGCTAATTATTCCGCTAATCCTCTTTCCTAGGTCTTGAAGCTTTCCTTTTACACAGCGAACTCTTTAATCCAGCTGTAATTGATCTGTGTAAGGTGGGAGGTGAGACTCTGTTCTTCCTTTCCCCAATTAGCCAGTTTTCCAAATACCACACAAACGATTCTTTTCCACCAATTTGTGGAGCTTCCTTAGCATTGGTCCAATTTTCATGAATTCTAGAGTCTATTTCAGAGTAACATACTCTGCCGATTGTGAAAATACTCTCCAGGTGCTGACTCTACAGCCAGGCGTCTGGGTTTAAGCCCGGGGTCCACCAGATGCCAGCTGGGTGACCCCGGGACTGTACTTAACCTCTCTGAGCCTTGGTTTCTAGTTGCAAAACATGAATGGCAGTGATACAAAAATGCCACCCCGAAGGGTCAAAAATAGCAGCAAATGCCAGCAATTGTGTGTGGTTAAAGGTAATGCCTACCTGCGGGCTTATGGTGCGGATTCCATTAATTAAGAAAAGTCAGTCCTCGGGCAGGGCCGGGCCCTGTCTGTTTCTCTAAAAATGAAACCACAGATTTGATTGGGCCTTGCGAATCAAAACTACAATGAGACACCACCTCACACCAACGAGAATGCCCACGCCAAACAGACAACCCAGGAACCACACGTGCTGGGAGAAACAGGCAGCCTCGACACTGCGGGGTGTGGACGGCCCAGCCCTGCGGAAAGCACTGTGGACGGTTCTCAGAGATTGGAAGTGGACCTGCCGTGGGGCCCAGCAATTCCGCTCCTAGGATCTGCCCAAGGAGTAGACAAGCACTAATTTGAAGGGAGAATTGCACTTTGTGTTTACTGCAACCCTGTTCACAACAGCCGGGGCAGGGCAGGGACCCCCCGCCCCAGACAGACGCTCGGACCAGGCAATAGCCCCTGCACACACTGGGGTCTGCCCAGCAAGCAGCAGGGAGACTCAGCCCTCTGCAGCAACTGGGTGGGGCTGACAGGGACCATGCGAAGGGACATGATCCAGGAGGACAAACACCAGATGAGGCCACCACATGTGGAAAGGAGGATCTGGACAACGGGCCAGACAGAGACAAATTCAATTCGAAGCCAACCCTTGAAGAAGCCTCAATGCCTCAGCGAGTTGGGGGGCGGGGGAGAGAGGGGTGCAGGGGAATTCTGGGGACACGCCAGCCCAGAGGGAGCAGTGCAGGCGGGGATGGTGCTCCCGGGCTGGAGCGCAGGCAGGAGGCTCCTCCAGGCCATCACTGTTCCAAGACTCAGGCCACCCGAGGACAGAGGGCGCCCCAGAGTGCCATCCGAGTGCGGGTGCGCCTGCTGCAGGCCTCCCGGGCCCTGGCTGACCATCTTCTCATCGTATTGTAGGTCGGTGTCCCCTGGCTGCCCAGAGGCAGGGCCAGGCGCCGTCACTACCGTCGCTGCTGCTCTTTACGGTAATACTTGCGCACTCGCGCACCTGAGAGAGCCCTGGGCCCAGGAGCGGTGGAGGGTGAGGCCAGCCAGCCCCTCAGGCGCTGGGCCTGCACTGATACGGCCCTTCTGCCCAGAGACTCGCCGGGGGCCAGGGAGGGCAGGCTGAAGGAGAGCAGGCCCAACCGTGGCTGCAAGGGGGTGGCTAGGAGAGAGTTTCCGGGGGCAGGAGTGGCTGGCCGTCAAGGCCAGGTGCCCAGCTGCTGAGGCTTCCTCCCCACGGAGCCCAGGGCCTCAGGATGGACACAGGCCCCAAGGCGCTGGCTCCCCGGGCTGGGCTGGGAGAGGCTTGGAGCAAGAGCTGCTGCCTGAGGGCTTGGAGGCACCTGGCCCTCCACCAGGGCACACTGCCCTCCCCACACTGGACGGGGCCAACTGGCCTCTCGGCTCTGATGCCCCAGGGTGCGTGGACACAGCACCAGGGCTGTCGGGTCCCTCACACCTGGCATGGTGCCAGCCCAGGGTCCGCCAGCCTGGACAGTCCACTCATCATGACTGGACTGTCCGCCTGGCCTGGGGCAGTCCCACACCCCAAAGGACCGCCCTTTGCCGGGAGTGCCTGCAGGAAGCGCTGCCCGGGGTGGGCCCCGTGGCCGCGGGTCCCCACACAGCCCCCTGCGGGAGGCCGAGAAATCAGAGCGGAGTGGGAGCCTCAACTTTACAAATGTGACTGGGCAAAGCGAGGCAGGGAGACAAATCTGTCTTCTCCATGACTCGTTAGGAGAAGTCCTTCATCAACCCCAAATTAACAATTTCTCATGGAAGATGGGCGATTATCACTCTTTCCTGGCAATTTGTAGCTTTCAAAGGGCTAAAATATAAAAAGTGTTGGGGTGAGGGGTGTCCAGCCCCTCATAGAAACCGGAAATCTGCTTTGACAAACATTTTAAAAATGATCAGCAACCTGACGTTTGGAGGAACCGTCACACCTCCGCGGGGAGCGGCTGCCGGGCAACAGGACACCCAGGGATCCCCGGGGGGCGTCGTTCTGGAGTGGGGGCCCAGCACCCTCCCTGGAAAACCAAATGCTGCTGGTGGGGTGGCCCTCCTGTGACGGGCACTTAGGGGGACGAGGAAGCAACAGGAACCTGCCTCGGCCCCTGGGGTGCCCGGCCAGCTCTCGGGGACCCCGCAGGCTCCTCTGGGGTGAGATGGGCGTCCCTGCAGGAGCCTTCCTGCAGCGGCCTGTGCCTCACACAGAAGCCACGCGCAGCCCCAGGCCCCCAGCCTCAGATGAACGGGCCGGATGGCATAGCTGAGGCTGCCAGCGAGAGGAAGGAACGAAACGACCCAGGACATTTCCTGGAGGGCGGGATCCCGTGCAGGACGAGGGCCACCGCCAGGGCGGACCGTCAGGTGGACAGGCTCTGGGGGACGCCGAGCGACTGACTAAGCGGGGCCTCGTGGAGCGCACAGCGGTGGTGGGGACAGGATGGGCACGGGCCGCTGCTATGCCCAGCTCTGCCTGGCGCCTGGCCACAGAGACTGACCAGTCGGGCTGGAAGCAGCCTCAGAGAGTTCACGCCAGGGTGGGAGCCGGGGCCCTGAGGCCCAAGCTGGGCGTGCGCAGCCCAGGCGTGACAGCTTCACTGTGACCCCCCTCACCTGCCCAGAAGGGCCAGCAGCAAGGGGGCCTGTGCCAGCACTTCCGGTGAAGGTGTTCCCCTGGGTGCTCCTCCCAGAGATGCTCCCCTCAGCGCTCTCCCCACCGCAAATAAAGATGATGCACCCCAACTACAGAAGAAAGTCGGGGCGTGAACCAAGGCCAATGCCCCCGTCATCCCATGCCTACTAGCAAGAGCACCCCAGGCTCGCTGGCAGCCCGCTCCTCCAGACTCATGTCTTCCCCCACCCCTTCCCCAGGAGCCCCAGGCCCTGGTCCCCGGGGAGCCCAGTCGGAATGTGCACCAAGGACCCTGGCACAGTGCCAGGCTGGCCTGGGGCTGCAGGGCCTGGGCCCAGCTCTGGGGAAGGGAGCCTGGCCTGCCTGCTTCCGGGCAGAGGGAGCCCTGAGCGCAGGGGAGTCCTGGTCCCAGGGGCTGGGGCTTCCCTGCTCCTTCTCTCTCCCTGGGCCCCACCTGCCTGGCCGGTGCCCTGAACTGGAGGCTGCAGCGCTGACCCGCCGGGGGCAGCCGCCCACAGCCACGCTGCACTGCCCTGCCGGCCTCCAGGCTGACAAGGGTCAGCCCTGTCCCTGCGCCCCCACAGCAGCCTTGGATTTTGTCCCTCAGCGATCCGGCGCTCCCTCCCTGGGGTCAGGAGGCCATTTCCAAACCCCAGGGCACTCAGCCCGCGGGGCCCTGGGGGCCAGGTGCGCCGGCGGCTGGGGGAGGAGAAGCGGGAGGTGGGGATGGGCCGGCCTGAGCGGGCGGCGGGAGCAGGGCGGCAGCGGGGAGCAGGCCCGTGTAATCCCATTCCGGCCTTTGTCATTCGAGCGCCCCGAGCTGGGGGGCCGCCCGTAAAGGCCGGCTCGGCCACACCAGAGGAGGACCTGCATGACAAAGGCTGAGGGCAGCGGGCGGGAGGTAAAGGCACCCGCCCTTCCCGGGGTGAGGGCTCCCAGCGTGAGCGCGCCTCCAGGCCGCTCGCCCCTCCGGCCCACACCCTCGGGCTGCTCTCGGCCTGGGCGTGCCTGTGGGCCGAGCCCTAGTTTCCAGCTTCGGTTTGGGCCGTTACCCCAGGAGGGTGCGCTGGGGCGGCATCGCTCTCAGCGTGGGCGGCCTCCCCCAGCTCCCCCTGGGGGTCTCCGGAGCTCTGGGCCCCGTCCCCGGCCCTCCTCCCGGCTCCCTCCCCAGGGGCTCTCGTTGGTGGGGACCGAGCTGGAGCTCCTTGCCGCCTGGGGGCCTCTGCTGAGCCGCCTCAGTTTGCCCCCCTAGCCCGGGGTGTCACGGGGGGCCGTTTCAGGCAGAGGTTGACAGGGGCCAGGCCCAGGCAGCAGAACCAGAGGGTCCAGGCACCACAGGACACGCACTGGTGGCCAGTGGTGGCCAGGGCCGGGAGGCAGCCTGCAGTCCAGGAGAGTTTGGAGGGGCGCACTGTGCAGGGAGTGGGCCCTCCCACACCCCCAGAGGGCTGGCTCCACAGGTGGGGGTGCTGGGGGAACTCAAGGACAGGGGGCGTGGGCAGTGGGTGGGGTGTGGGCCAGGCCCGGGCACCCCCACACAGAGGGAAAGGAACCCGCTGGAGCTCTGCGGCACAGCGGGCGCCTGGGAGTGGGGGAGCCCAAAGAGCAGACGCGTTGCACAGGGGCGCCGGTCGCTCGCTCCCCCCAGGGGGTCAGGCCCCCGGAGTACCCGGAAACGGCGCCGCTCGGCTGGGGTCGGCGGGAGAGCGCGCGGCCGGCG
>NW_004567103.1:1043428-1049027 GCF_000260355.1 Condylura cristata | reverse complement strand
CGGCGGGGCCACGCCAGCCCAGGGACTTGGGGCCGCAGCCCCGGAGGAAATGCTCCCCTGACCTTGCCCGGGAGCCTCAGGGCAGGGCAGGACGCGGCTTCGGTCTCTCACTTCCGAACTGTTCAAATAGGCAATCCATTTTTATGATATAATTTATAATTGATGCAGGGTGTCTTCATACATATGGTGTTGCTTTTGTGTGGGGGCTCAGGTACTTTATTACTCTGATGGTGCGATTTGCATGCATGTGGGTTACCAGGCTCATCTTTCTCCTGTTTACACCATAAGGACCCGAAATGAAGATTAATTCCACCTCCCTTCTCTCGGGCTGCTCCCCCACACCCCCGAACCCCGCTACTCCACAGGCCAGGACACTGGCTGTCGCAGTAGACACACCAGAGGGGCCAAGTAGGCCGCCTGTCTGCGCCTTCAAAGAGGCTGGGTCTCTGGAGGGAGAGAGGGGGGTGCCTGTGGGAGCTCCTGCCCAGGGAGTTTATGGGGAGCACAGCCAGGCCACCCCTGTCTTGCCAGCCAGGTTCCCAGCAGGCTGAGAGGCCCACACTGAGCTGCTGATGGCCCCACTAGAGCCCGCCTGCCCATCGGGGGAGGCGCCGGCTGGGACCAGGTCTGGTCCCCCCCAGAGCACCCTTCCCGAGCTTCTCTTCCAGGGTCCCCTACCAAAGGGGACGGGGTGGTCCCACTTGGGGCCGGCCCTGAGGCGGAGGGGGCAGTCCCAGAGGCCCAACGCAGCTGAAATGATTAACCCAATTAAGCGCCAACAAACAGACCCGGACGGAGCAGTGCTGAGCGGAGAGAAGGGGCTTTTTGGAGGGAAGGAAGGTGCCCGCAGCAGACACAGCAAGTGGGGGCCTGGGCTGGCGGGCAAGGTGGGGTCGGAGGCCAGGCAGAGGGGGTCTCCAGGGAGCCTGAAGCCCCCCCCAATTAACTGAAAGGGCTGGGGGGGAGCCCCAGGGCTGAAGCCCTGGAGGTTACCCTGTACTGGAAAGCCCAGACTGGACGATGCGGGTGAGAACTGGGGTGGGGAAGGCCTAAGTGCCGGGTGGGGTCCCCCGGAGGAGACACCTACCTCTGCTGCAGAGCTGGGGGAGGGTGAGCCCTCCTGCAGCACCGGCCTTCGCCTTTCAAAGTACCCCCAGCTCCAAAGGTGGGGGAGGGGCGCTTGGCTGGGGCAGGGGTCAGCTGGTGGGTGCCGGCTCCTGCACGCTCCTGGGACCCAGCCAGGGTTGCTGGCTGAGGGGTACTGGCAGCCCTGAGGGCCCAAGCTCGCATGGCAAGGGGTGGGGGCACAAGGCCTGGACGCTCCCAAGCGTAATCACTTGATCTGCAGATGTAAGTGGAATTTATTGTAACAACAAATATAGTGATGTCAAAACCCAACCTTGGATTAAAGCCGGCAGCCAAAGGGGAAGTGTATTAATTTCCAACAGCATCTCAGGCCAGAGCCTATTAGAACAAGCTACTCTTCAGCCCCCATCAGAATTAATCATTGGGAGTTAATTTGAAGCTCAGACAAGTTGCTGTTAATTTAGTGCAGGGAGGACGGGATGGAATAAAAAGCTGAGGTGCTGGCCGAGCCTCGTGGGTCTCATTAATCAGCCAGCTGAGACGGCCTGGCTTGATTACAATTTGCAAAAAAATTCATTAGGGCCCGGGCGATTGACAATTTTTCTCCCTGCCTGTGATGTGACTCATTAGGCAGCCAAATGGAAGCCATGATGACGGCCATGATGACAGCGGCCATCAAGCTCCTCTTGTTTATCTGCCTCCCTTGGCCTGTCTCTGGGGCTTGGCCTCCGCGGGGCTTGCTGGGGCGCCCCGGAGGTCAGGGGTGGGGGAGGAGGGGGACAAGTCCAGAGAGGGCTGGAGGGCCAGCTGAGCTATCGGGACCTGGAGAACCGCAGGGTCCTCAGCCCTCTGCTTCCAAAGGAGGCGGCTTGGTCAGCTGCGGAGGTCCCGGGAGCAGGGCTGGGGTGGGGGCTCCCAGAAGGCGCCCCCATGCCTAGTAAATGTCAGGTCCCCGTGGTGCGTGTGTAGCCAAGCCATCTGGGCCCTGTGCCCCTCCCTCCCTGCCAATAGGCTGGAGCAGGTGGGGAGGGGAGGGGGCGGGAGGGGGGCTGGGGTCACCCCAAGATCTTAGCGGAATGCCCAGCTCCCAATACCCAAGTTTCTCCCCCAGACTGGGGTGCCAGATGGGGGCGTCCCCGCCCTGCAAGCAGCGGCCATCCCATCCTCTGTCCTCTGCCCCTGCTGTCCACAGGGATGTTCCAGCCACCCGCAGCCCAGGGAGGGCAGGACACACATCCGGTGTGGGGGCTGCCGGGCCCAGGTGTGTGCAGAGGGGCTGGGGGTGGGTGCATCTCCACTGGCCGGTCTGGATGGCCTCGGGGCAGCAGAGGGCCAGTGAGATGCGCCCCAGAGCAGAGGCCGCTGGCTGGAGACCCTGCAGTACTCTCGGGCAGCCGCCACGCAGGATGGCTCTGACGGCATCCCAGATGGAACGGCGGCACTGGCCGGGCCCTGGGTGGGGGCAGCGGCGTTCCGGCACCCCGCAGAGCAGGCTGAGGGCCTCTGAGGACTGGCCACTTCCTTTGCTCTTGCTCAAAAATCAAGCCTGGGCCATTGGGAGGTCACTGGAGACCTTTGCAACAGGCAGAAACGTGACTCGCGCTCACCTCGCGCCCGGGGCTCAGCGGGCCCGGCTGCAAGTGGACCTGGCTGCAAGCGGACCGGGAGGCACAGGGTCGGACCCCAAGGATTGCATCAGCATCAGCATGGACCCGGCGACCGTCTTCCCTCCCAGGGCAGAGGATCGCGGCGGCTTCACTCTCAGCTCCCGGCCTCCCACCAGACAGAGCTCTGGTGAAGCCAGTTTCTTTTAGCCCTTGGGCTGTTGGTTTGGGGGCCCGCAGGGCTCACGGCTCACATCGCCCCTGCAAGCCCCCTCCATGATTCGGGTCACCCCTGGCCTGGTAATGGGGGGGGCGGGCGTGGCTGGCCACTGGCAGTCAGCAGGTGCTTCTGGAGCGACAGCAGCTGGCAGAATGAACCCGACTCCGGGCATGGTACAGACGCGTGGGTTTGGCGCCTCATGGGCGCCCGGCGAGGCAGGAGCTGTGCAGCACTTAGGCGGAGAGGCCCCCGCCAGCTGCGCCCTCTCCAGCTCCCCCTCTGTTCGGCAGAGGCTTGGGCAGCAGGCGCCCAGGGGTGGTGCAGTGGTGGGGTCCCGCCCCTCGGATGCTGCGGGAGAGGGAGGGGGCCCTGGCCGGTCCAGCGGCTTGCTCGAAATGCGGAGGGAAGCCCGGCTGGTGGCCGATTCCTGCTCCGGTGGGAGATAACCCCGGCTGGAGGCCCGGCCTGGGCTAGTGCTGCCTCAGCAGGTCAGACGTGTTTGGCTCCTCTGGGACGCGATGGAGCGGAGCCTGGGAAGCTGCGAGGCCGGCCGCCACTAACGCTTCTCCCTGGGGCGGCCCCTAGGCCTCCGCCTGAGTGTGCCTGCCTGGCGGGCATCAATTAGGCTTTTCGCAAAGGGGGAGGTGAAAGTTGGGGTCCTTAAATTCAAACCCAGTTGAAGCTGTACTCTCCACCCTAAACCTGTCCTGTCCGCAAGGTGCGGTGCAGGTCAGGCCCCGTGAGCCGGAGGACCCCGCCAGGGCCCCGGGCAGGCGCTGCCCCTCGCTGTGGGTGGACACACAGGAGACCCAGGGGTTGGTCTGGTTTTTCTCCCTCTCTCTCCTTTTTATTATTCACAAGACTGAGATTGTTTAAATGTCATAACTTATAAGAAAATAAGCGACAGTGAAATAAATTAACGACTGAGGCGTGCCCCAGAGTGGCTCAGGTGGGCAGGCAAGCCCAGAAAAGCAAGCCAGGCAAGCCCAAAACAAAGCAATTTCCAGGCTGCTAAAAACACTGCTTTTCAGTCAACTGAAAAAAACAAAAAAGAGCCAGGGAAAAAAAAACAAAACAAAACTATGTGCAAAGCCCAGAGTTTGTTCTGGCGATGGTGGTTACCTTTGGGAACGTGTGGGAGGGCCTGGCTAGCTGGCAGGTGACGACGGACGTTTGTTTCCTTCTGGAATGTGAGTGGAGAACGCGACTGGGTGGTTGGGTCCTGTAACTTTCAGTCCTGCCGCCGGGATCCAGTGTATAGAGCTATCTATGTACAAAGCAGGCGGCACAATAAACATCTAGCGGACTCCGGCGGCCCCTTGCACGCAGTCTTTCAGCCTGTTCCTGAACACTCTCAATTGTCTGGGGATGTCCAGAGTTGGGGGTGACTTTGAGTTTTGCTTCAAACCTGCCGGGGTCCAGGTGGGTGCCCGCCGGCTGAGGCTTCTCCGCGGGGGGGTGCGCCCGGCCGCCCCTCAGGGCCGGGCCTGCTCCAGCTGCTGGTGCTGACTTCTAATAGCGAACCTGCTGACGTGGACGGGGATGGGGACGACGATCTTGGGATTCCGGGAGGGCTCCCCGGTCTTGGAGTTGGCGTTGCCGGCCTTCACCCGTTTCCACTTGGCGCGGCGGTTCTGGAACCAGATCTTGACCTGCACCTCGCTGAGCTTGAGGGCGTGCGCGATCTGCGAGCGCTCGGTCAGGCTCAGGTACTTCTTGCAGTGGAACTCCTTCTCCAGCTCCAGCAGCTGCTCGCTGGTGAAGGCCGTCCGCCGCCGCCGGTTCTTGCCCGTGGTCGAGGTGCCGCCGGCCGCGCCGCCGCTCGGGGCGGCCTCCTCCAGCCCGTGGCCGGCGTCTTCCTCCTTGTGAGCCGCCTGGCCCGTCAGATTGTCATCCGAGCTGTAGTCCAGATCGCTCTCCAGCGAGAAGCTCTCCTCCTTGCCCTTCGGGTCGTCCTCCACCTTCGACTCGTCTTTCCCGGGTCCTCTGACAGCCCCGACTGAAAGCCAAACCAAATGGCGTTTTATTACGTTGGCACTCTGGCTTCCTCCCTCCCACCGCCGCCGGGGCAGGTCCCCCCTGGCGGATTGTCTTTCTGTGACATTAACACATTGTGATGCCTGGCCTCTGAGGGGGGAGAGGAGGGGGCGTGAGAAAGCTCAAAGGAGAGGAGAGGACAGCGCAGGCGAGGGCCCTTTGCCCGGAACCATCACTCAAAAGACGCCATGTCTCCCCTGGTCCCCCAGCCCCAGCGTCCGTCAGGCAGGAGCCACTGGAGACTCGGCCCCAGAGAATTGTCCTCTTTGTCCGGGTGGGGGCTGGGTGAGGGCCCAGAGGGGATTCGGAGAGCCCCCCAGCACCCACCCCCAGTGGAAATTCAGTGACCCTCACGCTAGATTTCCCTCCCAGGGGGCAGGGGGGGCACAGGGAGAGGTCGCTCCCAGCTATGGCTTGTTGGCCAAAGGAAGTTTCTTAGCCTTAGGAGAAGTTCCCAAAACACACGCGCGCACACGGGCACAGTCCCAGGAGCTCCACCCCCAGGCAAGCAGCAAGGCCAGCAGGGGCAGCGGTCAGTGTCTGGCCGCCCCTGGGCACCCGCGGGAATGAGAGGCAGGGCCCATCCACCTCTCCCCGAGCTGAGCCCCCGCGCGGGGGCGGGCGCCTAGGCCAAACTCCCCCGACAGACGTG
>NW_004567103.1:1042491-1043194 GCF_000260355.1 Condylura cristata | reverse complement strand
TGGGGGGCTCGGTCTCTCCCTCTAGGCCCCAGCGGGGACGCGGCGCCCACTGGCTCCCGCCCCCACCCCCACCCCACCCAGGGCGCATCCGGGCGGCGCGCACCAGCGACTCACCGAGCGACGCCTGCACCGCCTCGGCCGCGGAGAAGGCGAGCAGCGAGCCCTCCTTGCCCAGGAAGCCTTTGCCATCCTCCGCGTCGGCTTGCAGCGCCTCCCCCTTGTCGAAGTTGCCGCTGCCGGGCAGCGGCTGCGGCGCGAACTTGCGGGCGGCCGCTGCCTCCTGGTGCTGCGGAGAGGCCGAGAAGCCGCCGGGCAGAGTGGCCATGAGCGTGGAGGTGAGCGCCATGCCCTGCGCCAGGCTGGAGCAGAAGCCGGTCGGCAGGCTGGGGATCTGGTGGTGAGGGTGCGCGGGCGGCAGCGCCGGCTGCAGCGCCGCCTGGGGCAGCGCGGGCGGCGGCGGCGGCGGCGGCGGCAGCACCACCGGCCGGTAGGGCATGAACATGGGGTAGCCGGTGTAGACGAAATGGCCGGGGCTGGGCTGCGGCGGGCTGCCGATCAGCGAGTCTATGCTGAAGGCGGTGCTACTCCCCAGCGGGCGCTGCATCATCATCAGCGACGGCGGGAACGCTGCGCTCATAGACGCGCTCGGGAGAGGCCAGCCGGAGACGAGAAGCCCTGGCGCCGCGCCGCCGCCAGGCAGCCC
>NW_004567103.1:1033810-1041881 GCF_000260355.1 Condylura cristata | reverse complement strand
CGCCAAGGCTGGAACCCTGGGGCCGGGCAGCTTGAGGCCGCCGCCGAGGGCCGCTGGCGGGACGAGCGCGGCCGCGGCTGGACCGAGCGCGCTCATCCCTTTCTCCTTGCACCGGGGCTAACCCGCCGCGCCTCTCCCCAGCGCTGGGCGCTGCCGCTGCGCCGGGGGCCGGGCGAAGCCCCCAGGGCTGGGGACAAGGCCCTGCCCCCCCAGATCTGTGTCTAGGGCGCCGTCCGGAGCTGGCTGCCCTTGCTCCCCGCGGGGAACCCTCGGGGCTGCTGGCTGCGCCCCCCGCGCTCCCCGAGGGGCGGGGTGGCTGCGGGTGCGCCCATCCCAAGCCCGGCCCTCCCGCGAGCGATCCCTTCTCATTTTTCATGACGTTCTTAATCATCGCACCTATTTACACACTTTGCCTACGCGCACCAAAATAACAGCCACGATAATTATGATAATAAAGCGAGTCCTTTATCTGCTCCATCCTCGGGGAGGAAGGGGGAGTTGCTTTGCCTCCAGATTGTATAACGTGAGATTATCCTGATGAAAGCTTTATGATGTTTGCTCAAATAAAAGCTGCGTTTTGTAAATAGGCGCTAATTAAGCACGTTGAGAACGGAGGGAGCTCTCAGCCCGGCGCCGCCGCCCGGTTGCAGCGCGAGGATCGAGGGCGCGCGCTTCCCCTTTGCCTTCTGCAGGATGGAGCCGCTGCCCTGAAGATGCTGGCCCTGTCTCGACAATGGTAAAACCCCAGAAGCTGGGCGTAGGGGAGTTGGTGGGGAAGGTGTGGGGGCTAGGGACGTTCGTGTCCCCTTCTCTATGGCAAAAAGAAAAAAAACAAAACTTTCTGCTCTTGGGTGCTGTTTTAGAATGAAGTCAAGTCGTGCCAAGGGCAGACCAGGCAAAGCGCGCCGTCGCACGCGGGGCTTGCACTGGGCTCCAGGGCCCGGCGCCAACTTGCCGGTTCTAGAAGTTCTCCCGCAAGGACTGGGAGCTCCGCGCGGGAGAAGGCAGGAGAAAAGGGCATTGTTATATCGGTCATTAAAAATCAGCTCACGCCGAGGAACTAGTGGTTGGGGAGTTGGCCCGTGTTGGACCTGTGTTATGTATCACTTACAAGCACATTTAATTGGGAGATAAAGATAAATCGATCTTTATGAATGTATCGACCAGACTCTTTGAAGCCCTTCTTTCTCCCTCTTCCTCTAGCCCCAGAACCCCCGGTCCTCAGTGGTGACACAGGGCCACCTCCTCTGGCAGGGGTCTGGCGCGGGGCTCACTGACCACCCAGGGGGCCCTGCGGGAGAGAGGGGAGGCGCACCCTCCCTCGGCGCCCCGGGGCGCTGAGAAAAGTCGCTGGCCCCGCCGCCGGCGCCCTCCAGCTCGCCTCCGCCCCCGCTGCACCGCCACCCGGACAAAGACGCCCGGAGCGCGTTCCCCACTCATGGCCGCCGTAATGGATGGCTCTGGCAGCAGGCGGTTTGAAAGGAATTCATTAGGACGGTGCCTGGCAGCCTCCGCTCCCTGCACGCCCAGACCCCGAGGTGGCCTGGGCGGTGAGGGGAAATGAACTCCCCTGGGACCCATGAGAAGGGGGTCAACTAGCCCCAGCTCTCTCCCTCCACTAACAAAAAGAACGAAAAGACAAAAATCGAAGTCCTGAGCAAAAGGCTGAATTCTTTATGAGCATAATAAATACTCCCTCTCATTAGGAGACAGTTACGGGCGCACAGCCTCCCGGTGCTCACCTTGTGTTTTTTTGTTTTTTGTTTTGTTTTTTTTTTTTTTTTTTCTGAATGCTAGGGGAAAAAAAAAAAAAAACACCGCTGGGCCCCTTGATTGATTTACGCGGTACAGCCGGGTCCTTTCAGCTTGGTCTCCTCAGGCCCGGGCTGGCGGCCTCTCCTTTTACCTAGACCCGATTGCCGTCCCGCTGCCGATACGTAAAAATACTGTTGTAGGGACTTCCGCTCACGACGAGCCTCCTAGGGATAGGGATTCCTTGGATTATTTTGGTGATCGTGTTACATTTAAAGTTGAACAAGATTTAGGTCCGTTGAATTATAGCTACACTTGAAATAATTTGGTGACTTATCATTTGCATCCATAAATTGCCGTGGAAAGTATCGACCGCAGGGGTTATAATACTAATCTTCTTTTATTAGTGAGTTCAGAGAATTCTCGTCAATATGAATTTTATTTACTAGTGTGCTTTTTCTCGAATGCAATGCAGTAATATTTTCTCATCTAATGCTTAACTGTTCAGAAAACGACTGTCCGCACCATAAAAGGACCCTTGTGTTGCGCTGTGATTAACAAGCTTCATCCCCGGCACCTCAGTACCTGCAAAGCGTTCAGCAACGGAGACTGCGAATAATAAAAGGCTTCGGAGTTTTTCCTGGGCTCCGCGGAGAGATTTATGGGCAGCCAGCGACAGGTACAATCCTTGGGATTCCTACCTGCTTAGCTCATCACTGCCTCAAACGCGGAGCCCTGGGTGGCTCGGCCTGGCCCAGGCTGCCGAGAACCACCCGCGCACATCTTGCCAACTGCTTTGGGGCCCCCTCCTCCTCTCCCTCCCATCAGGAGAAATGAAGGTCCCTCCGGAAAGGAGGTCTGGGTCTTGCAACTGCCAGTGAACTTGCGCGAACTTTTTTCCCGGGCAACCTCCCGCGGCGAGGAAGTTGGCCCAGCCCCTTGCCCTGTCCTCGGATGGTGCCAACTGGTGTCAAGATCGCATGAAACCACTCAAAACTTCAGACGTCAGTAAAAGCGATGGTAATGAAGTTGTCTCCAGCTTCAGGGCCGTCCCAGGCAGCGCTTGCGTGCAGGTGCGTGGAAGCGGAGTGTAAAATGCAGGCGGCCAGACGATGAATATTCATGCAGCAAACTTGCTTTCACTTGCGGGCTCCTGCCGCCGCGCGCTTCCTCGCTGCGGCTGGGTACAGGTCGCCTGCCGGCGCGGACAGGGGCCGCGTGGGCGCCCCGAAGCTCCTGGTGGGGAGACTCCCTCGGGGGCAGGGGCCCCCGCGCTGCGCCCGCCGCCCAGGCGAGAGGCTGGTTTCTCGGGCAACCGCGTTGTTTTTATTTATAGGGACTCGGAGAGGCCCGATCACTCGGCCACTGCCGCGGCTCTTGCTCCTGGCAATAGTGGGAAATAGCTTGGGATGGGTTTTATTTATGGAAGGGCAATTGGGATTCACACCCAGCTAACCCAGAACAGTCCCTCCCGAGCCCAGGACGCACTTACAATGGGATGCTTGTGTAAAATTCCCCATCAGACACACCAATTTGCAAGTAGCAGAAAGCGTTGAAGGCTCATCTTTTTAACTATTTTATTCAGCTTTTTTTTTTTTTTTAAATCTGAAAGCCCAAAATAGACTCCATGTGGTTCTAAGTGAAGTCAGCCCTTGGCTGGCTTTGAAATAGGTCCTGCAATTATGTAAAAGAGTCATTCACCAACAGAACGGAATTAAAAGGGATCTCGCCCGCTTCGCTTTCATGGCCAGCCTCTCATGTTTGGCTTTTCAAAGCACTTCCAACACGATGTCTTTCTCCAGGACAAAAGGCAGAACAAAAAAAGTCCCCAAACTTGTAAATTGAACGTCAAGGGAACTTTAAACAATTTAAAGCCCATAAATAATGATAAAGGGGACTGGCAAAAAAGGCAAACCCATTCAATTAATAGAGTTTCCCAAGCAAAGATCAAGTGGTTTATAAAATAAAAGTCTTGGGTTTCGTCCTTCTGCTCCGTGGCCAGGCGAAGGCAGGCCGGGGGCTCTAACCCGCCCTGAGGAAGAAACTCTTCGCGGGCGGGTGTACCCGCCACATTCTTATGTAGAAAGTTTTGCTCTTTGTCCCCCACCCAAAGTGGTAGAAACAAAACCGCACACCAGAAACGTGGAGAGGCGTCTCCTCCCGAGCTTTTGCATTTCCTTGGGGGAGCTGGGCAAGGTTCCCCGCAGGCCTGACCCGCCTCCCGCCCCTGGGGGGGGGCAGCGTGGCCACAGCCCAGGGCTAGGCAAGCCCCGCGGGTCCGGCGGCCGGTGGGGTCCCCAACCTCGGGGAGCAAGGCTACCGCGGGTGTGGACTAGCGGGATGGCGCTCGCCTGTGGGCCTGTGGCGCTTGGAGCTGGGGAGGGGGTCCGGGAGGCTCCCTGGGCCGGGAGGGGTCCTGACTTCTCTCCAGGGCCGTCCTCAAGGCTGAGTGGAGAGCTCAAAGCACTGGAGGAGCTGAATGTTGGACCTTGCACCTGGCCCCGGGGCCCACTGCTTGAGCTCACCAGAGCCTCCAGGCGCTCCCCAGGCAGAGATCACCCAGCCCCGGCCTAGGGCGACTCCCCAGGGGAGACTGAGCCTTCGCCCGGCCCCTGGTCTGGGAGGGGGCACTGCAGGAGGTCATGCAGGGTTGTATTTGGGGGAGGGATGGAGGAAAGGCCAGATGTGTTCTGTTACCAGCGTCCACTGGCGTCCATCCCAGGGCTTGCTGGAGCCTGGGGTCTGCAGGCCCGCTGCTCCCCGAAGCCCCAGCCCTGCAGCACTTAGCAAGGAGGAGCAGGCCGGGGCACTTCGCACCTGGCTTTATCTCCTCCCATCTGCCCCCAGGTTCCCGCTGCCCCACCTTCCGGGGGACTTCAGACGGCCCCACCACCGTGCCGACTTTCATCTCCCGCGCAGCGCACAGCGGGCTTTGTTTGCGGGACTTCACAGAGATGCTAATCTCTGGGCCCAGTAAGTGGAGGCAGAGGGCAACTAGGGGTGAGGGGTGGCCCAACTGGGGTGGGGGCCTCAGGCTGGCAGTGCGGACAGGACAGCCCTCCTGGGCCCTGGCCCGCTGCCACCCCAGCCCTGCCCTTGAAGCACCCTGGAAGGTGCTGGCAGAGGCGAGGTCTGCGCCTGGACAGGCCTGCGTAGGGCAATGCTGACGTTGGGAGCGGGGCCAGCCTGCGCAGAGGCAGGCCCACCAGGGTCTCTGGCACATCTGTCTCCCCAGGAACCCTGGGCGCTCCTGAACCCATGGGCAGAGGCTGCCAGAATGCCCACCCCCAGCTGGGGTGTTGTCTTTAAGGAGGGTGGGGTTTCCCTGAGTTTATCCCTTTAGCCCTGCGGAAGCCTCCCAGCCATCCACAGTAGGAGCGATGCTCCACCTTCAACTTTTTTCAGGGTAGAATGAAAAAAGTTGAAAAAAGTTGACCCTGGTCCCCTTCTGGAGGATCGCAGGCAAAGCAAGGGGTGAGGGTTGCCACCCCCCACACTAGAAAATGCCCAGCAGGGCCCCCCAAGGCAGGGGCAGGCAGGCCCTTGAGTGTTAGCAGAGAGGTGTTGCTAAGTGGGGGAGAGGCCTGGAACCGCCCGTCACTGCTCAGGGAGCCCTCCCTGCCGCACTGCAGGAAAAGGCCCTTGCACAAAGTGGGTCAAGCAGTGAAAAGGGCCTGGGGGGGTTTTGCAGGCTCCACTGGGGCTTCCCCAAGGGAGGGAGACTTTTCCAAAGCAGGGGACCCGAATGCAATAGGCGGCCACGCCCCAGAAAAGGTAATCAGGCACTGACTGACTATGGACAGCTGGATGGACATAGGCAGGGAGCAGGACCGCACCCCTTCAGGGGTCCTCGTGGACCCCTTCCACAGAGGGGCGCGCAGTCTGGAGGGGTTAGAAGCCAGGGAGGGCCCCAGAGGCTGGCCCAGCCCTGGTCACCCTCCACCCCCCATCTGGGGGTGCTTTGCTCACTGACCTGGGTGGGAGACAAGGGAGCGAGTGACCTGTGTGCGAGCAGGCCCATGTTGGCCGGGGATGGGGCAAGCTAGAGCTGTCCCCTAGTGAGGTCAGGCGTGGTCACTGTCCTCAAGGTTCCTGCCACTGCCCACATCCTCGAGGACCCCGAGGGGACAGCCAGGAGGGGCTCAGCCCTTAGGGCCCTAACGGTTCTCACTGCCTCGGGTCACAGACAGAAATGATGGGAGCTGGGACCTGCTGGGACTGGAGACCAAGGGCCTGGAGACCCCTCCATGTGGCCCTGGAAAGGTCAGGACTCAGCGCCCGTGGGGTGCAGCCTGAAGTCCCCAGGGCTTCAGGAGAGAGGGGACCAAGGCAAGGGCAGAGGCGGGCTCAGCCAGGTGTATTCCTCCGGGTCCCCTGGGAGCCTGATGGGGGTGGAGGGGTGGGGTGGGGGGGGGGGAAGAGGCTCTGGGGCTCAGGCAGGCGGGCACCTTCAGCAAGTCCCTGCTGGGCTCCCAGGAAATGCAACCTTGGGGACAAGCAGGCAGAGGGGCGCATTGTCCCCTGGGTGTGCCTGTTGGGGCTTCCCTCCCTCCCTCCCTCCTCCCTTTGTGAAGAAGCCATGGTCAAAGAAAGGGAGCTAAGGCCCAAGAATGCACCCCGAAACTTAGATGCTGTCATAGCTCAACTCAGCCACAAACCGTTCCCCGTAAGATCTTCTTTCCACCCACCACCTAAGTCCCCCACGGTGTCCTGTTCCTTAGCTCCTCACGCCCATATACCCGAGGCCATTGCTGTCTGCAGGTGGCATCGCATGCACATCAGAAGAGGGACAGCGCTGCCTGGGCCTGGTGACCGCCACTTCCAGGTCTCTGCACCGCAGCCTTTGGGGGTGCCAGGCCCGCCGCAGGCCTGGCGAGGGCTCGGCTGGTGAGTGGCCCTCTCCTCAGTGGCCTGTCCCAGCGCCACTTCCCCTGGGGTCACGAGGGCAACTGGCCTCTGCTGAGATGAGAGCAAGGAGAGGAGACCCTGCCTGGACACCCCAGAGGAGCAGGAACTGACCACGCGGGGTGGTGGACACCAGGTGGCCAGTTCCGCAGGCCCCGAGCTCAGGGTCTGCCTCTCTCTCCCTTTTCGTGCCAGAGGGTGCTTTGGAATCTGTTTTCAAGGAGACTTTCCTACCTCGACTCTGGGCGCTTGAGTCTCCCCACTTTCTCTCAGACCTACAGAGCAGGCAGCAACTCCAGGAAAGAGAGGAGTGATGTCTGAAGTTCATCCTACCCCCCAACAACCTTTCAGTTCAATTCATTCAGAGTATTGTCAGTTATTTAGAAATTTATACTTTAAAATATAATGAACTGAATAATGTATTGTACCAGCCAATTTTTACATTGCACGCTTTTATTTTAATAATCTAACGAGGTTATTTCATATCTGTAAACAGAACTCACATAAGCATTACATATTTTAATAAATTAACGAGGGAACGAGAGGAAACCGTGTTATTTAAGGCTTCACAATCTCAAAAATATTAACAGCCTGAGAAGCACCCGCGCGGTGTGCAGGCGCCGATGGCCGTGGCGCGCCCCCTGTGGGCTACGCGGGTAATGGCACCTGCCGTCGCGCCTGCTGGGGGCCGCGGGTCCCCGGAGGGCGCCGGGCTGCGGGTCTGGCGAGGGCCAGACGCCTATCTTTTCCACGCCTACAGTTGCACAAGAAAAAGATCCCCAAAGATCTTGCAGACCGCAAGAGAGGCCTTCGTCGCAAACGGGGCGGGCCGGTCAGGCCTGCAGGCCTGCAAGGTCAGGTGTTGCAGATGATGCGAGCTCACCAACGACCCCACCCCCGCCTTTTAAAAACCCACAGAAGGTTCTCTTGGCTCTCTGACTCTCCGACGCAGGGCCTGGAAGTGGGTGGAACAGGGCATCCGGGCTGGGCGCACCGCTGGGCTCTCGGCAATGCCGCCGCCACGAAGGGCCGCCCGCGGCTGGAGGCGCCCGCGCGGCGCTGCACCTGGGGCGCTTGTGTCCCGGGCTGTCGCAGGGGCTGAACTGCCTTCCCCGGAGTGAGGAGGCCCGGAGGGTGTCTGGGGACCCCAAGTGGCCTGAGGCCCCCCAGCCCGGGCCCGGCAGCGTGCTGGGGGGAGGGATATCACCTGGAGCGAAGGTATTCTCTGGGGGAGAATATCACCTGGAGGGAAGTTTCTGCAACGCAAGAATGGGGTGGGGGGGCACAGGCCGTAGGGCCGCGGAGGACCCCAACGCAAGGCAGCTTGGGCCCCGAAGCCGCAGCCCCTGGGGCGGGGGTCGCATTCGTAGCGGGGGTGGGACTCTGGGAGTGGCCCGCGTTGAGCAAGGCACCC
>NW_004567103.1:1032087-1032701 GCF_000260355.1 Condylura cristata | reverse complement strand
GCCTTTCTTTAAAAAAACTGAGCCAGGACCCTCCCTAGATGGATGTGGATGCCGGACAGGAAGTGGCAGCGCTCAGTCGAGCAATCTTCTGGCTTTAAATTCCGAATAAAAGTCTCCAATGTTCCCGGGTCAGGGGGGCACTGTCTCATTAAAGCCGCTCTCGTCCTGAAACTGCAATGCAGACATTAAAGTGCAGTATTTTTCAATTAGAGCTGACGAATTCAATCAAAATTCCATAGATTAGGATGAAATGAGGCATGGGTCATTTACAGGGGAATTTAATTGCCGAGCCATTAGACAAATAGTATATTTGCCATTCCCGCGCTATCCATCATTCTCGACATCAATGCGCGGCCGCAGCTCGCGTCCCGCAGCCGCCCGGCCCGGCGGTAAACACTCCCTTCCCGGTATCGTCTGATTATATCTGATTTCATTTAGGGCCGTGGGGGATTATAAATGTTCACGCAATCAAGTTCATTAGGACTTCAAATCGCATTTCTGATTGGGATCGCTCCGCGCCGGCCTCCGTGCGCCTTTCAAACCCCAGGACGAGGCTTTCGGAAACATCTTTTTGAACGTTAAAGCGTCACATCCCTTTGTCTTCCGACGCCCCC
>NW_004567103.1:1021597-1031812 GCF_000260355.1 Condylura cristata | reverse complement strand
TCGCGGCCGGCGACGCCCCCTCCTCACCCCAGCGACAAGGGTGGGCGGCGGGAGGCGCCGGCCCCGCCCTCCCCGCGCCGGGAACAAAGGGGAGGCTGAGCCGGGAAGAACCCAGACAGGCCGTCCCTTCCAGCACAGTCGAAAAATAATAGCGTCATATTAACTGCTACTCATAAAAACATACTTTCCCAGAGATAGTTACACGGAGAAAACCCTCATTTTACCACATACTTCGTGCTCCTCGCTGTTAGCTGCCTCAGTAATTTAATTGGAATGAAACGTGAGAAATGTGTCATTTTTGAAGAATTTATGCATCGCTTCCCAGAAATCTCATTGTGTTAACTAGGAGCCCACTGCGTTCTGTTTAGAAGCCATAATCACATTTTTATGTGTCTGTATTACGAGTTAATGTGACCTCCTGTCTTTAGCAGATAAAAAAAATGTTCTTTCTTAACATCCGCATCAAACTTCGGCCTGCCTCAACTAGGGCGTCCGGCCGCCAGCCTCACCGGCTCTCCACACTCACTCCGGCAGCCAGCGAGAGCTGCGCCTACCGCATGAATAATCACGCGCCGAATTAAAACCCTGCATTAAACATAGTCGACAGCAAATACTGCATTCTCAATCATGTTTATTGCTTACAAATTGCATTACAAAGAAATCTACTCTTTTTATTGGAGTGATTAAGCAGTGTTAGGACCGCAGAAATCCCATTCTGGGAGATTACATGGAGGCTGAAAGCCCGCTGGTACGTCGCGGTGGTAAATGCAGGATTTTGTTAAAGAACACGTTTAACACACAAATGAGGATTGGGCCGTCATTACTGCATCATAAAAGAGTCAACTTAAAATTATATTTATTTATAAACGCGTTGCCTATAAAATGTGCATATTTAATACAAGGAAGTAGGCAATTCCATAATCAATATTTTAATTACTGGATTCTGGTTGCAGCAGCGCGATTCTGCGCGACGCTCCTTGATTCCAGGGTTTCCTCCGCCCTCGCCCGTCTCAGCCGCGAGGTTCCGACTCTCCCGCCTGACTCGGGAGCCGCGGGCGGGCGGGCGACCGCTGGCTCATGGCGCCACCTGCAGGACTCCGTGGGAATGACCGTCCGCGCCGCAGGCCCGCGCCGCAGGCCCCCGCCGGCTCCAGAATCGGACCTTTGGGCCCAGGCCGCTCAATGAAATTAATTTTTGTCTCGAAACAGGAAGGCGATGACCTTTCCAACCCCAAATCCTCGAGGATGAAAGTGTTTCGACGCTCCCAAAGTTTTCTTCAACCCCCCAGTACGATGCAGGTGAAATTTTGGGGCTTCTGTGTATCTGCAGTGCACATAGAAAATTTGAATAAGGAGTAGCTTCGTCTTGAGATAATGGAAGGAAAGGCGCACCCCAGACTCTCGCTGCGTCCCCGGGCATCACCGGGAGATGAAAAGCACTTGGCAGGCTAATAACATCTGCAATGGTGGTGATTAGCTGCTTCTCCGCCCGGGAGCGTGGGTCTGGCGGCCCCGGGCTCCTTCTCCAAGCCTGTGCTTTATATCATTTTGGTGGAGGGTTAAGTGTTCTTTGCAAAAGTTCAACAGCCTACCCCATCAATGCGTGTCTGAGAGGTGACTCTGGAGATGGCACCGAGATGACTGTACACGTTACGGGGCTGACTGAAAGAGCCGTGGGTTTGATTTTCTTCAAAACGAGCTGAATTGATGAGCCTCACGTACTGAGAATTAAGCTATTAGTACTGAAGATGGGCCCAGAGCCGTCTTCAGAATTTTATTTTCTTCCCCAAACAATGCTTCCATTGTAAATCCCCCCTTTTATTAATTTTTAAGTTCCCCAGCGTCACCTTGGGGTTCCGAGTGGCGCTTCAGCCTGTGGGTGGAGAGAGTCTCCCCCAGGCTGCTGCTGGAGACACCCCTCGTGTATTTCTGACCCCCTGGGGCCAGGAGACAGGTAGGCTGAAGACCATGAAAGGTGGGGAGGCCCCTGGCTGCTTTTCAAGTAGAAACAGCCTTTGCTCCCTGCTCCCTTCGGAACTTTGAGCCCCAGAAACGCCTCATTAACCATGAAATTTGAAATTAATGAAAACAACTTAGATCTTGGGGAGCTGAGTTATGTAATACCCTCAACGAGGAGAGTGGCGATGCCCATGTGAGGAGATTGGCATGCCCATGTGAAGTGCAGAAGACTCGGAAGCATGTTTCAGCCTTTCTTTAAAAAAACTGAGCCAGGACCCTCCCTGGTGGAGCAGTGGGTTACAGAGCAGCACTAAGAAACTTAAGCCACTTCCGCATGAGTTCAATCCCCGCCTGCCCCGGAGGTGACCACGTGGCGCGGCAGACCTCTCCTGACCCGCCTGCTGCTCCCCTCAGCAGTGGACTTTGTCGATCTGCCTGTCCTGCTCCCCAGGCTGTCTCTGGTGAAGCCTCTCACCCTCCGCATCTCTGGCCTGTACCCCAGTTCTGTATGAATAAATAAGTAAATCTTAAAAAAAAACAACAACAAAAAAACAAAACCGAGCCAGCCAGGATGACCCCGAGGACGCCTCCCGGGGTGTTCATCTCCATCTGCGTATTTCTCGCCTCTGTCCCTCCGTCTCCCCACTCCGCCGCCTCCTCTCAGTCAGTCCTTCCCGCCCCCTCTTTCTGATCTCTGTGCAATCTGTAAGTCCCTCGTTTTAGAGCTCCGGAACTCATGTAGCGTAGAGCATAACTAGCCTATCATCAAAACAACCCATTTTTGACAGTTATTTTATTTTTTGCTCAACGAAGCAAAATGTTAGCAATGATTAAATTCTGACGGTCACGAGTGGCTTCCACTGTGCCTGGTGATGACACGGCCTCAGACGACCGGGCAGGCCTCTGTCCCGCTGCTCTGCACCATGTGGACAGCCCTGTCCAGGGCTCCCTTCCCACTCCTTCCTGCACTGGCGAGCTGGGGCGGGTTGAGGCCCTGACCTCTGTCACTCTGGCCAGCCGCGTAGATGGGGCTTGACTGGTGTCGCTGGGGCGGCTCCGTCACGCTGGAGGACACGGGGCAAGCAGATGGTGAGGGATGCCCACACTGCCCGCCAGGAGGGGCGGCCCTGGGGTGTTGGGGATGGACACAGCTTGAGAGAAAGTGGCCAGGAAGGTGGAACCCCAGGTGCCGGGGACGTCTGAGTTTTAAAAGCAAATTCTTGGGGATGAAAATAACGCGGAAGGGAGAATTCCTCCTCGGGGCAGGGCTCAGGCAGTGTGGGGACCGTCTGCTGCTTGCTGAGAGAATCCCACGGTCATCTTTGAGCTGTGATCTGGGGGAAATGTATAATTGTTTATCGTTCATCAAATTTTTAGAAATATAAAATCAATATATTCCTTAAAGACTTATATTAAATCTTTAATATATATATATAAAGACTAATTCTGTTCAAGTTGAGTGTCCTGTGAGGTCTTGTCTGTCCTCAGAGTTTGAGGAGGTAAGAGAAAGCGGCTTCTCGGGCTCAAAGCAGCAGCGACACATTACTGGGTTTCTCCAGGGCAGCAGCGCCAGCCGGAATTACAGTGAGGCAGGAGAGGTTTACCATGGGAATTGGCTCATATGGTTCGGGAGGCTGAGATGGGCGATAGATGGCCCGTCTGCAAGCTGGAGAGCCAGGAACCTGGAGGCATCTTTCAGTTCAAGGCCAAAGGCTTGAGGAAGGAGCATGGACTGGCCCGTGGCGCAAGGGTCAGTCCCAGCGCCATCTCCACTGCGCCTGGACTCTGCCAGGGAGGGCCCCCAGGGCGCCGCAGGCTCCTCCCGTCTCCCCGCTGCCCCCTCAGCAGTGGATTTCAGTGGATCCGCCTGTTCTGCTCCCCGCTCTGTCTCTGGGGAGCCTCTCATCCCACCCCCACACTGCACTCCAGCTCTAAGCCAAAAAATAAATCCTACTTTGTTCCAGTCTCCAAAACTGATTAAAATGTAATGCACTTCAGGAACACAGCCTAGCTGTTCTCAGGTGCGGGATGGAGAGCGTGCCGCGCCCCTGGGAAGCCCCGAGGTTTTTATTTGCTCAGATGCCAGCGTGCGACCCCCGCGAGGACAGGGACTGGGCTGCGGCCGCGCCCCCGTGCCCGCCGTCTGATTTGTTCTCATGAGAAACATTCTTTTCATTTTCCAGTCTTTCCATTTTTTATTGCAGTAACAGGCTATTTGCTCCTAATACAGCCACGCGTTGCTTAGCGACCGCTCGCACGCGCGGCGGTGGCCCGGCAGGCTGTGCGCATGCGCGCTGGGCTGGGGCTGGGCCGGGGCTGGGCCGGGGCTGGGTCAGGCTAGGCCAGCAAGGCACGGGTGCTCGCGGCTGTGCTGTCCACAGATGGCCGGGCCACCTAGTGACGCTTTCCTCAGACCTAAGCACGTGGTTTCAGGATACGTGACCGTGACCGTCATCACAGTCTCCCCACGGGGACCCCCCCTTTCTCCCCAGAGCTCTGGGGCTGCACCCTCCGCTGGGCACCAACAGAAGCACCCGCCCCAGGCTCCTTGGAAGCATTCAGGTTCTCTAGACCGCACCCGGGGCCCCAGCAGAGGCCCTAACCTAACCCAGCAGAGGGGCCCTAACCACCCCTCGCTGCCTCCTGGCCCGAAGCAGGGGCGCACACGTTTGTGTTCAGCAAAGGCAGTCGCAGGGGCCTTGCTTAAGGGCCATTCCTGGCTCTGCAGCCCCGTCTGGGGCTCCTGGGGTGTCACTGGGTTCCCGTCTGGCACGCCCCTCTCCTTTCGAGGACACAGCAGTCTCCCCAGGGCGCGTGGACCGCTGCTCCTGCCCCGGCTCCTCATGGCCAGTCAGGGGACACGGAGTCTTGGCCTGGAACCCGCCCCCTCCTCCACTGGCCCCCCAGCCGCCTCCTTCCAGATGCCAGAGCTTGGGGCCTTCCTCAGGGGAGGCCAGCCACTGTCCCGTCATCACCAGCCCTGCTTCATGCAGAATTCGTTTGGCCCAGGGCCGAGTCCCTTTCTCCCCAGAGCCGGCCCGCCAGGAGGTGGGCAGAGGGATGTGGGCGGGGCCTCCCGTGGTCTCCGCCAGGGGAGTCCGCTAGTCTGAATAGCCGCAGGGGCCTGGGCAGCGTGTCCCAGTTGTCGGGCACCACCCGGGGTGCTGGCCTGGGGGGTGTGAGAACCTGGTAAAGGAGGGGCTGGGGCTTGTTGGTTTGCCTGAAAAGCATCTTGGGCAATTGGTTGCCATCTCCGCGAAGTACGGGGCGGGCTCCGCAGCAGGGCACAGGCTCAGGCGGGATCAGGCTCAGCTGCCAGCTGCGCCCTCGGCCGCCTCCGGGAGCGGCCTGGGGCAGGGCTGACTGCGGCCTCTCTCTCCTCCTGGCGTCCGGGTCCTGGCTTTCACCAGCTGGTGCGCGGGTTTGGTGAGGGTGTCGGGCAGAGGACCCCCTGGGGCCCCGGCGCTGTGTCCTTGTGGGGAGCTCTGGACTGGGGTGCGCTGAGAGGCCCCAGGGGCTCCTGCCTGTCACATCCTGGTCAGAACCTTTCCCGAGGGGCGCACACCCCAACCCTGGGCGAGGGCTGAAGGCTGCTGACCCGGGTACTTCCTGGGGACACGCAACTGGGAGACCCTGAAAGGACGTGCGCAGCCGTTCCCAGCCGAGCTGAGGTTCGCGGACGTGCACACCCCGTGTGACGGCTGGGGGAGGCCCTAGCGCACCTTTCCTTGGCCTGACACAGCCTCTCCGGAGGGGAGTCGGTGGCCGGGGTGCAGTGCGCACCTCCTGCCTGCGGAGGGAGCGCGTTTTGCAGGCTTTGGGCCGGGTAACAGGTGCAGGTGAAGACGCTTTTGCTTAACAGTTTCCGGGCCTGCGAGGTTAGGGCCTGCGTGCGCGTGCGCGGAGAAGGGCTGGTGGACAGGCAGGTGCGCCTGGACAGAGCGCGGAAGGCCAGTTGCTGGGCACAGAGGCCCCGCGCTCGCTTCCTACGGAAGCCTAGGGCCGGAGGCTCTCCGCTAACTCAGCGCCTGGCACCCTGGCACCCTCGCGGGCCCAGGGAGGCGCGGCCGGAGGCTCCGCGCAGGAGCGGTTCCCGCAGCCCGGCGCCCAGCCAGCTGCCCCGGGGCTTTACGACCACGCGGCTCCTCTGGGCCCCACCCTGCCGCCCTTCTGCTGCTCTGGATCCCGCACGGACTCTCGTCGGGGAGACCGGAGCAGCGTGCGGGGAAGCCCCGTTCCGTGGACCGTGGGCTCTGCCCGAGGGAGAGCCGCCTGGAGGCGTCTGCAGGGCACCCGCTGCCCCAGCGGGTTTCCTCGCTGCACCGCCCACCCCACCTGCAATGGCAGTTTTTTGTTGGGGTGTGGACTCCCCTTCCAGACTGGACAGTGGGGGTTTGGCCGGCCCCCTGGGATTCGTGGGGGTGTAGCGAGCCCCCAGAAGTTGCCGCCGACGCCGCAGGGCCCGCCGGACGCCCAGACCCCGCCAGAGGCGAGGAGCCACCGCCTGGCCTCGGGCCTCCACCAGGACGCTGCGTCCAGAGCACAGGTAGGAGCACAGGCCGCGGCCGCCTCTTAGGTGGGTGGGGGTTGGGGTCCGGCTTCCCGGCTCCCGACTGTGTGCCCTCCCTGTGCTCTGGCACCAGGGCACCCCGGCAGGCCGCAGTGGGCCGCGGCCCCTTGCAGGCCCTTGTGCCCTCCGGGCGCAGTTCCCAGGGGGGAAGCGCCGCCCCAGACAGCGTCAGGGTTCTCACCTCAGTTTTCTGACGTCGTAAATGGGGGGTGGGGGGCTGCGCCGTGGAATTTCCTGTGCACTTGGCTTTTCCATTTCGTGTCCACTGCCCCCGTTGTTTGTAAAGTTCACATTTCGAGTCCTTCCGCGCTGACATTCGGGTAGGTTTGCTTTTTAAAGAGCCTTTTTCTGTTCTGGGAACCTGAGAGGTGACTGGGGGCGCCGCAGCCCTGCTAAGCTCGGCCCTCCACATCCTGGCCGCCCCCCATTATTTTAAAGCAAATCAGCACCGGTGAGCCGGTCCCTGCGTCTCTTAAAGGGCCTTGGGGGGTAGGGAACAGGAGCCTGTGGGTCAAAATATAACTGCATGTTAAAGATGTCAGACGTGTTGTCTAGTTGTGTGTACACACATTTTTTGAAGAACTGAATATGAGAATGACCCACTGCACACCCCATCATTAGTTACTTAAACTCGGCTCACTACGGAGTCATGGCAACAGTTTTCACTGGCCTCTTGCCTTTTCTTGTGAATTGCTAACTTGCGTCTTTTGCTTATTCTTTTATAGTGTGTTTATTTACCTTTTTCATTATTTGTAAGTGCACTTTATTTATTGAGGTTAGGCAGTGATTCAGGTAGGTGATAGTGATATATTATCCTCCTCAGCATTTCTTATTGATTTTTATTTTGCTGGCTAAAGTTTTAAAATTTGGTGATAAACAACAATATTTATAACAGGCATCATCACCTACTCCTAATTTTTAAAAAAGATTTATTTCTTTATGCATACAAGAGGTGGGGTACAGGCCAGAGGTTGGGGGTGAGACAGAGGCAGAGTGGGGAGCAGAACAGGTGGATTGACTGAAACCCACTGCTGAGGGAGCAGCGGGGAGGCAGGAGGGGTCCGTCTACACCCTGGGGGTCCCTCCCTGGCCGGGGGTCCAACTCGGGCTGCAGCGGCTGCAGACAGCTTCACAGTGCTGCGCTGTGACCCACTGCGCCCCCAGGGAGGCCTGCTCCTAATTTTAACAAGATTAATTCTCAGCCACTGTACGGAGGATTCAGCATGCCTCCTCACTCAGAAGTCCCGTATTGTATTTTTAGCGTTTGTTCTTGCTGGAATTTTGCCTATTTAATTTTTCCCCAGGACCCAGTTTGCCACTCAGTTCTCTCAGAATATTTTAATCCTTTAATTTCTACCTTTATTGGTATTAATTCCTTTCCCTGTTGCTTTTCCCAACTCCTTGAATTGACTGCTCAATTAATTTAGTAACATTTCCCCCCGGATCATAATGAAAGCAGCTTTGAAGAGGCAGCGGCCTTCCCTGTAACACGCTGAGCCCTGGGTGTGCGCCTCGAGGCGGTGTCCTCGCTGTCTTCCCACGGGCCTGCCGCGCCAGGACGGTGGCCACTGCGTGGCTGTGTTGCGGGGTTCCCCAGAGGGCAGCCACCTCTGAGGCCACTTTCCCGCGGTTGCTTTTCTGGCGTGTCGTTCGCCGGCTCCTGACGGCGTCTGTGTCCGCAGTAACTAAAGCCCGTGAGGGCTTGCAGGGCCGAGTCAGCGGGCGCCTGCCGCCTCTGGGGCTGTTCCCTCTGTTTTCGTCTGCCCTCGGTGTGGGAAAGACGGGGCTACTCGCTAGCGGCCCCCAGATTTGCCATTTTCCTGGAAAGTGGCAATCTAGCACGAGCCCTTTGGCCAAGGGCCCCTGGCACAGCTCTCCCCCCCACGCAGTCAGGCACCCCCTCTTCCTGTCCTGGGGGGTCCCCGGGACTCGTGGGCTGCCGCCATCTCAGTGCAGCTTCTGTTTGGTTTGTTTCTCCTAGAATCGCCTCTGCTTGTTCTTTAATTCTCGCCTCTTGTTTCGAAGCATTGGCGTGTGCGGCTGGTCGTGGCACTTTAAGGAGGACCCTTCTGCCGTGTGTCACCTGCTTGCTCCCGCTTCCATCTCCTTTCACTCCGAGGACGGTCAGATCTTGTTTCTGTTACAGGCCTGGTTATGCAGACTTGTATTTTCTTTGAATTTATGTTTTATATTTTGGAAGTTCATATTGCCCTTAGGAGTCTACTGGCCGATATTTTCAAGATTAAAAGAAACACACCATATTTCTCTAAACATCAGAAGCACGTCTTTCGTGTCCCAGACATGACATTTCCCCTTTTCTCACGTCTCTCTTAGCCAATCCTTCTGTCTTAATAACACCTGGAGTTTCAGCTTCAGAGGATGCCTCTCACACGGCCATGTTTTATGTCACCTGTTTCCTTCAGAGATAATTTTTGGCACTGGCGTTTAGTTTCCTAACCGTCTTAACAGCGGTGGAAGTCATCTCTGTTTTGACCGGTCGTGAGCACCCCCCGTCCGTTGAGTCACTCGGCCCCAGGGGCTCGCCAGGCTCCCGCGAGAAGCCGGAGCTGTGTCACGTCTGCGTGGTGCAGAGGCCGTTCTGCCGTCATAGACTGGCGCCCCCGAGCACGGTCACTCTCTATGGTGCGCACGGTGGTGATGACGGTGACCGTGATGACGCAGCTGCCACAGTGGCGAGCGGGGCCGCCATGGGGTGCGGGAATAACAGCCCCTCAGACCTGGCTTTGCCGTGGGGCGATGCATTGGCAAGGGGCGGATTCGGGAGGTAACTGCATTCGAGGTAAGACTTGGGTACGGAGTAGGAGTTAGCAAAGGTGTGGAGTACCCCGAGGCCAGGAGTGTTCTGTTTTTGAAATGCCCCCCACCCTCCCGAGTGTCCCCCAGGTCGGCCCGACCTCCTCTACAGTCCAGACTCGCAGTCGCTTACTCACCACCTGGCTGTTTCTCACGGTTAACGCCCCGAAAGAGCCCTCCCGAGTCCCTCCCGACCTCCATCGCGCTCCAGAAATTTGTAGACGACGTTTCTTGGCACATGGTAACATTGCTGCAGGGGAATCTGAATGTGGACTGATTTTTCATCCCTGTACGAATCTTCTCTTTCTAGCTGGACACTTTGCAAGATTTCTTCGTGCGTTTTTTCTGTAGATTTATTTATTTATATGTACAGAATTGGGGTACAGGCCAGAGGTGCGGGGGGTCATCAGAGACAGAGCGGGGAGCAGAACAGGCAAAGATATACTGAAATACACTGCTGAGGGAGCAGCGGGGGGTCAGGAGGGGTCTGCTGCGCCATGTGGGCCACCCCCTGGCCGGGGATCGAACTCGTGCTGCAGTGGCTTTAGCTGCTCAGTGCTGCGCTCTAACCCGCCGTGCCCCGGGGGGGCCTGGTTTCCACGTGCTCTTCAAGAGCACTTTTGCTAGAATGTACAAAGGAATTTGTGTCCTATCAGGGACTTGCAGAGAATATCACTCGCTTCTGCAAGTTAAGACTTTTTCAGTGCAGCTAAGTTTTCTTCTCTGGCGTCTGCCTTGGCCGAGCCAGTGAGCAGCCGGATGGTGAGGGCCGGGAGCCGCTGGAAGCCCAGCCTGGAGGCGCTCGGTCCACCCCAGACGCGGAGCAGAGGCCGGGCCGGGCCGGGCCGGGCCGCCAGCAGGCGCTGACTGAC
>NW_004567103.1:1005693-1020740 GCF_000260355.1 Condylura cristata | reverse complement strand
GAGAGGGACAGAGAGGACACAGGCGGTGGAGAACCAGGCGTTCTCCAGCCCTGCCGACCTCGGCCCTCTCCCGGGCTCTGGACGCGCTGACGGGTCTGACTCACGCAGCCACCCCGTGCCAGGCCCCGGTGCACGTGATCTCATTCCAGTTGTCTCCCTCCTGTGTCGGGAGCAAACCATGACATTAAGATGAGCGAAGCACACTGGCTCCTCCGGCTCTGTCTGCTTAGGGTTCCAGTCACGTGTCGCCGAACGGTTTGTCAGGCAGGGGTGGGCCGCCCGGCCCCACCACGGCGGCGGAGGGTCGTGGCCGGGCCACGGGTGCGTGTGACGCACGGGACGGTCCACGCAGACGGGTCGCCGAAGGGTGCGTTACCCCTTTGCGAAGCTGCGTGGCTGAACCCCATCCTGGGCTGCCCTTCCTTCTCCAGGCCCCTCGGGCCAACCTGGACCCAGCACAGGCCGACTGGACTCACGTCTCCGCGGCCGCTGGTGGTCCCGTGACTGCGGCCGTGGGCACCTGCCTCCCCTGCCCGCCGTGAGCCGCCTCCCTTTGCAGAAGTGCGTCTCTGCCCCCTCCCTGGGTCACAGACTGTGACAAAGTCTTATTGCCTGTCTCTGGGAATTCATTTCCTGTCTCTCCTCTGTTCCACCTCTCTGGGGCCCCCCGGCCCTCCCCAATCCCTCAGCACCGTGCCCCTCATGTTTGCCAGGCAGCTGGCTGCCTTCATTATTTTTACGCCAACACAGTTTAAAAACCTCGGCAGCCTCCTTGTGTCTGCGGAGCAGCGGCTGCCACATCATCTGACCGATGTCATTAGCGTCCACACGCACTCTCTCCAGCTAATGAGGCGGCAGAAAGAAAATTAAGGGGAAAATCACACAGGCACATTGCTTTGTATGTAGATGGAGAAATAAAGGAAAACAGAAGCGCCCTGTTCATGACGCCCCCTCCCCGCGGCCCACCCGCGGCTCCAGGGCCAGGGGATGCGGCCTGGGCTGTGACCACTGCTTCCCCGGAGCCCTCCGCTAACAGCCTGCGGAGCTGGAGTCGCGCGAGGTCACTGCACCTCCTCCTGGGTTAGGGCAAAAGAAAACACGAAGCCTCCGGCGTCTCCTCCTCACCCAGGTGAGGCAAGGCCGGGGTCCCGGGCGCCGCCATTCCCCGACTCCCCGCGAGCCCCGCACCCCTCCTGGGCTGTCACAGCGGCGCGTGCTTCCCGCCGGGTCCCTGCCCGAAGCCGCAAAGCCAGGCCCAGACACCACCCGCCTCGCCCCTCTCCCGAGTGGGGTGGTGGCCAGCGCTGCCGTTCTGAGACGGCTCCCGCCTTTAGCCAGCCCTGCTCGCAGCCCCGTCCCCCGCTCCCCGGCTCCTTCTGCCCCAGGGCGTTTGCCCGTGCTGGCCCCTCTGTGCGGACGGCCCTTCCCCGAGTCGGGGCTGTCTGTCTCACCCGCTGGACCGTCCGCAGCGGCGGGGACGGAACACACGGGCTCCTGCCCCTCCCTGTAACTCCAGCACCAAGGACAGCAGCCCTAGCCGGGCGTGAGGGCAGGGCTGGCCAAGGGCCCGGGGCCACACTGCCGCGCTGGGCACTTGCATCTCGCTGGTCGCTATTGGCCTCTGCCCTGCAGGGCCCAGGCCTTGGGACACAGCACAAACAGGGGGCAGTTTGGAGGCGTGAGGGGTGCCGCAGTGAGGCTGCCCGTGAGCCAGCCGGGGGCCCCCAAAGGCAGGCAGTGGAGGGGCCAGGGAGGCCAGGGTGCCGAGGGCCGGGCAGCAGGCTCTTTCTGGTGCAGCCGCCTTCCAGCGCTGGGGCTCCCCTGCTCCGGGGCCAGGCTTCTGGGGTGGTTTCCCACCGGAAGCTGCTCCCCAGAGACCTGGGCTGAGGGAAGTCACGCTTCCCGGTAACAGTCACGGGCTTCATGACTGTGACTCGCCTGGGGCTCCCCGGGTGCGGGGAGAGAGGCGTGAGCAAGGCCTCGCCAGCACCCCACCTCAAAGTCCCCGGCGGTGGTGACGCGAGCCGGCCCCAGCCGCACGTTGGCGCTCTCTGTGCCCTGCTGCCCGCCTGCCGTGGGCCCGCAGGCCCAGCGACGGAGGCCAGGCCCGCGCCCACCTGCCCACACCCGGCTTCCGGCCGGTGTTAACTAGAGGCCAGAGGGCAGAGAGGCCTGGCGCTGTCAACAGCTCGCTGCCCAGCCGGGACCCGGCTCTGAAGGGCGCTGCGCGCCCGCTCGGAAGGCTGCTGCCCGCCGCTGCCCACTGGGCGGTGGCGCCTTTGTCTGGGCACGGGGGAGCTGTGATTTATGCCCAGGCGCGCTGTGAGACCTTTGCCTCAGTAATCCCGAGCTCCGTGGGTGTCTCTTCACATCTCTTCACAGCGCAGCTGCTGCCCACGGACAGCGTGTCCGGTGCCACTCGGCCTCCGTGTCCTCCGCCCGGGCAGCCCGGGCCCTCACGCCCCACGGCGACTCGACTGCTCCCCTGGTGGGGCAGGTGCAGGGCCGCGCCGAGCAGAGCCAGGGCTCCTGTGTGGCGGCGAGGCTGGCGCGCCGTGGCACCTCCGCTCTGCTCAGAGGGTGCCCAAGGGGGTCGCGCACTCGTCGCAGTCTGCTGCCCCCCGGCGAGCGCGGCTCTCCCGGTGCCGCCACGGTGCTGCGGGCGGGGCAGCGGGAGGGGCCTCGGACGGCGAGATTTCTGCGGAACCCCAAGTCCTTCTCGGTGGGGAGTTGCGGGGTGTCACGTCGCTTCCAGGAGCCAAGAGCGTCAGCCCCGGTAGATCCACCTGCTGACCAGACTCAAGCCACCGCCTGCGTCCCCAGACTCTGCCCTGAGTGACCGACCGGGAGGGGACGGGAGCCCCGAGGGGCAGCGTGGGCCCGCTGCATCGTGGACGAGCAGCCTGGACGCGGCTCAGAGCCCTGCGCCCCAGGACACAGCTGCAGCAGGTCGCACCGACCGGACGGCGCCGGGGCTGGCAGGGGTGTCTGGTCCCCGGCGACACGCACCGACGGTTTTCGTTGAAGTTTCCCTCAGGTTGCTCTCCTGCGGCCCGGCACCTGCGGTCCCGCCGGCTTCCTCCTTCCCGAGGCGGCTCCACACGGCGTCTGCGGCGTGGGAAGGTGCACGCCGCGTGGTGGGAGCGGAGGGCGGAGGGGAGCTTGCCCGACTGGCCGGGGAGCAGTGGGGCGCGCCGGCCGGGAGAGGCTACGTCTCGGAGCAGCGCTACTGCCACGGCTGGGCTGGCACTGCCTGCCAGGCGCCCACCGCCCCGAACCGCGGCTTCGGTGGGCTGCGGGAGGGATCCCCGAGGGCGTGGGGCGCACACAGACACACACCGTGCTGTTTGCCAGGCGGGTCGCACTCGGGGTCGCTGGGGGGATCTTCACTTCCTCTAGCCGGACTCCGGCCGTGGGGGCCACGGGGGCGGCCGCTGTCCTCTGGGGCCTCTGCTCTCCAGCTGTTTGTTCAAAACACCGCAGCCAAAGCAGTCTCCCTGCTGGCCGGCGAGTCAGGGCGCCTGGTCAGGCTTCATTGAAGTCCAGCCAGGGGGCGCTTCCTTTTGGGGACCCTTAGGGGAGCCCCTTCTCTTGAGCTCCCTTCTTCAACAGGTGTCTTGGAGCCACCCTGGGTATGTTCCCCGATGAGAAGCCTCTACCCCGCCGTTGTCCCTGGAGGAGAGGCCCGCAGTGACCAGGGCAGCGTCGTGTCTGCAGAGCGGGGCGGCTGGCTGTGGACGAGGCGGGGCCCGCCGCGGCGGGTGGGCGGGAGCAGCCCCGTGGTCGCGTCCCCGTGCATGTGGGGACGACGGACAGCGGCGAGCAGACGCGCCGGGTGCTTCCGTGAGACGCCCCTGTGCTGGTCGGGGGGGTGGGGCTTCCGCCTCAGAGCCAGCGCCAGCGGCAGAGTCTGACTTTGCCCTAAAATCACCCCCGGGGACTCAGAGCGACGCCTGGCACCGTCAGTGCTGCGCCAGTCAGTGCCCGGCCAGGGCGGGCCCCGGGGCGCAGCAGGCCCCCGTCTCCCTGCCGTGTGCCTCAGTGGCTCCGCTGCCCGCTGCCCACCCTGTCTGGGGCGTCCTCTCACCCCTGCACCCCAGTCCTCCTGCAAAATAAATGTTAAAACAGAGAAAGGAAACGACTCCAAGGATGAGCCGCCCGAGGGCGCTGACCCGCGCGGACCCCCGCCCCCTCCTGCCGTCATGTGCGAGCCCAGCTCCTGCCGCTGGGTAGTGGCGACTCCAGAGGCCCGGCCGCCTGGACGCTCGTCCCCCACGCGCAGCCTAGCAGGGCCCTGCGCCGGGCCTCGCCTCCCTGCCTGGCCCGGGCTCGAGGGGCGTGGCCACCACGCACACGTCCTGCCTCGGGGCGGCGGAGGGCCACCCCTCACGTGGCCCAGGCGTCCTCCCTGCTCCCGGCCGGCTGCAAGTCACAGCTTTGCCTTGTCCCCTGTGCGAGGCGGTCTCCTGACCGAGCGAGGCACGCTGTGTGCTCAGACAGCCTTCCCAGGGTGACACGGACCCCTGTGCGCCACGGTCCCGCCACAAATCACCACAAATCACTACTTAGTTTCTGAGGCTTATTTAACCACATATTCCACGACTTGAAAGATTCATGTTCTGATTGATGTGGATGGGTATTTGGGTGCTTCCATTATTTGGCTAGATGGATAAATTGGTTCTGAGCCACTTGTGCTTTATGTTTTCGTTTCTCTTGGGTAAATATCTAGCACTGGACTTGCTCATGGGTATATGTTTTTTTTTTTTTTGTCTGCCTTTCATGAACATGGTAGGACCTCCCTTCACTTAAGAAATTGTGATTATCTACAAGAATGTGACTTTTTTTTTATTACAAAGTTTATTTTTACATCATTTTGCACATTTTTTTTTTCCATCTCGATTGTAATCCCCGCAGGTTTCCCATCACCAGATCACCCGTGTCATGGGTATGTGTTTTACTTTAGAAGCAAGTGCCCAGTAGCTTCCCAAAGGGATCATCTCATTTTATACCCCCCACAACATCATGTCAGAATTCCAGTTGCTCCAGATTCCTGCCAACACTTGGTTTTGTCAGCCTTTTGCTTTTAGTCATTCTAATGCATATGAAATGGTGTCTCTTTCCTTATGGATTTAACTTGCATTTCCTTGATGATTAAGGAGGTTGAGCACCTTTTCATTTGCTCATTGGCCAATGAGCATATCTTCTGTGAATTGTCTGATGGAACCTTTGTCCAGAGGGTAGAGTTTGATTCACTGCTTTTAATTCCTGAAAGTGAGACTCTGGTATTACAATGGGCCTTGGTCATTGACCAGAGGTTGAGGAACCTCCTGAGAGCCCGTGGAGGGGAGGAAAGTGGGTGTGCCTGAGGAGTCTGAACGGTTCCCCTTCTCAAATCCTCCTCTTTTTGCCTCAGCCATACCTCCTTTCTTCCCATATTTCAGTTTGCCGGGTCTGAGCTAGAAACAAATAGCCCAATGATTTTCTTCAGTGATTTCTTCCCTCAAGATAATTAACTGCTTTCACAGGTCCAAACTCTGGCCCATGAATTATTTTGTATTTTGTTGAATTGACACAACTAGGGCAAAAAAGTAAACTTGCATGCTTTCTACTAATCATTCTTGAAGGAAGCACATTCACTTCTGTTGAAATCAAGGCAGCAATAGAAGAGGGGGAAAAAAACGGAACACCCAGGTGCTACTAATTCTTTTCTTACTTTAATTATCTCAAAATTTGGAAAAGGGCCAGGAGAGGAATCTGATAATACATAGGGAGAGGCTGGTTTGTGGGCTCCTGACAGGAACTTTACAGGAACTTTTCTTTTGGGGAAAATCACTTCAAAAGGCTTCCAGATTAAAGTCCTGATATCCTTTTTGTGTGTTGAATTCTGAATTCTGAAGCTTGCTGGTTGGAAGGAAGCACAGATAATTTTTTTTTTTAATCCCAGGAACTCAGAGACTCAAAGATTTTAAAAGTCCTGCACCCACGGTGAATTGCCAGCTGAAAGGGGACGGGGCAGAACCGGGCCCTCGGTGTGGAGGCCATTGTCGTCGAGAGTAAGAGAGTGAAATAGTTCTGTATGTAGGTCAACGACCCCTCTCCACTGCAAGGTGAAAAAATTAAGGATGACCTAAAATCTACTATGTATAAAAAGATTCTGGAGAAAGTAGCTCTTTCTTGTCAAAGTGATAATACGTGCACTACTCGAAGCCAGATCTCCTCGGAGTCTAACTTTAGGGGGACTCTTTATAGCTGAAAAGTGGTGGCCGAAACCTCAAGCCCTTTCTGACATCTATTAACTTTTTATCCTTCAAGATAGTGAGCTGCGTTATTGTGGAGGTGTTCAAGGGAATCCGTTAGCGTTTGCCTTGTGAATCATCGCCCTGAAGGAGTCCAGGGCCGCTGTTGCAAAGGGCGGCCTGGACTTCAGGTGGGTTCATCACTTATCTCAAATTTTCCTCAGCAACCAGGATTTAAATAAGTCATGGCTTCACATTAAGTAGCCAAGGAGAATAGGTTCATACAGAGTGACACATGGAGGAGAAAGAGGAGGAGGAAGAGGAAGACAAAAGAGATGCGGAAAAGCCCTGATTTAATACAAAGAAACTTTAAAAGCCCTCATCAGACAGTGTCCTGGGACTGCAGGGCCTCTGCAAAGCCAGCCGAAGCCAGTAAACTTGCCCCGCCACACCTGTGCGGCCCAGGTCACGCGCATCTCAGCTCCTCAGGACGTGCAGGCTGAATGAAGCCTGCTGGCTTACTCGAGGGCGGTTGTCACGCTCAAGAAAATTTGTGTTCTGGGAAGATGTTCGTTGTATTCTCATTCTTAGTAGAAAGCAAAGTGGGTGGCTGAAGCCCATGGTGTGAAGCAAACAGGGATTTTTTTTAACTTAAAATAAATTGAGAGCCCTCCCTGGTGAAACAGCGGGTTGGAGCACAGCACTGCACGCTGCTGTGGCCACTTAGTCATGAGTTCAATCCCCGCCCCGGAGGTGACCCGCGTGGCGCGGCAGACCTCGCCTGTCTCCCCGCTGCTCCCCTCAGCAGTGTGCTTCGTCGATCTGCCTGTTCTGCTCCCCGCTCTGTCTCTGGTGAAGCCTCTCACCCCCCTGCACCTCTGGCCTGCACCCCAGTTCTGTGTGCATAAATAAATAAATCAGAAAAAAAGTAAAAAATATAGGCTGACCAAAGAGTTGCAGAGATAGTACTGAGAGCTCTCAAGTGCTTGTCACCCACCTCCCCTGCAGTCGCCATCTTGCATTATCGTGACACACTTGTCAGTGCAAAGACAGCAATGCTCGTACAACAGCGCGTGCCTGAGGCTCCTGCCACTGCAGTGAGCGCACGTGACTCCGGCCACACGCGGGTGCTGGTCCGAACATTTTACCTGCTTGACTCTTAATTCTCAGCCATGCATGCAGTCGGCTCAGCTACTGTCCCTATTTGATAGGTGAGGCCACAGAGAAACAAAAAATGAGTAACTTGCCCAAGGCAGCAGAAGCAGACAGTGTTGTAACTGGGGCTCAAACTAGCTCTCAAGTGTACTCAAGTGTGCACTTGTGGCACAGAACATTCTAGGTCATAAGAACAAGATCCACCTGGAGTGTGATCCCGTACTTTGGCTGATGGCTTGTCTCGCTCGCTGCACAGACTTGGCTGTGATTTGCTTGGCTGAGGGGGGCCCTTCCGTGGTTGGGAGCCCCTCTCTGTCCAGCAGGAGCCACTAGCCCACAGCCTCAACTCCGAGGCAGAGAATATTCTGCAATTTTGGGTCCGGCGTCTGCCACGCTGTGGTGTATCACGGCCCCTGAAAATGAAAGCTTCTTAAGGGCAGAGACTGTCTCACGCAACACAGATCCAGCACCTCGTAGAGCTTAACAGCTGGTGGTCAGAGCCATTGCAGGTTGAGCTTCAGCTCTAATTTCCCCAAACAGGTGCAACTTCTATGATGTGACAACTTAGGACACTAGAAACTGTCACCGAATGCGTTAAGACTGAGTTTAAAATAGAATCTGGAAGCTAAAATGGGGGTAGAAATGAATCTCACATGGGAAGACACTTTCTCCAGCAAGGCAAACACTTCTGCCTGGGGCTGAGGACAAGCCTGGGCCAAGGCTTGCACAGCCCCCCGACATGACAGCACACGCTGAGCGTCAATCCCAGTGGCCCTCGGCGCCCAGGCTCAGGCCGAGTGAAGGGGACTCAGGCAGAGCCTGGTGGGTTTCCTTAGTTAAAAGATGGAACTCGGAGTCCAGAGACGCCATGGCACCGGGAGCTTGCAGGGCGGGTGCTGGGTATGGCACAGCCTCACAGGCAATGGGCTTTGCAGCGGGTCCCCCATGAGTATTCATTGGGCGCTGGTAAGTGTCCGTGTGTGAGGGAACCACCCCTGAGGAGCAGCTGCCTGAGAGGGTGGGGAGCTCTGTGTCCACACCACACTCGTACACACAGACTGGCCTTTTCTCAGCAAGCAGAGTAAGAAACCTCGTAAACATTGAGGCCTGGGTTAGAGTCCTAAGACAGGTGTTGTCTTAGTAGTGAGTAAAAAACGAACAGGCTGACTGTTCTGATCCCCACTCTGTCCCTGGTGAATCCTCTCACCCTCTGCATCTCTGGCCTGTACCCCAGTTCTGTATAATAAATTTTTTTAAAGATTTATTTATTCATACAGAACTGGGGTACAGGCCAGAGGCTCAGGGGCGGTGAGAGGCTTCACCAGAGACAGAGTGGGGAGCAGAACAGGCAGATCGATGAAGTCCACTGCTGAGGGGAGCAGCAGGCGGGTCAGGAGAGGTCTGCCACGCTATGTGGTCACCTCCGGGGCAGGCGGGGATCGAACTCATGTGGAAGTGGCTTAAGCTTCTTAGTGCTGTGCTTTAACCCGCTGTGCCACCAGGGAGGGCCCTGTATAATAAATTTTAAAAAAAAAAACAAAACAAACAACAAACAGGCTGAAAGCAAAATCCCAAAGGGTTGAACTGTTTTGATGTAACAATGCAGCCTAGAGCCAACCTTGATGGAATTACGAAAATATCCAACGAGCAATGAAAATAATAATAATAAAAAAACCCTAACAATTAAAACTGGCTCAAACGATAGGCTTAGTGAACAGGGGCATTAAAATTGCTATTTAAATTGTAGTCTCTATGTTTGGGAAACTAGAGGAAAAATTTTATGTTAAATAAAGACATGGAAGACATAAAGGAGACCTAAGATTGGAAGTTTCAGGTTGAAAACTTTAATATCGAGATGAAAAAGACACTAAATGGGATTAATGATAGATAAGGTACTTCAGAACAAAAGCTAAATTAAGTGCAGAAAAAAACTGAAAAAGAGAATAGAAGATCATCAGTAAACTGTGGAACGACTTCAAGTGGTACAACACATATACAATTGAAGTCCCCACTGGAAAGGAAATTTCACAGAAAATGTGAGGAAGTGATTTACAGAAATTTTCCATATTTGATGAAAGTATAAACACATCTGAGAAGTTAATTTACTTGAAAAGAAACAAGAAAACCACATCAAGACATTCATTAGCAAATTGCTTTAAATGAGGACAAAGAGAAAATCGTAAAGCCAGAAAACAGACATTCTGTGCAAAGAAGGAAGACAACAGATTTGTCAAAGAAAAACAGTGCAATTAGGAGTCACGTGACTCCGGGACGGAAAGAAAAAAATACCTGTCAACCCAGAATCCTCTACCAAGAAAAAGTACCTTTCAACACTCATGAAATAAAGAGTTCTTTCAATCATGCAAACACGGAGATATTGTTCACCAGGAAACCTTCAGTATAAGAAATGTTAAAGAAAGTCTTTCAAGCAAAAGGCAATAATACCAGATAGTCTCTTTGATCTATAAAAGGAGTGAAGGAAACTGGAACGGGAAGTGCATGGCTAAACATAAAACTTAAAAAATTCAATAGATTAAAAAGATAATTGACTATTTGAACAAAAAGAACAATAGCGTCCGGTGGAACATAGGTGTAGAGAGATAACGTGTGATGCTAGATACACACGGAGCCGGAGGAGAGGCTGTGGTTTTATCCTGTATGTGAAGTCCGTCACGTTGCCTGCGGCCGACTGGTGAAGATGCCCACCACAGCCCTCCAGCCGCCACCGCGCTGGACAACAGTTGTGACCCATAAGCCAGGAAAGGTGATGGCGTGGGGTCGTGACTCCTCGGGCTCCTCCTTTAGACCCCAGACTGCCCCCCAGACTGGGGGGAGGGAGGCCACGCCGCCGGGACTGGCAAGGAAGGGAAGCTTCTGGAACACGCCCACCGCGCTGGTGGGAATGACTGGCGGGCCCTTTGGAAGCCAGTTTGGCAGCTACTTAGAAGTCACCTCAGTCCTGTTGTGGGCCCGCCAAGCCTGGCTCGGTGTGTGCCAGGAGCCATGAGGCGTGGCCACAGAGGCTGCCCAGTGTCCCCTGCAGCTGTGTTTCTAACAGTCCCCAAGGAGAAGCAACCCCGTGCCCCTCCTGGAAGAGAGGTTCCTTGTTGCAGGGCATCGCTGGGCAGTGGGGAGCGGCCAGTCAGTCGGGCAGTGGGATGGAGCTGAGGCCCCGGTGCTGGGGAGAAGCCAGCCCAGAGGGGCACTCTGCTGGCAGGAGGTTCCAGCACACTCGGACAAAGCGGCGCACAGGTGGACAGTGGGGTCAGGGGGAGGGGCAGGGGGACACCAGTGGACGAGAGACCCTCTGGAGGGGGTGGGTGCGATCCTCCCCGAGGCTGGGGTGGCCGGGGAGCCAGACCTGTGTGTGCCCCAGGTCGCAGATGGCGCTCCCTCCCGCCCTTAGCCCTCAGGAAAGCGCTTCCCAGTCCCCTGCTGGAGCAGGCGCCTGCCCCACCAGGGGGGAGGCTGAGGCCCGCTCCCTGCTCCCCACCAAGCACGAGCACCAAGCTGCAGCCTGGGTCCTCCCTGCCTGCACTGAACCCGAAGCTCTTGGGACTCTCAGGGACTGCCGCAGCCTGGTGACAGAGTCAAGGCGAGGCGCCGTGGGCCCGCCCCTCCCGGGGCTCCGTGCCCTGTCTCCGCTGGGGCGCCCAGGCTCCCCGGGGCGCCCCTGGGGCGCCACCGCGACCCCAGACTGCTCAGCGCCCCCCGCCCGAGGAGCCAGCCATTTGTGTCACACTGCGACAATTATTCTGCATAAAATTATCATTAAAAACCCTAATTTCCAGCCCCCAACCCCGCCGGCGGCCTTTTAGCATTCCGGGGCGGCGCGATGCCATCATTACCCGGCGTGGCGCCTCCCTCCGCTCGCAATCAGGCGCTAATTGAGCCCGCGGGGGCGGGCCGGGCCGGGCGTGGCAGGGCCGAGGCGCTGGCGCTGGCGCTGGGCACCTGCCGGGTTAGGGGCGCAGGGGGAGCGCAGGGCCCGAGGGGTCCCACTGGGGCGGCTCCAGCGCCTGGGGCTGCAGCCGGTCTGGGAGGGGTCACCGGTGCCGCTGGGCGGGGTCGGGGATGGGGACCGGGAGCGGGGCGGAGTCTGGGCGGCCGGGCGGGCAGGTCGCTGTGAGCCCAGGTGGGCACAGGTGCGGGGTGCCAGGCCCTGGTGTCGGCAGGGGGAGTTGGTGTGTGCAGGGCAGCCGGGGGCAGGCCATGTGCCCCCCAGGCAGGCCTCGTGCCCGCGCAGTGGCCGGCGGGGCTGGCATGGGGCGGCACCCGGGGCAGGCACCTCAGTGGAGCCCAAAGTGTGGCCTCTGGCCGTGGTGACGCGCACGGGCAAGGCGAGCTTGCCCGAACGCCAGGGCCCGGAGGACTGCTGGGGGGGCACCCCGTCACAGTGACCCTCAAGGTTGAAATGGGGTGAAGCCATCTGAGGAGTAGGTACCAGCTGGACCTCCAGGGGCTCCTGCGAACCCCAGAGGATGAGGGGGAACCCAGTGAGAGCCAGCTAGGCACACTGATGGGAGACAGGCCCAGGCGGGTGAGGAGGGAGGCAGCTCCGAGGCAGAGCCCAGCTGGGGACGCAGCGCCCGGAGGAAGAGGCCAGAGCCGAGGCAGATGGGTACGGGTGATGCCCGTACACGGCGCCTGGGGAAGCCAGGAAGGTCTGTGGCGTTCAGAGCCGACCAAGGGCGTGGACGAGGGAGAATTGAAAATTCAGGTTTCCGGGCTCTGAGTCAGGAGGCTTGAGGGGGAGGATGCTGTGGGATCTGGAATCTAACCCTTCCTCAGGAGCTCCACGCCTCCACTCTGCCGCGAGCGAAGACCACAGCCCCCACCAAGGTGCCGAGCGGACTCGGGAAGTGGGCCGGCGTGGGTCGGGACAGGGCGCTTTGATGCCTGCCGCACAGTCTGCTTGTTTCTTTGAGCTTTTTAGGGGTGTGCGGGAGTGTGTGTAGTTGCCTTTTCGGGAGGGATGAATGGAGCGGGTGCCGTACATTTCGCGGCTCTGAAAACTTGGGGCTTTCAAAAGGCCCGTGGAAGGTTGTTAGCGGCCAGGAGGCGCGTGAAAGTGGGGGAGACGGTCCCTTGTGAATACACTTCAAGGGGCACGGTCTCTCATGGCAGGAGCGGCTTCTGATAATGATGGGCGAATCGATCCGGTGGCTGTAATGAGCTGCGCGGGACCCTTTTACAAGCCACCTCCTTCCCGGGCCCCACGCTGGGTGGTTTTGAAAGCCCATCCTAATTGCCCACCTGCACGAGGGCCGTCCCTGCCCGCTCAAGGCCCGGCCCGGAGCTGTTGCATCTGCGTGGCACGGGGGTCTGTCAGCCCCGGGGGACAGGGCCCAGGGCGGCCAGACCGAGGCCCTGGGGAGGTGGCCAGCTTGGGTGTGGGCAGCCCTTCCCGGGCCCAGCGGAGGGGAGGGAGGGCGTGTGGTTAAAGAGGTCAGTGGCCTCATTTCTGCAGGGCCCAGCTCTTGCCCCGCCTCTGTGCATCCTTCTGACATGACACATCTGTTTCCCGAGGCCGGCGGTCAGCATGTGTTCTGCAACGCGCCACCCAGCCCCACCTCCACCCCTGGCTGGAGTCCTGTCTGCCCGTGGACGTGTGGGGAGGGTCCCTGGCCTGGAGCTCCGCCGTCGTGTCCGGCCGGCGCCCTTCTCCAGGGCCTCGGCGTTGGGGCGAGCCTCCTCCAGGCTCCTGGGGCACGCCTGGGCTCCGAGGCAGGGCCTGCAGAAGGACCGCTGACCAGCTCCCTCCACCGCACCCCACTCAGGCGCTCAGGTCGGGTCACCAGGTCGGAAGCGGATGTAGGCTCCTCCCCAAAGGTGCCCGAGCCCTCTGGCTGAGAGCTGCATGGGGTCAACATCCACCATGGATGTGGTCCCGCAGGGCCCCCAAAAGTACAGCCGCTAGGGGAACCCCTCCCCCAGGGCCCCCCAGGGGGATTTGGGGTTGGCCCCCCGAGGGCCTCATGCAGCGGACACAGAGCACGCTCCTGCTCTGGGCAGCTGCAAGGCCACTTGGGGGGGGGCTGGGCTGACAGAGCACAGGACGGGGCCCTGAATGCCCTGCCGCTGCCTCGGGGCCTGGGCTGGGCCCAGCGCCCACACACTCCCGCCAGCGCTGTACCTCTTGCTGCGGCGCATGGGGAGGAGCAGCCCCCAGGGTGGGAACACGGAGGACGGGGAACCGGCCCTGGGGCTCAGACAGTGACGCGGCAGTGATGTCCCTGGGAACGGGGAGCTGCGTGTGCCCGCCGGGCCGGAAGGCCTGGCAACCCCACAGAGTATCTCCCTGAAGAATAGAAACGCTGGGCCTCCAGGGGCGCAGTGGGTCAGAGCACAGCACTGTGAGGCTCTCGCCGCTGCGTCCCCAGGGAGGCCGGGGCGGGCAGTGGGGCAGCCCAGGGGCACCGGCCCCTCCTGAGCCCGGCAGGGCTACAGCTGCTGTTGCCGGCAGCCGCCCGCGCCCCGGGCCTGAGTCGGGCACAGGGGCTTCATCCGACGCCTTCGTGGGGTTCAGACCAGCTGCTGGCAGACAGCGCGGGCGTCTCGGCACTCCCCAGGTCCCCCCTGAGCAGCGCGGCATGCCTGCCTTAAAGAACAAGGGAGGCTGCGCACGACTGCCGCGTGGTCAGGAAGCCCGGGGTAGAGCAGATGGCCGCCGAGGCCTGACCACCAACCCGAGCTGTTGCAGACCCACCGAGGGGTGCGCGGACCGCTACGTCCGCTCGCCGCCCCGAACGTGGGCGACTCGGAGGCGCGAAATAACGAAGCAGGAGCCTGGGGTCAGGAGTCCGGAGTGTGTTTCCTGGGGCTGCCCGTGGGTATAGACGGGGTCCGTAGGTGCAGGGGAAACAGGAAACGTGCCCGACGCGGGGGCGGGGTGCATGTTTGCACCGGGGCTGGGGCTTCTCGTAGCTTCTGCTTGAAACGAAGCAGTGGGCTGCAGCTGTCTGCAGGACAGAGCGCGCTGTGCCCTGCTGGCCTGTCTGTCGGCTCACTGGGGACTGCGCTCGCCCGTGCACAGCATCAGCCAGGGCGGACAGGTGCCCTCGAGGTCCTCGGAGGTAGCCGCACTGTCGGTCCCTGTCGTCACTCAACAAGCATCGTGGAGGTGGCTCTGGGGGAGGCGCTTGCTTGGGTTTGGGGATTTAGAGACAAAAGCGCAAAACCCTCAAGGACCACGCGGGCTGAGGCGGTGCCCAGGGAGCTCCCCCCGCAGTGTCCCTCACTCTCCCCGCGTCCCCACAGCCGGACGACGCCCCTCCGTCGCCGGCCGTCTTCCCGCCAGCGCCCTCCTCGGGCCTCGCACGCCGCCGCCCGTCACATCGTGCCCGGGCCACGCCGGTGTGGCCACGTCCTCCTCAGCTGTCTCTAAGCGCAGTCGGATCTTGTCTCCTCCGCCTGCATCAGCTCAGGTGAGAACTCGGCTTCCCGCAAGGTGCGTTGCTGTGTGAAGGGGCCGCGCGTCTCAGTCAGGGCGTGCGGTGAGACAAGGGGCCCACGGGAAGACCGGAGCCTCGCTGCCGAGCGGCAAGTGTCGGCTTCCTCAGTCTGGGCTGGCCCTGCCCCGGGCAAGATCCTGAAGGGACGGTGGGTCCAGAGGGCTGTGGGTGTTCCGAGCAGGGAGGGCGTCAGAGCCCTGTG
>NW_004567103.1:1002116-1005328 GCF_000260355.1 Condylura cristata | reverse complement strand
CGCTCCCGCTGCGGCCCTGGTCCCGGCGCCAGGTCCGTCTCCTGCTCCACGGCCCTCCGGCTGGTGTGCGAGGGTGAGGCTGGCCCGGGCTTAGGCGCAGGCCAGCCGTGGCGTTTTCCAGCACCCTGAGTGGCGCGTGCCGGGGAGGCGTGCGAGACCCTTCCTCGTGGGGGCCTGGCCTGGGTGTGCCCTCCAGGCCCCGAGCTCTGCTACCCGTGTGCCAGCGCCCCCCGGCGCAAAGTTGGCTCGTTGGGTGTTTCTTGGTTGGTGGCTTCGCCTGGAAGACCGCCCACTAACACCCCCAGTTGCCAGCTTACGGGAATGCCAGGGGTCTGCCCCTGCCACCCCCTGCTTCTCGGAGTGACCATTGAAGTCCTCCCGCGTCCTTTTCAGTGTGGGCCATGCGCTCAGGTCAGGCAGCTGGTCAGGGCTCTTCCCGACAGAGGCGCGTCCTTGTCGGGGAGCGGGGCTCTGTGAAGACGGCCGTGTCCAGCGAGGGCGTGCGGCGCCTGGCTGCCTCCCGCCGGCTGTCCAGTGGCGGCCGGAGCTCAGGGTCCAGCTGAGTCACGACGAGGCGCTGAAACGTGGGCTGGCACCGCCGTTGTTGTGAGTGTGGGGTGATCTCAGGACTGGCAAGCCCACCCAGGCGGGAGAGGCCACCCCCTTCTGCCTGGGTGACCGAGCGAACACACAGGGGTCCCAGCAACCAGCCAGGCGGTCAGTGGGGTGAACATCATGTAGCAGAGACTCTTTTGGGGACTTGAGTTACAAGCATCACGCTTTGTCATAGACACAGACGCGGGTTCTGCATCGGGGTCTTGACACTCGTGAGCTGGTGACGGGGGTCTCTGCCTCTGTCTCCGATGAGGTGACAAAAGTGAGACCCACCTTAAAGGCAGAGTGACACCCCACAGCCTTTGAGTGAGGACTGCGCGCAAGAGAGGCCAGGCCCCGGCCCGAGGCCAGCACTGGCCTTGAGAGTGAGTCTCCCTTTCCTGGAGGCAGGCGAGGGTCAGCCCTGCAGGGGTCCTGCGGTCAAGCGGCTACCCCGGTGTGTGTGTGGGGTGGGGCAGCGAGGCTCCTGACCTTTGTGTGGACGGCGCTCGTGGTGAGTGGTGACTGGGCTCGGAGCGACTGGGGCCGCCCGAGGAGGCGGTGCTAGAAAGCTCGCTCGGGCACCGCGGGCGGGTGCGCCCCGGGCTGTGGGCGGCTGGCCGTGCGTCAGGCCGTCTCTCGGGGTGTCAGACGACGTGCAGAGCCTCTGAGGCGCCGGGCGGCCGGCCGTCCCGGGCCACTGGGCAGATGTCCAGTTTCCATCGGGGTCAAGCTTCCAAGCCGAGGGACAAGCGGGGGCCGGCAGCCCCTGCTGCGGACTCAGGTTGGGTCTCGGCCGGCTCAGCGTCGCCAGTGTTTCCCTGAGCAGTGTCACTCTTCCCACGCTAGCCGATAGCCGTTCCTGCAGTGGCCGAGAACTGGCTCCCACCCCAGGGGATGGGGCCCCGCCCCCCAAGGCCCCCTGCCCGGGCTCAGTGGAGCCACCCCCACGCCGTTTTGGGTCCTCACTTTCCCTGTTTGATTCCCAGGGGGAGCTCCCTCAGCCTCACTCCCTGCAGCTTTTTTAAATTAAAAAAAAAAACAAAAAAAAACAGAAAAACTGGGGTGGGTGTCCAGGCCAGCCTGGGCGCTCCGGGACACACCCACCCACCGCCCGCGGGCACAGCCGCACAGACCTACTACGGAGACCGTCAGCGTGCGCGACCCTCTCGGAGTAACAATGCAGCACAGCTCAGCTCATTTAGCAGAACATGAGAGCGTGCCGCTTCCTCAGATCAAGTGTGTCTATTAATAATGACTGAAATTGTCTGGACTGATTGCACATTATTAAGAAACCTCACTCCGGTCACGTGAGGACCACGAGACGGGGTGCCACGCCCTGACCCGCTTGCTGGGACGCCGCTCGGAGCCCAGCGCCCGGCAGCCCACACAGCTGGGTCCGGCCGCCCAGGCACCGTCCACGCCGGCGGCCCGGGGTCTCTGGGGAAGCGCAGAACCGAGGTACCCTGAGGGCGGCCTGCCCTGTGGGGAGCCCACCAGAGCTTGTGGGCGGCCGCGGCCACCAGTAAAGAGCCCTGGACGAAATTTATGGGCTCTGGGGACGTGGCTGGGACGCGGATCACCGGAAAGCTCCCTGAGAAAGGGACAAAGTTTCTCTGCAACTGTCATGGGGATTTAATTACATGATAAAATTGCAGCGCCTGCCTCTTGAGACAAATTGCATGTTCAGATTGATTGTTTTTTTATGAATCTCACACAGAGAGCAAAATACTTGTCTCTTGAAGTTGGTGTGGTCTGATCGTTCTGCCCTATTATCCTTTATATTCTTTCCAGAAACGAGAAGCTGCTTCCGCAGCCGTGGGGGGAGGGCGTGCCGCGGCCGCGTGGCACACTGTGGGGCCGACGGACGGTTTGTTCAGTGGTGCAGCGTCCATCGTCCTGGCTTGGCCAAAAATGCACATCTTAAACTCCCACTGCAAAACTAGGAGAAGGCGCTATGAGCAGCAGAGGAGACTTCAAGTAGAGGCACAATGTTCGCGTTTGCAAAAACGTCAAATGCAAATGCAAGCGGAAAGAACAGGAGCCCTCTGCTGCCGGCCTCGCTGTGCAAGATGAAAGGAAATCCAGTTTGGGAGGAGAGTGGGGCTGACGCTCGCAGGGCTGGTGGGAGAGTCCACGCAGCCGGGAGAGTCCCGGGGGGTGACCACAGCGGCCCCTCCGACCCCAAAGCCGCGGAGACAGAGCAGGAAGCTGGTCTGGCAGAGTCGCCAGTGGTAGGAGGTAGCTGGGGCCGTCGCGAGGTGAGGGAGCCCCGGGCGATAGAGGCACGGAGCAAGCCCGGGGGCTGCTGGGGTCGGGCCGGCGTCCCCCCACGTCGTCTGCTTCCCCCCAACCTGGCGGCGGGCTGTAGTCCTGTCTTCTGCATGAGTCTGGATGGCTCAGGAGAGAGGCAGCGATCACACGCCGTGGAGGGGGAGGTAGGAGTTGGCACAGGACAGAAGCAGCAGAAGCCTGGGGTCAGAGCCCAGCTGGGCGCAGGGCAGGGCCTGGTCCGGAAAACCTGCTGGGTGTGTCCACCCCAGGGCTCCCCTCGTGGCCATTGTGGCGCTCGGCAACGGTCCTGTGGGGTCCCAGGGTGAGCCCAGCCTCATGGCCCC
>NW_004567103.1:997332-1000101 GCF_000260355.1 Condylura cristata | reverse complement strand
CCCGCGCCCCTGTGCCGTCGGCGCCCCCGTGGGCCCCACGGCTGTGTGCCCGCCCTGGCTGAGTCTGCGGAGCAGATAATGGGGCGTGGGGCTGGCGGCCGCCTCGCTGTGGTCACAGAAACGGCTGCAGGTGCTGCTCACCGCGGCGCCGCGCCGCTGGCAGGTAGCGTCCGTGGACTGCGGCTCTGTGGCCGGGGGCGGCGTGTCCGCCTGGAGAGGTGGAAGCTGCCTGCCGCACCCCGCTCTCGTCGCTCGTGCGGGCTCCCCGGCGTGCGTGGCAGTCACGCCAACAGGAGTGTCATCAGCATACATTATTTCTTTATTAGCCTGTTTCTCAATTTTGATTCTGAAAATATCCTGATTTCGTCTAATTGCAATTTCAGCGTGTTCCACAGGCAGTGGCGGCCCGTACTAGGGGAGAGGCGGCCCGCAGGGCTTCCTCCCCGCGGTCCCTGCGTGGGCGGACCGCCAGCTCCAGGGCCCGCCGCTCACCCTGTCACAGCTACTCAGCCTGCGTCCGGGAGCCGGCCAGGGTGTGTCCGGCGGGGGGCAAAGCAGCAGCCCCCTTGGGGGGGGCAGCTCCCTGCCTCTCCAGCGAGGGCTGCTGTCGGAGCCGTTTTATTCCTAAATAATTTAGCTATATTCAAAGATAATCTGATGTTATTGTAGGAAAGTGTATTTCTAATAAATTCCACTTGATCTGGGTGAATCAATTCAGGCAGCGCATAATTGAGTCTGTTAGCAAGGACTTTAGCAAGAATTTTGCAATCAGCGTTAATTAAGAAGATGGGACAATAATTTGTGCATAATTCCGGATCTTTTCCTGGCTTGTGAATCAAAGGAATGAGCAGTGCTCCGGCTGGCGGTGGGGAGTGTCATTAGGTGCTGATTTACAAGTACTTAGAAAGGTTTAATTTCATTTTGCTCTGAGCAGGCCTCCCTGCCCCCACGCACCCCCTGCTCGAGCAGGCCGGCAAGGCCCCCCGTCCCCATCCCGCCGACCCGCCTCGCGTTTCTGTGCGTCCCTGTACCCAGCTCCCCCCACGCGCGTCTTCTTGGACACCTCTGAGTCACTTGCAGGGCGCTCCTTGCCGCGATGCGTGTGCGCACACGTGTGACGTGCACGCGTGTGGCCCACGGGCGTGTGCCGAGGCAGAAGGCTGCTCAGGGCTTCGCTGGGGAGATGTCCCCACCAGCCCGCTGCACCTCTGACTTGTGGGCAGGCAGCAGGAGCCCTCGATGCCAGGGCAGAGCGCAGGCTGGGTACTGTGTCCCTCCGGCCAGTGGCCGGGACGGGGCAGAGGTGGGCCCGGGCCGGCTGTACCCTGTGGGTGTTGGACAAAGCGCAGGTTTCGTGGGGTGCTGGGACGAGCATAGGATTTGCATCTCCTGATGGTTTTGGGGCTCAGTACGTAGCTCAATCTCTCAGAGCCTCGTTTTCCTCCCCAGAGGAGTGGGGGAGACAGTTGCCCGGGAGGCACGCGGAGCCTGCGCCCCCCACCGCGTCCAGTGGTAGCGCACTCCAGGCCGGGCCGCTGACGCCTGGACCCGCGCGGGGGGGCTCCTAGGTGGCGCCTTGGGCTGGCGGCCCCATGTCTGCAGCCTGCCGAGGGCCGGACTTGCTGCCCTCGTGGCCCCGAGCTGACGTTGGGCTGCCTTTGCAGTGGGCCTGGGAGGCCACGCGCTGGGAGGCCACGCTCTGGGAGGCCACGCGCTGGGAGGCCACACGCTGCTCGCACACACGGGGCGCCTCCGAGCCCGAGCCAGGCCACCGTAAAGGTGCCGAAGGGTCTGACCAGCCCGTTTTCTAGATGATAAGACGATGAGGCGCACCGAGGCGTTCACCATCCAGGGGGGCGGAGGAGGAGACCAGGAGCCCCGTCACCCTGTTTTGTCACTGGCTCCCCAAGCCCCCCGAGGCGAAGCCACACACAGCACTGAGACTGCTAGTCTGCTGGCCACTGCCCTCCGCGCGACGGGAGGAGTGGGGACGAGGCCGCCAGGGCCCTGCCCGGTCCACAGCGGCGGGCGAGTGCCCGTGGGCTGCATGCGCCGGCCGCGAGGGCTCCCTGAGCCCGGCCTCGCCTCGCGCGCCGGCCGCCGGTGCGGTCTCTTAATAAAGCCCCAATTAGTGTTTCTCTAACTGGCCTGAGATGCTTACACACCGCCGCCTCAAACACAACACAGTGCCCTCAGTGCTGTGCGTCAATCAAGGTTCAAGTAGCATCTTGACTCGTGTATAATATATCAGCAGCAAAATCACGCAACGCTGACATCCTTAATAATGGCAATTAGTAATCAGTTGTTTCTTAAGTAGTTTGATTACAGCAGCTACCAGAGCTACCGTTGACGCCTTGGGGGCGAGAAGGGTCTGGCGCGCCCCTCCCTGCCGGCTCCGGGGGCGAGCGGGCGACCGGCAGGAGAGGCGGCAGGACACACGGGCCGCGGCGCGGGCTCGGCGGACGTGGCTGTCGCTGAGCGCACGGTCGCTTTTCCTTGCGGAAGACGAACTGCCCGGCCTGTGTCCGGGTGCCCCTGGGGCGCCGGCCGGAGGGCCATCGCAGCCCCGGCCGGCCCTCGCTGCCCAGGGATTTTAGGCAAGCCTCCTGCCTCTGAGGAGGGTGTGTCTGAGTCTGGAGGATTCCGGGGCGGGCAGCGAGCCCAGCAAGGCGTGGGCCCCAGTGCCTAACCAGGTGGGGGCGTCTGCTGGGGGGCAGCCAGCGGGGCCCGGGGCGGGGAGGCTCTCCCCGGGACGGCGCAGCTGGGGTG
>NW_004567103.1:993210-996347 GCF_000260355.1 Condylura cristata | reverse complement strand
AAAGAGACACCGGCCTTGGTGGACACCGCTGCGGTACCGGGGCGTTGAGGTGGACACCCGCAAGGGCCCTTGCTGGCCTCGGGGGTGGAAGCCCCCCGGGCGCCACTGGGACGTGCCCTTCAGGGAAGCTCCGTGCGCCTCCAGGTGGCGCAGTGGTTAGGGCACAGCTCTGCCAGCTGCCGCAGCCGCTTCAGTGCCAGTCCATCCCGCCCCGGAGGTGACCCCAGGGCGCGGCAGGCCTCTCCTGACCGCCCGCTGCTGCCCTCTGCAGTGGCTTTGTCCGTCTGCCTCTTCTGCTCCCTGCTCCGGCTCTGGTGAAGCCTCTCACCGCCCTGCACCTGTGGCCTGCACCCCAGTTCTGAATGCACAAATAACTCTTGGAAAAAAAGAAAAGCAAGCTCCGTGTCCTTGTTCCAGAAATGCTGCTTAGGGCTTCACCTGACGACGTGCCCCTGAGAGCCGCACTCTGTCTGCGGAGGCACTGGCCAGCCCCACGCGGGGGAGGGGCCCGCCGCCCGCTCTGGCCGCTGGGTGCTTCCCGGTGACCAGCGCAGAGCCGCAGGCCCTTGGGCGTGTCCCCAGCCCACCCGTCCCATCTGCCGCCTGGTGATGAGCTGGGGTGTTTACACACGCAGCGGACGAGCTTGGAAAGTGAAAAGAAAACCTGAAAACTGGGGAAACAGGAGAAAAGAAAGGAGCCGTGTCAGGCTGGCGCGTTTCCTGCTCCGGGCGAGGCCGCCGTGAGGGCGCAGCAGGCACAGGCCCTCGGCTCGTCGGAAGGACAGTGCTGGACCGCGCGGGATGGGCCTTGTGCTGAGTGGGGGGGCTGGGATCTTTCCAAACTCAGAGTTGGCTGGGTGGTCTCTGGGTCAGCCTGTGTCAAACTGCTGTGGGTGGGTGGCCCTGGGCAGTGGCGGTGTGAGTGGCCTGGGCTGTGTCACCGGCTCTAACACATTATTTTTTCATGTTTTAAGCTTGAATCATGCCAGCACTGTAGGTGGGGTGTGCGGGGCCCCCTGGGTGTCCACCTGCCATTGCAGTGCCCGCTGGCGGCTATTGTGTCTCAGGATCACTGCTTATTTTCTGTGCCGGAAGGAATTAGGACCCAGTCTGTCTGCCCACGTTGAGGGTTATGAGCAGCGGTGCTGTCTGTTGCCACCACTTCGTGTGTTAGAGCTCCAGGGCCCACAGTGGGCGTGTGCTGAGAAAGACTGGCGATCTCACCATCGAGGGGACAACGAGGGTGACGACCTGAGCCAGGCGGTGTGGCCTCCCACGTGTGAGGCTCCCCAAGGCCCTGTGGGGTGTGCCGTGGCCGAACATCGTGGTGCGATGTGTGGCTGTTTGTGCCCTTAGTCTCCTCTGTCCCCACACCCCGACGTGGCCTCGTAGGCCCTTCCCACCTTGCTTTGAGACTGACCGCCTTGTCCCTTTATCACCTTTCCTTGTCTGCTCTTGTAATGTCACTCTTATATGTCAGCTTGGGTGGGCCAGAGAACTAACCACACTATTCTGGATCTCCCTGTAGAAGAGTTTCTTAGATGAGGTTAATGTTTGACGTGGTTGACTTTAAGTAAAGCGGATTGCCCTCCATAGTGTGGTGGGCCTCGTCTCATCAGGCGAAGCCGGCCAGAAGACTGCTCTCCAGCGAGCGGCTCTGCCACAGCAGATGCCACTAACCTCAGGCCACAGCCCTCCTGGGCCGCCAGCCCACCTCACAGATGTTGAACGTGCCAGTCTCCCCACAGCTGCATGAGCCAATCTCATAAACTCAAACTCTTTCCTGTAAATCTGTGTGCGCGCGTACACACACACACACACACACACACACACACACACACACTCACACTGCTAGTCCTTTGGAGACCCCCGATGCTCCCCGCCCGCCTGTCTCTGTGTAATTGTGCATGTTCTGTTCAGATATCTGTTTCCTGATATCTGGCTTTGGGGTGGTGACCTCAGAGTTCCTTGTCAAGATCCACTCTCGTTTCGCCTGCCCAGAGCCTGGCCTGGCCTTTCTCGCGGTGGCCGCGGGCCAGTGACGTGAGTCGCCTTTCCCGCTACTCCACGTCCCCGCTCCCGGCGGTGGGGTCAGCGCTGGTGTGCCTGGACAGGGCTGCGCTTTCTGATGACAGGGGAGTAGTGACTGATGTGCGGAGCTTTGGCAGCCACGTTGCAGCCACGAGACGACAGCGCCAGGTGAGGCTCCGCACGCTGAGCCGAGCGGGACGGAGGGACAGAAACGGCCTGGCGATGGCATCCGAGCCTTTGCCCAGCTGTGGCTGGCAGTGGCCACACTCGTCTGTTCTCTTCCGCTCCGGCCCTGTTTCCGCGACCCTCAGCAGAAGCACGCTGACTTCCTGCACCTGCCTTTCCTTTGCCGCCGCTGCCGGGCCTGGTCCTGTCCCTTCCCCCGGCCCCTCTGAGCCCCAGCGCCTCAGTGTTTCCTGACGTCTGCTGGTGTTCACGTTGTTAGTCCTCTGGGAACGCGGGTGTCGGCGTCACTGGCCTCGCTTCCCGGCATGTTGCCCCCTTGGCTCCGCCTCTTAACTCGTGGGCAGGTCTGCTTCAGTCTAAAGGGAGATGGCGTGAAGCCTCAGCTGTGATAAGGAAGGGTCGCACCCCCAGCTTTCCATGAAGCCGCCTCACCTATGTTCGAGGGCAGCAGCACCCTGCCCCCTGCGTGGAGGCGTCCAGGGTTGTGGTGGGCGCGGGGAGGGCCGTGCCTGTAGGGCCCCAGGTGCTGGAGACGGACCCTGGTGGACATTCTTGGAGCGGGGATGGGGCCCGCCCTGAAGGAGCCCTGGGCTCTGCACTCTGGTCCTCAGTTCAGAGTTTGGAGTGACAGCAGAGTGTTTGCCTCTGGATTTTCATGACCCAAAGAATGATGGGGCTGGAGAGAGATTTGAGAAGCTGAATTTATAAGCACAAATGCTTTAGCAGCCAGTGCGTCACACTTTCAGAGCAATTTGGCATTGCTTGTGTCAATATGAAGAGAGGGGTCCCTTCCATGGGAGCATCCCCGAGTGGGGAGCATCCCCAAGTGGGGAGCATCCCGAGTGGGGAGCATCCCTTCCGTGGGAGCATCCCCGAGTGGGGAGCATCCCGAGTGGGGAGCATCCCTTCCGCGGGAGCAT
>NW_004567103.1:989313-993110 GCF_000260355.1 Condylura cristata | reverse complement strand
CGGGAGCATCCCCGAGTGGGGAGCATCCCGAGTGGGGAGCATCCCGAGTGGGGAGCATCCCTTCCGCGGGAGCATCCCCGAGTGGGGAGCATCCCCAAGTGGGGAGCATCCTGAGTGGGGAGCATCCATTCCGCGGGAGCACCCCGAGTCGGCTTGGCGGTTAAAGTGCAGGCAGAGTGATTAGGGAGCGCCACCAAACTTCAAATCAGGAGGGAGGCCGAGACGCAGCACTTGTTAGGCCGATAATAAGATGACAAAGCCTCCGAAGCGGCGCTCACTGATCTTAATTACCAGCTATCTGCTGGGTGTTTAATCAGGAGCACATACACTATGCTAATTATTCTGGCTAATTTTGTTATAATGTAATTCTTTCTCAACCCTGCTATGTATAAATCAGGAATTGAAATGTAACTCGTGCAAATTATATTTAAGGCAACATGGATTTCTTCACTTCAGCATGACATCTTTTAGTCTTTATTTCCTCCTTTCCTTTTTGATTGCCTCACGCGAGCCCCCACCGCAGCCCACCCTGCCTGTGTCCCCGGGAGCCCAGCCGTCATTTGGGGAGGAAGGAAACCCACGTCGTCCCCTCAACTTCTCGGAAGCCCTAACCCGACGTCCTCCCTCAGCGATTGCCCTTGAAAGGGGCAGGATGTATTTGAGCAATCAGCGCCAGACGTCCTGGCGTCTCCGCATCAGACGGGGGGCACTTTGCGGCTGTCTTAATTTTTAGAAAAATTAAATTTCTAAGGAGCTTTCAGTGACCGTTGGCGAGTGCCGCGTTCTCACTGACCTGTCCCGTGGGGCTCAGCCGAGTGGCGTCTGCAGAGGTGTGGAGGTGAGGCCGTGGCCTCGGCCCCAGGGCGGGGTGTGTCTGGCGCTGCCCTGCCCCGGGGCAGCCGTGCTCGCGGGCGCCAGGCCGCCCCTCAGGCGCCGCAGTCACCGCCTCTGTCAGCACTTGGCTTTGAACTAATTTGCAGCGACAGGAGGCTGATGACTCCGCGGACAGCGTGAGTGCCCTGTCCAGGCGGGCCTTGCTGGGGTGAAGCATCACTGACATCCAGTGGCCAGGGGGAGGCCAGGGCCTGGGGAAAATGGGGCGTCTCCACGCACAGCCCCACAGCACCCAGGGGAAGGGACAAGCCCGTGTGCATTTTGAGATGGCTCACGGGGGTGGGGCTCTGGCCTGAGAACGTCTGCCCGGGGGTGCAGCACCCCCTCTCCTGAGGGCTTCCTTCCAGCATGCGGCTCCCCCACAGCGGGCTGCAGGGTGCTGCGGTGAGTCGCTCCCCCCCTACCCCCGCTGCAGCCTACGGGCCAGGGGCTCCCACGCCTCCTCTGACCCCTCCCGCCTGAACCCCAACTTGCCCTGGCTTCCCTGACCCTGCTCTTCTCCCATGGCCAGGGCCTCAATTTGGCCGAAGTCTCCCCAGAATTCCTCTTGAATGAGTCTCTCGTAACTTCGAGGCGTGATGGCTTCGAGGGGAGCAGAGCCCTGGGAGAGTGGGGGCGCCCCTGCCTCATGGGTGGGGTCGGGAAGGGCCCCGAGTCCTGCAGGTCGCCCCGAACATCAGCTTCTCGTGTCACCCCCCACTCGGGGTGCCTGGTGCGGCAGTGCGGCGCCTGCGGGAGACAGCCGCCGAGCGTGGAACGGCCTCACACCGGCCACGCTGTGGTCCTGTGGCAGAGACCCGAGCTATCAAGCAGACACCCGTCACGACAGAGTGACCCGCTCCTGGGGGCGCTCCCGGCCCAGCTCTGTGGCTAATTTTATTTCTGAAATAAGATTTATTTATGTATGCATATAAGAGCTGGGGTGCAGGCCAGAGGTGCGGGGGTGAGAGGACTCAGCAGGGACAGAGCGGGGAGCAGAACAGGCGGGGTGATGAAACACACCGCCGAGGGAGCAGTGGGGAGACAGGAGGGCTGTGCTGCGCCTGGGGTCCCCCTGCCCGGGTCGGACTCTGCCGCGGGATCTGCGGGGGCTGTGGCTCCCTCGCGGTGCTGAGACCCCCCGTCCCCCGCACCACAGGGGGCCCCTGGAGCTAGTTCTGTCCGGCGTCTACCCTGGTCAGGGAAAAGGATACTGTCAGCTCAGTCGGGCTCTGTCCTCGTCTTACTCTGGATCTGAAGCCCTCTGACGGGGCGCCCCAGCCCCGCCCCCACGCGCACGGCCTCTGTGAGGCCCCAGGGCCCCGGGGTGGCCCCGTCCCCTGCAGTGTGGACACTACCGCTGGCGCCCAGCGGACGTGGGCAGCGGAAGGAGGCTGTCCCTTTGCGAGGAGGCTTCCAGGGCCGCGTCTCGTGTTCCCTCGGGCCCCTCTGGATTGCTCTCCCCGGCGGCCGCTGCCATGTTGTGAGGCAGCCTGGGGAGGCCCCAGGCCCCTGAGCTCGAGGGTGGGGCGGCTGTGGCTGCCCAGGGCTGTGGGGGGCTTGAGCTGACGGGCGCCTCACGGAGGCTTTGAGTCGCGCCGGCCACCCCAGCTTTGCCCTTCTCCTGGCCCGCAGAAGCAGAAAGATTGCAAATGTTTGTTGCTTTGAGCCCTGGGTTTTGGGGGTGATGGTTGTGAACTCCATCGTGGAAACCGGGCGTTCCTCTTCCGCGCGAGGATCGGCACTGGGCGAGCTGATTGAGCAGCCAACGAGTGGGTTATTGCGAGTCATCAGGACGGGAGACGACAGAAAACGAGACGTCTCTGATTTACTGACTCTGAAATCAGACGCCCGCTCTGCCTCAGAGGAAGGGAAGGTGGCGGATCAGGAAGGATCCTCGGAGAGGAAAGCCGTTACTTCAGAGTCTCAAATGCGACTGACAGTGATTGGGAAGAGCAGATAATCAAACAGCGATTTGAAGGCCGGGCAGAGGCGGTCACGCGGGCAGAATAGGAAAGAGCAGAAAGGCGCCTCTGGAGGGGAGAGCGGGGAAGACGGGAGGGCCGCCGGGGGGGCGGGGGGCCAGAGCGGAGGCCGCTGCTGTGGCCAGCGCGGCCCCGGGCGGGGCTTCTGGAGCTGGCCCTCTGCGGTGATGGCGGCGGCCAGCGGGCCTGGCCCTGGACAGCTGGTGTCCTGGCAGGGGACGAGGGCAGGAGAGGCCTCCCGTGCCCGGGCCAGAGGAAGCCGCGCGGGCACGACGGGCCGCTCTGGCCGGAGCCCGGGAGGGTGGACCCCAGCGCCCCGCGCCGCTGAGCTCGGACCCCGCCGCCGCCCTGCGAGCGGCCAATTCCTGCGTGTCGCCGCCAGCCCCGGCGGGTTGAGGTAAGCTCTGGGAGTGAAGAATGTCTCCGCTCCAGATGAAACCCCCTTCAGACACCCCATAAATTAAGACTTGCCTCTACATCCAGAGCGTCCTTCGGGACGACGCTGAGAGATAGACGCGCGTGGCCGTGTTCTGAGGCTGCTGGCGTTTCAAGGCAGGGGACGAGCCTTCAGGCCGACAGTAGAGACACGTACCTGACACGCCCACACGTACCCACACGCCTGCGTCTGTGCACACCGCATCTACCTGTGCCACGCGCCTGCCCGCGCCACGCGGGGTCTCATCCCCAGTGACCCTGGGGAGGTGGCACAGAGGAGGCCAGCGAGCGCGCCCGAGCCTCGGTGACGTGGGCGGCCTTTGGCAGCACCGGCGCCCTCTGCCCCAAACCCACGGCACTGACCCCCCCAGCAAGCAGATGTGATGCTTTGGAGTCAGTGGGCTTGGAGTTCGGGGTTCCCCAGAGCCCCCCTCTCAGCGGCGCGCAAGTTTCTCCCCGAGACAGAGACTCGGTTACATTTAAAGGGCAGGTTGGCTGGGGGAC
>NW_004567103.1:985037-985588 GCF_000260355.1 Condylura cristata | reverse complement strand
CGGGCCACCGGCGTGAGGAAGCAGCTGTCGCCCAAGCAGAGGGGCGCGTGTGTGGGCTCCTGGCAGGTGGGGCGTTCCGGAAGGGCGCGATGAGGGGTGTGGCCTCGTTGGCCACGTGCCCCTGGGGCCCGCCGAGAGCAGGACCGAGGCACCGCGGCGGCCACCCACCCCGGGGTGCAGAACCACAGCTCCTCGCGGCGCTGAGGAACAGCCAGGAGGTGTCACAGGTGAGAACGGACGGCTCCAGCCATGGCCTCGACCCCGCAAAGCGTCCGGACACGGCTCGGCGGGGAGCGGCTGGCGGGAGGACCCCGGCCTGCCGCAGGGGGACTGGCTGCGGGGCCCCTGGAAGCCCGCTGCCGGCCAGCCGTGGGACGTGAGCGCCGACACGCCGACTCAGCGTGGCCCAGAGCGTGGGAGGCTGCGGCGGGCCAGGTCGTGGCCGCGAGGCTGTCCGGTGAAGGGAAATCGCCCTCGACACAGAATGCTTTTGTGAAATCCGTTTGGAATCTTGTTCTCTATTTTCCCTATAAAGAACTTTTTTTTTTTTT
>NW_004567103.1:983545-984437 GCF_000260355.1 Condylura cristata | reverse complement strand
CAGGAGAGGTCTGCCGCGCCCTGGGGTCCCCTCCGGGGCAGGCGGGGATCGGACTCGCGCTGCAGTGGCTTCAGCTTCTCAGTGCTGCGCTGTGACCCGCTGCGCCCCAGGGAGGCCCCAGCGAGGCCCAGTTTTAAAGGAATGGGGTCATCGGCTGGCCCAAGAAAGTTTCAAGGGGGTCGGTCCACACGAAGACCAGGGAGGGGCATCGCTACCGCCAAGTCCAGCTTAGGGGGCCACTCCACTCGCCGGCGAGTGACCGCAACTGTCCCTCGGGGGCTAGCCCAGCACAGCCGGGGGCTCCGGGGGCGCCGAGGCCTGAGGCCAGAGCGGGACCCTGCGTGCGCGTCCTGGCTGAGCCCCGAGAATCGTTCTTCCAAGTCAGTGCTGATCATATCAGGAAACACCCCCCCCCACAGGCACCCCGGAAACGAGGGTCAGGCGGGGACTGGGGCACCCTGTGGCCAGCGGCCAGGCGCCGGCACGGGATGACAAGTGCAGAGGTTCGAGCCGGTTGTAGAGTGAGAGGTGAAATCTAGAGAGGTCTGGGAGCGCGGCGGAACGATGAGGCTGAAGATGGAGCAGAGGGCGGGGCCGGGGGGCCCTGCCTCGGGGTGCCGGCAGGGAGCTCAGCCGAGGCCCCGAAGGCGGGGGATCTGTCCCGAGCAGGGTGGGGGCTGGGGACGCCTTTCTGTGAACCAGGAGCCCGCCGTCGGCTGAGGGAGAGGACGGCGGAGAGACAGCCGCAGCTGTGGTTCTCGCCCACGCTCCGGGGCGGTGGGCCACGGACCGGTAGGCAGATGCGGCCGCCTCTTGGAGGCCCGTGGCGGCAAGGCAGGGCTGGCCTCTCTCGGGCACTCCTGACCCGGCCCGTCACCGTGGGGGTCCTGCC
>NW_004567103.1:972760-982830 GCF_000260355.1 Condylura cristata | reverse complement strand
CCCGGTCAGCGGCGGTGGGCCGGTGGGCCAGTGTGACGGCTCAGTGGCCTCCTTGTCGCGAGTGTCACCGAGCCCGGGTCACCCACGGAGTTTCTAGACACCACCCAAGGTCCCCGGGGCAGCTCACGCCGGGAGGTGGGTGTCCAGCGGGCAGGACACTGAGCAGGGTGGCCCCGCGGCGGTCCGCACTGCGGGGCCAAAAGCGATGCAGAAGCGGGCACCGCCCGCAGGTGCCCTCGGGGCCCTGGCTCTTGGGCCGGGCGCCCCCCCGCAGTGACCTCACTGCCTTGCGCCCTCCCAGCCACCGCTGGGAAGGGGCGGTGCGCGGGGGAGGGGGACTCACTTCCTGGCCCCTTTCCAGATGGCCGCCGGGTCACCCTGCTCAGTGCCCCGCCTGGCTGGACACCCACCTCCCGGCGTGAGCTGCCCCGGGGACCTTGGGTGGTGTCTAGAAACTCTGGGTGACCCGGCGTGGTGATACTGGCGATGTGGAGCCCCCGGGCCGCCCTGGGGGGCTGGCTGCCCCCGAGTGGGAGTCCATCACCCGAGTTTGGGGCCCCCCAGGACTGAGGAAGAGCAGTTATGACACTGGACAAGTGCGTGCTCAGGCTCTCTGTGTTCCCGCCCCTCTAGGAGAGTGGACATTGGCTGGTCTCCTGACCCCTGGGCTGTGCCGGTGGTGGGCGAGACGTCGGGCCCCAGGACGGATCACTGTGCTCAGGCTGTCCAGCAGGGACAGCCGCCCTGCTCTGACCGCCCTGCTGGGCTCCTGCCTGCGCTGGACACTGTGTCCATGGCCTGGAGGAGACGTGGCAGGGCACACCCTAGGCGCTGTTTGCCCCCGCGAGGGGAAGCGGGGCCACCAGGAAGAGCTGGACCCCAGACCCCGGGGTTGTCGGGCAGACTGGCCACCTCGCGGCCAGCGCTCCCTCTGGCACTGGTCCGGGCTAACGTCCTACTGCCACGCGCCAGCAAAGGCCGGCGCTGTCCGCCGTCTTTCCACAAGGGGAGGCACATGGCCTGCCCTTGCACCTCAGTCTGGGGCCGGTGCTGGCCTCGAGGCGGGTCCAGGCTGTCCCCGTGAGGAGTGAACAGCTGCGGACGAGCAGGGCCTGCTGGACAGGCGCCCCCAAGCTGCGTGTGGGTGGACGCTGCTCAGGCCTTTCTTGGGCGCCCACAGGTCGGAGGTCAGGCTCTGTGCCCCTGGGGCCTTCACCCCCCCGGGGGGGTCTTGATGAGGGAGTGGCTCCTGGGGGCCCTCTGTTCCCACCGTCACCGGGGTGCCTCCCAGCCCTGTGTAAGGGTCCCTCCGGGGGGCCACCGAATGAGGTGCCGGCGGGGTGGCTTTGAGAGGCGTCTCCAGGGAACCGGGACTGGGGCGGCCAGTGTGGGCAGCACAGGGCGGGCCCAGGCCCAGATGCGGGGGCCTGTGGCGGGGGCCGTCCACCTCCACCTTCCAGGCCCGTTCGGGGGTGGCCGGACTGAGTGAGAAGAGGCGACACTCTTCCTCAGCACAGCTGCCACTTGCACTCACAGCTGCCCTCACCCCTCAGGTGGGTGGAGGCAGTAGGTGGCCTGGCAGAGATTTTGGTTTTGAGGAGCCCTCTTAATTCAGGTGCATGTGAAACTGGGGGCCCCTCAGGCCTCGGGGAGGGGGCAGAGCTGGCCGTGGAAGGCGAGTCGGCTCCGTGGGCCCAGGCGCTGACGGCGCGGTGGTGGCTGCGTCGTGGCCCCATGTGGCCTGGCCCCGGAACGCGGCCACTGTGGAAAGAGGCCTTTGCAGACGCATCTTAGGCGAGGTCCCAGGATGAGGGTTAGGGTGCGCCCCAGTTTCAAGGTCAGGGGCCTGTCACGGGGGAGCAGCAGAGAAGAGGGACAGACGCTCACGGGACACAGGAGCCCCCGGGCCGGGCAAGGAGGCCCGGTGCCACGGAGCAGCCATGTGGGCCCAGGGCTGGAGTGGAGGCATGAGCCCCACGCTCGGGCCCGACATGGACCCGACAAGTCAGCTGCCCGGAGGGCCAGCGCGGGTGGACACACACGGCGCGTTTGCCTCATGTTTAAGTCCAGACTCACTCCGGCGCTGTGGTGTGGCGCCAAGATGCAGTTTCTCTTCAACTAGGCAGAAATGAAGGTCAGAGCCCTCCCCACCTGCGTCCCCAGGCCCACGGTGAGCACCTCAGGGCACGCGGACCTCACTTTCGGCCCCGGCCCAGTGGACCGTCGTCAGGCCTCCACATCCACGCGCCGGACACGTGGCCGCTGGGGCCGGGGGCACCTGAGAGGCTCAGCTGCACCCTCGAAAGACACAGATGCCCCTAGGACAAGAAGTTGCTTGTCCTTTTTCGGTGTTTTCAGAAATAAGAAAAGAGGGGTCCCCCGGCTTGCTAGAGTTATTTATGGTTGCTTGCTACTGAGGTCAAGTGAGACTGCTTAAAAATTAAAAAAAAGAGAAAACCAGCCAACTTCAATGACGCTATTTATAACAGCCAGGGCGCGCGCTGGCCTGCAGGGCGCCTGGGGGTGCCCCGAGGCCCAGCCAGCCCCCCAGGTTCCCAGACACCAGGGAAGCCAGGCCGCCCGCCGGCCGGCGTGCAGGGTCCGGGGGGCAGTTCAGTCTGAGCACGAAGCCACCGAGCTCTGACACCCACTTCTCCTGGTTATAAGGCAGAGCAGACGACAGAAGCGGGGTTAATCAAGGGGAGCAGGACCAAGCAGCAGAAGGCCATGCCACAGCAGCGGGCCGGGCTCTGCGGGGCACGCGGGGCGCAGACGGCGGGGGGCAGTGGCTTGTGAGTGCAGCCAGCAGGGGTCCGCTCGGGGGCAGGGCCATTCTGCCCACGTGGCCTTGCTGTGGCCTCAGTGGCCCTGGTGGGGGCTCTGAGGACCCGCAGCCTCTCCAGGCTCCTGCGAAGAGCTGGCGACTCTGGCGGGCGGCTCTGGGCGGAAGCTGTGCGGTGAGAGCCGCCTTGCCTGTGACGGGCGGGAAGGGGGGCCGGAGCTGGCGCCCACGCGCTCCCCGCCCCAGGCTCTGTGTGGGTCACGCGCTTCGATGGTCAGCGCAGACTGGAACGGCCACTCGGCAAACGGACAGCAGCTCCCAACCCTGAAACCACGGTCCCGCGGCCCCACGCTCCTCCCAGGCCCATCTTGCAGGCCACACGTCTCAGCCACGTCTCTTGTTTTGTGGGGACGATTCTGGACGCCACGTGAGCACCCACCAGCATGAGCACAGCTGGCTGGCTTGTGCGTCCACCCGCGCGCCACCGGCCACGTGAAGCGGGGGCGTCTGCAGCTACACGCCGTGTCAAGGCCATCGTGCAAGGCCACGGCACGTGAGGGGGGGGGCGCCCGAGAACGGAGGGCGGAGCGCAGCTGAGAGACGCTCCTGACAACAGTGGCTGGAGGAAGGGCCGGGGCCTCGTGGCGGCTTCTTTCGTCCTTCGCTAAGTGGATGGGTGCGGCAGTTTCCCCGAGGCTCACCTGGCCGGGCACGGCAGCCCTCGGGCACACTCGCAGCCCCCCTCTGCCCACGGTGTGGTTCAGGGCAGCTCCGCCAGCCCTCCCACCGCTGGGCCCCGGCCGCCCGTGCCGGCCGTCTCCCCAACGGCTCTCAGTCGCTCCTCAGGGCGTGGCAGCGCGGCCGTCGGGAGACGCTGCCACTGTTTCGTGTCTGCCGCCGACTGCCCCGTTCTGCCCGCCCCTGGCCGGGCGTCGGGTGTCCCAATACTTCAGGGGCCATCGCCAGCGTGGCCGTGGCCGTCGCCAGGGTGGCCGTGGCCGTCGCCAGGCGGCCTCACTTTCCCTCAGTGCAGACCTCGGAGCGGCCTGGTCACGTGGCACTGCCCGGCCCTGCAGGCCTGCTCGCTCCACTCGGCGGGCTCCACCGGCCAGCTGGGGCCGGCGCTGGACAGGGCCTCTCGATCTCTGGGAGGTCCCCGGGCTGGCTGTGAGGGCTGCGCTGTTCTGGGGAGCCCTCACGTGGCGTTGGCTCGAGGCGCAAAGTGCAGGCGACCCTCGTGCCACCCCCCGGGACAAGCAGCTGTCGCGTGTCACCCGAGTGGCACGCAGCTGCCCGACAGGGCTGACACGCAGCTTTGTGCGGCCGTGTCCACCATGCAGCTGTCGGGCACCTTGTCCCTCCGGAAGAAGCCTCGTCAGCAGTCGCTCCCGGCTCGCCTGAGGCCGCATCGTGGGCGGTTTATTGACCTCCAGCCGCCCTAAGGCATTCTCAAGGTGGCCACGTGACACCGTCGCGGGGTTCAGCTGCCAGCACCCCTCCCCTTCACGGAAGTTGGGGCGTGGCCTGGGGGCCATGTGCAGGGAGAGGTGCCATTTAGCTCATAGAAACTTAGAGCATTTATTGACCTAATAATGCCAGCGGGACACCCCGTGGTGGCCCCAGCTGGTCTCCCAGAACCGGCCTTCAAGGTTTTATTGGCCCCAATATCCTCACGTCCCTCCATTCTTCCCGTGTGGCTCCAGTTACTCATTGCCAGGCCTCACCATGGCGACCGGGACAAGGCCGAGGTCCCCGCTTCCGGCCCTGCAGGAGTCCGCAGCACTTCAGAGCCTGTGTGCGGGCCGAGGGGCCTGTGTCCGTGTGGCCACGCGCACCTGCGCCTGGACAGGGCGGCGTGGCCGTCACCACTACGTAGCCAGCGAAGGTTTGCCTAGCTCGGGGAGGCCTGTCCCCCCGCTGTTGTGACAGGAGAGCAGAGAAGGGCGGCTGTGACGTGCTGGGCTGGTGCTCTTAGCCGCGCCGTGTGGGTGGCCGGGCGCCTCCGGGGCGTTAGGGCTCTGCATCCCGCCGGCCGCTGCCAGCCCGTGTCCACCACCACGGCTGAGACAGGCGGGTCCACCCCCGGCAGGGCCGCTCTGGCCCGCCCCTCGTGCTCCCCTTCACGGTCCGTGGCGGCCCCTTTGCGAGGGGTGGGGTGCTGGCGTGGGCGTGTCCCCGGGTGTCAGGGGTGTGCCTGCTCAGACTCGGTCGCGCCCTCCTCCGTCCTGGGAGGACGCTTCCCGTGTGAGGCCTGTGCACCTGGGAGGGCTGGGCAGGGAGACACGTAGCTGGAGTCCTGTCCTCCCGGGCCTTGTGCTAAGGATTTGCTGCTCCCCGAGAAGAGCCCCTTTGGGGTGCCCATGCCAAGCACCCCCTCCCTGGCCTACTGACACAGCGAACCGGGGCAACCGGGTTGCGGGGTCCTCGCCTGTGAGATTAGGACTGCAGGACACGCCCCAAAGGACCCAGGGTGGGGCAGTAGCAGCAGCGGCGGCCGAGGGCCTGCAGGTTGGAATGTGGCAGCTGCTGCCGCCCGCCCCCCCCGCGCAGCGACCCCGAGGGGGCCCAGGCCGAGCCGAGCCACGGCGGGACGGGCTGGTGGCTTCTCCGCCGCCCCCTCCCCAGCGCACTCGCTGCCCACGCGCCGGGGCCAAAGCCCCGTGGTTTCACAGGCAGCAGCGACCCCACCCGAGCCGGGCGTGGAGTCCGGGCGCCACCCTCCGCGCTGAGCTGGGTGTGAGCCGCCCGAGCGTGGAGGGCACCCCTACACCGCCGCCCCGTCCTAGAGCGAGGGGCCCCCGTCGAGGGCGTCGGCCCGGGCCCGAGGTGTTGGCCCCGAGCCTGGACTGCCTGGACAGCCCCGGCTGTCCGAGGGGCCACTTTATTTTTATTTCTTTTGTAAAGATTTATTTATTTCTGCATACAGACTGGGGTACAGGGGTGAGCGGACTCACCAGAGGCAGAGCCGGGAACAGAACGGGCAGATGGACAAACACACTGCTGAGGGGAGCAGCGGGCGGACAGGAGGGGTCGGCTGGGCTGTGGGGGTCCCTCCCTGGCGGTCACTCCCTGGCCGGGGGTGGCACTCGCGCTGAAGCGAGCTCCACGGGGCTGCGCTGTAACCGTGGCCCCGGAGGCCCGGAGGGGTCGCTGCAAAGTGCTGCCGAGCCTCCCTGAGGTCGTCAAGGCGGCCCCTCTCCGGGCTTGAGGCCCCTTCCCCCTGCGGGCTCGGCCGGCCCCGTGGCTGGGGCGGCTTCTCCGCGCTGCGCTCCGGGGCTGCGCCCGGGGGCCTCTGAGCCCCAGGGTGGCAGCGTCCTGCCAGTGCGGCGCCGTCCGGCCGCCCGGGGGCCTGTCCATCTGCTTCAGGGCTCCCGTGCCTGGCGACAGGTCTCCCTAACAAATCCTCCGGCCGGCCGTCACCTCCGTGCGCAGCGAGGCGCGTCCCGGCCTGGCCTGGAGTAGCGCTGGCAGCCCCCGGCACGGAGGCCGGTGCAGTCTCCGCGCCCGCCCGACCGGGGCCAGAGTCCGGCTGGCTCCGCTCACTCAGCCCCTCAGGGAGGAGAGGTCGCCGCCCCCAGCTGGGAGGAGGCTGCAGCGGGCGCCTGTTCTGGGGGAGGTGGCTGGGCGGGGGCTCCTGCGGCGGTCTCTGCGGGCGTCCGGCGGCGTGCCTGCCCCCCCCGCGGTTGTTGGGGGAGGCCTCGGCACCTTCCTCCCACAGCCCGCGCCTCTCCGGTCAGCGGACGAGCCCCCAGCCCAGGCCCGGCCTCGGCGGCCGCGGGCTCCCGGGGCCTGCTGGTCCCGCTAGTGCAAGCTGGCCTCTGGAGACAGCCCTCCCCGTGCCCAGAGAGCCGGGCACCGTGGGACAGGGCGTCCAGGGCAAACAGAGCTGGACGCGGAGGACACTGCTGGGACACATGTGCTCGGCCCCTCAGGCCCCAGCGCAGCTCCCACGTGAGTTTGGGCTCCCACAGCTCCGACGCGTCGCTCCCCAAACCTGGGGCCCCCTAAGTGTTGAGGGCCCAGCGTCTCTGCTTTACGCCAGCAAGGAGACTGGGAAGCACCCCTGCAGGCTGGAGCCGGGAGCGGACGGCCAGGAGGCGACCTTAAGGCCAGGAGGCGGCTGGCAGCCCACCGACCCGCTCGGACGGGCCAGGTGTCCGGCTCAGGCTGCAGCCCCACGCCTGAATCGGTTCGCCGAGCTTGGGCTGGAGACGTGAGCGCCGTGCCAGGGGCCCGGTCTCTCGGCCCGCCCCGCGCCTGCCCCGTCTCTCCAGGCGACGGCTACCTGCGCCCTTTAATCACCTGAGGGAGAAACACCCGCGCGCGTGGGAGAGCGGGCTCCCTGCCCGGCGGGCGAGGAGGCTCCGGACGCTGTCTCGCGGCTGGCGTCCTGGGCCTGTCTGGGCCTTGAAGTGGGGGACAGTCCCCCCTCTCCGTGGAAACTGGTATTCCCGCCAAGGAGACAGCCAGGACCGAGTCAAGCTGCGGGACGCCCAGCTGGCGGCCAGAGCGGGCCCCCCAGCATGTGGTGACCACTCAGCCAAGGTCCGAGACCCTCCCGTGGGCAAACCCCGCTCCACCCTCGCCGGGCCGGGCACGGGCCCATCTCGGCCACGGGAGCTGGGCGGCTGCCAGCGCTTCCGGAGCCCACCGAGGCGGGCGGGGGCGCCAGGGCCTGGTGCCGCCCGGGCCGGGCCGCCTCCCGCCTGCAGCGTGTGCTCATTATCATACGCGGCCGCATCCGAGCTCGTGCTGCCGCCGGTGGGAGGGAGCGCGTGTTATGCAAGATTCAAAGTCCTGACGCCACGAGCAAGATAAAGACTCTCTGCATAGGGCAGAAATAATTTGCAAGAGCAACTTGGGGAGAGGAGGTCCGTGCGCCCCGGCGGGCCCCGGCTTTCAGAGGGCCGGGCAGGCAGCCCTTTGAAGGGCCGCGGCCACAGGGCCCCGCTGCGCGCATTCTGGTTCGCCCGGCCGGTTCTGCGCACTCGGACTTTCAATGAAGCAAGAGAAACACTCGCGGCCCAGGACGCGCCATTGTGTGTCACATAAACACGCACAAAAGCCGCGAAGGTGTGCTGGGCGTCAGCTGGGGAGCAGGTAATTAAATTTACCTTCCAGAGCCCTTTGAAGTCCGCGGCCAGCTGCTCTGTGTAAGCTCCTCCGTCAGCTCGTGTCTCTTGCAGAATTCTCGAAAACTGGGGAAGTTGGGGAGGCCGAGCGACTCTTTCCTCCTGGAGCAAAACCTGGCAGGGAGGCGGTGGCTCTCCCGGGCCTGGTGGCTTGCTCGAGCACTAGGCTCCCCTGCGGGGAGGGCTCTGTGCACACGGGGCTCGGGAGCCCCCAGACCGGCCGAGGCCCCGCCAGGCACAGCCCCCGCCCGTGCTGGGGAGACCCGTTTGGCTGGTTGCCTGCCTGCCCAGCTCCTGTCTGCTGGACGCCTGTGACCGGCTCCGAGCAGCGAGGGCGGGCCAGGCCGAGGCGCTGCCGGCCTTGCTGGCGTCTGGCTGGAGTGTGCCCGGGCTGCCAGTGACGGGCGCTGGCAGGCGCGCGGGGTGGTCAGCGGGCTGCTGGGCCTGCTGGTTTCCTCCCGTCTCAGGTCAGAGACCCCAGGTGGGGCCCCCGCCTCCAGCCTGCCCTCCCCCGCCTTGTCCCCCAGCTCCCCCACACTGTTCTGGCCTCTCGTTCCAGAACTGGCCGTGCGTGGCGTCCCCGCTCTCTGGGGGTCCTGGAGACCTGGGGCTGGGGTGGCAGGAGAAGATGGGGCTGCCCAGACCGACGTAGGGCCCCGAGCTCTGCGTCAAGACAGCACAGAAAAGCACGGAACACGTGGGGTCCCCCAGTGTGGCTGGCAGCGGGGTCGGGGGGTCTGTGTGTGCCACGGAGCCTCGCCCAGGGCTCCCAGTCTCGTCTTTGAGACAAGCTCATGCATGCTGCTCTGGGGTGAGCCTCTGCCCGCCCCCCAGGTGTCACCCCGACACCACGGCCTGTGAAGGTGCAGGGACACGCTGGCATCGTCCTGAACCACCCCAAACCGAAGCGGAAAGGCGGGTGCCCATGCACAGCGGCGTGGAAGCCTCATGGCGGCAGACAAGCACCTCCGTGCCGGAGGAGCCGCCGCCGGTGGGGGGGGTGCCCCGGCTCCCCAGGAAGCCTGCGCTTGGCTCCGTCCTGGCAGAGGCCCAATGCTGGGGCCGACGGCCCACCCCGGGGGTGCAGGCCGCGCCGAGCACAGCCCCCACACCCTGCTGCTGGGCCTTGTGCAGCTCCAGCCACAGCGCGGGAGAGAAGCCACCGGGCCCAGTCCCCGGTGTTCGCCTTGTGGCACAAGGGCGTGTGGGCGCTTCTTCCCTGAGCCTCGGGGCAGCGCGGGACCAGCCAGAGCCGCCGCGGGGGCCCACGGGGACCGTCCCCCTTTCCAGCTCGTGCTTGGAAGTCTCCCAGCCTTGTGCCTGTCCACTTGCACACACCGCCTGACTGGAGGCCCTCCCACGTGGCCCCGTGGCCCACCCCCCCCGCCCCGTCCGTGTGGCCCCGTGGCTCGCCCACCCGCCCCGTCCGTGTGGCCCCGTGGCTCGCCCACCCGCCCCGTCCGTGTGGCCCCGTGGCTCGCCCACCCGCCCCGTCCGTGTGGCCCCGTGGCTCGCCCACCCGCCCCGTCCGTGTGGCCCCGTGGCTCGTCCACCTCCCTTCCCTGCCCAGCTGCTGTGGGGTGAGCCTGGCTGCTGCCGCCCGACAGCTGCTCCTGGGAGGCCTGGACCCTGAAGTCCAGCCTCCCCTCAAACCAGGCCCGGACACAGCAGGCGCTCCGAGCCATGTGGGCCCTTCCTGGGGCCTGGCCCCACACCTCCGTGGATCTGCCTCCTGGAGAAGAGCAGCAGCCCCCACTTCCAGCATCAGCCGGAGGGAAGCAGGGGAAGGTCAGGGAGGCCAGGGCCGGTGAGGGGTGGGCCCAGCACCAGGGTGCTGACCCCACAGGAAATGGTCTCGGATGGGGACAGCCCTCTGCAGGGGCCTCATGGCACACCGGGAAGAAGCTGCCGCGGAGACCAGCGGCCACGAGGGCCGGGCTGGGCTCCCGCGTGGCCCCTCGGAACGCGAGGTGAGTCTGGGCTGAGTGGTTGGTCCGGCCAGCTTGGTAGTCAGCTGCCCCGTCTGGTCCCGGCCCACGGGCCCTGCAGCCCAGCAGGAGGCTGGGCACTCTGCAGGCTGAGCTGGGCATGTGCCCCGCGTCCGGGGGCCAGGGCTGGGCTGTGGTGCGTTCTGGGGGCCCTCTCAAGGACGCAGA
>NW_004567103.1:969444-970590 GCF_000260355.1 Condylura cristata | reverse complement strand
CTGCGTGGGGGGCGGCGCTTCAGGCCGGCCGGGCAGCGTCGGCCCCGGGAACACGGCTGGACGGGCCTTCTGGTCTCCAGAGCCGCTGTGCAGGCCGCTGCCGGCTTGGCGCCAGAGGGCAGCCGCCCTCCGCTTTCCCTGGCCCTGCTCTCGGCGCTCAGCCCAAAGCTGCTCCGGGGCGCAGAGGCCACGGCTCTCGCTGCTTTGGGGCCTTTGGTGTGGCGCGTCCGAGGAGCGCGCCTTCTGTGAAATCGGCCCGTGGCCTCTGCGAGCGGGTGCCGTGCGTGGGACGCCCTCCCAGTCGGGGTGCGGCCCCGGCTTTCTCAGCTCGCCGCTCTGGGCAGAGGGTTGGTCGAAGTCCCGGTGTCCCCGGGCACCTGCGAAGTGCTCGGTGTCCCGCAGGGCCTGGACCTGGGACCTGCTGGCCCCCCAGCGGGTGCGGAGGACCGAGGGCCACATTCCACCTGGATCAGGCCCCTTGACGAGGGTCAGGGCCACTAGTGACGGTCACCTTCACTTCAGGACACACTCAAGAGGAGCTAATTGTCACCCGGTGGCCCGGGAACAGTGGGGGGCCTCTGCCACGGCCTGCCAGGTGGCACCCTGCCGCCAGCTCTGCCTCCCGCCGCCCCCGCCCTGGCTGTGGGCTCTCCTGTCTCCTCGTCGGTCACAAGGGGAGTGTCGGCGCAGGGCGGCCTCCCCGGGACGGCGGCTGTTACGGTGGCTCACCTGCCGTAGCGGGGGACGTGCGTGTTTCTTGGCAAGCTGGGCACGAGGGCACCTCTTTCCAGAACAGTCTGGCACGTGCTGCCCAGACAAAAGCTGCACGTGGCATCTGGCCCAGCTGTTCTGTCCTGGGAATCGGCCGGTCAGAAGAGTCCCCGTGACCCCCAGGCGGGAGCGGGAAGGGTGCCCTGTGGCCTGCGTGGGCCGACAGGGCCGGGTTTGGCTGGGGGTGCCGGAGGAACCACGTGGCGGGCCCAGAGAGCGGGGTCTTTGGTCACTGAACAGGACGAGGCGGTCGGTGAGTGCACGAACGTTGTGTGTGGACACGCATCGGTCTGCACCGAGGCCCAGGAGGCCGGCGTGGACCCGTGCTGCTGCCGGCGGGCGGCTCGTGTGGGCTTGCGGGCCGGGAGGCCGCTC
>NW_004567103.1:963744-969279 GCF_000260355.1 Condylura cristata | reverse complement strand
GCACCTGGCGTCTCCGCTGCCCCCAGCACGGGGTGCGCGGAGTTGGGCCTGACGCCGCCCGGACGTCTCGCTGCCTCGGGCAGCACAGAGCCCGTGGTCTGTGGTTTTGTAGCGCGCGCCAGGTCCCACGGCCCTGACCGTCTGGGGCCACGGCCGAGGGTACGTGCTGCCCGATGTGAGAGGAAGGAGCTCAGAGCCGCCGTCGCGAGGTGAGTTAACAGGCTCTCTGAGGCCAGGCTGGGGCATCGCCCGGCCGGCCGGCCGCTGGGGTCTTGGCCAGACAGTCTGAAGTGGTGAGGCCCACAGTGTCGGGGGGAGCGGGCCGGGCCCCCGGGGCGTGCACCGCCAGAGCCCACCTGGTGGCCGTCGCTGTCCTCTCGGCTCCAACGTGTCTCCTGCGCAGGCGCAGGCCGGAGACACCCGGACGGCCGTGGGCATCAAAGATGCAGCCTCCTGGGCCTCGCGGCAAAGCGGGAGGGCTGGCTCGGTGGGCAGGCCGGCAGAGGAGCCGCCTTCGCGGTGGGGCCACAGACCCACGCGTGCTGCCAGGTTTCGGGCTGAGCGCACCTGTCTGTGCAGCCCCCTCCGCTGGCACCGTGCCACACGCGGGGCTGGTACCTGCCCCCTCCCCGTCGCCTGGCATCGCCTGGCGTGATTTCCATTTCTTTTGCAGCCCTTACTTTGCTGTGCCTGTCTTCTCTGGCACGTCTTCTCTGGGCTGCCCCTCGCCCACGTAGCCTCAGGCAGGCCTGCCCACGCCGTTGCCTGCCCGTGTCCGGGGCGCCCGGAGCGGCCGGTCCCGCGGGGGCAGCGTGACCTCGGGCCTGGGTTTCCCGCCTCACAGAAGATCGAAGTCATTAACAGCAGAGATCTTTTTTCAGCTCCAGCAACCAAGTAACTGAGTCAGTTCAAGGAACAACAGTTTTTATTCCACTACAGAAATATACTAATAGAGCAAAGAATTAATTTATTAAAATATGTGCAAGCTAATATACAGAATATATGAGTAATTAAAAGCTAGTGTACCGATGAAAGTGAAGTCACCTACCGGTAGCTGACAAGTTAGGGTACCTTCTAGCAAACTTTAAATCTGGCAGTTAATGCTGAGGAGATGAAGGGTCCAAATGGAAAAGATGGGGGCGCCCGTGAAGAGTGAATTTTGGTTCTACACCAGCTTCACGGGATAGAGAAACAACGACAAGCGCTACATTAGTGGTGTGGAAAGCTACCCGGGGGGAGGCCCGCCGGCCAGGACGCAGGTGGTGCAGGGCTGACAAGTGGGGGCTCCCAGAGGCAAGGGTGGATCTTGCCCCGCACGTTGGGGTCACGTCCACCCTGGGGGTCTCGGGGGCGCTGACTCCACGCTCGCAAGGGCGTTACTTTTTCTTTTTCCCTGGCTTTGCCTTCTTCTTTTTCCCTTTCTCCTTCTCCTTTTCTGCTTTGCCTCCAGTTAAGGCCAGAGCTCTCTTCTTGCCCATCGGGGTTTTGGCGTACCAGTCCTGAAAAACACAGACGTTTAGGAAAATGTCAGGTGACATCGGCTCACTGGGATACTCTCAAAACTAAGAAAATCTTGCCAAGGAGGAAAGACCAGCCCGGCGTTAAACTGTGGGCACTTGGCGAATGTTTGCTAGAAATTCTTTCTCGGTGGGGTTTCCAGCCTGCAATTCTTTATCACTTGCAACTTCTACCTCAAGGAGTTAACAGTTTCAGAGACTCACAGGCCAACTCTAACCAACAACACTTCCTCACAAAGTCATCTTCTTCCTGGGACTTTACTCCTGGGTTTGTGGCACGCGACGACTCCCCTCCCCCTTGATTCCCACGCACCCCTGGAAGCTGGACCGGTGGTCAGATGTGAGCCATGGGAGACCATTCAGACACTCCGAGGGAGACGACTGGAAACAAGGTGAAAATCCCCAGACACCAGCAAATCGGTGACTGCAGCTGGCCCCGAGGTGGCGTTTTCCCCATAACCGTCACATTTTATTTGAAACCTGAGAAACGCTTTTGGGTTCTAACTTCGTGGCTGTGATCATCAGTCGAATGACTACAGCATTATTTATGAAGTCTCCCACTGATGGGCATGAAGTCATTTCCAACATTTTGTCATTGTGAACAATGTTGAAAACAGCAGTGCTCACAGATCTCCTTGTCCACACCTGAGAAAGCTTCTCTAGGGCACATGGATAGAACTTGTTGTTTCTGAGTTGCTCTTTGAAGTGGCCGTGACTGGGGAGCCAGCCCAGCTTTTGACCTTAACATGTCTTTTTTCGCTCTGTCCCGGCTGCTAGTTTAGCTGGGTATCAGTTTTCGGTGGGCAGCTGTCTGTCCTCGCACTTGGCAGATGCTGTCTCCCTGTCTGCTGGCATTTATTCTTTCGAAGAGGTGTCTGATTGCCCAGTGCCCTTTCTTCGTGGGTACCTGCTGTCCTTTCATGTCGGCCACTGACTTGTCCTCAGGTTCAGTCATGTACGTAGTGGCGGGTTTGTTTCTTCTGCTGGCAACTGGGAGTGCGTTTTTAATCTGAGGACTTACAGTACAGGGCAAAGTTTCCCTCCTCTTGAGCGGGCTTCAGAAATCAGAGGCCTGAGCGAGGATGCTGATCCTTTTTCTGGTCGCTGCAGTGCTAATATTGTGATGATTACAGGGACGTGATTTCCCCCCCTTGTGTTTCCAGGTGGGTAAAGAAAAGACCTCTGGGTGCAGAAAGGGACCCACTCGATTCCGCTTCATGGCCAGAGTCTGTGGTACACCAGGGGGCCTGGACGTGCGGCAGGCGCATGAGCCTGGCCAGGCACACAGCCCTCTGCGACTGCGTCTCCCTCACAGGGGCTTGGACGAGGTGAGTGTAAGGAATTTCCTCCAGGCCTGCAAGTGTCTGTGTACCTTTCAGAATGTGTGAGCGAATGAGAGAACTGCCTCTGTGGTGCCTCTTGTGACTCCTGTTGCAAGTGCATTGAAAAATGAAGTGTGTGGTGGTGAATACCGGGCGAGACCAGTGTTGACGCAAAATCCACCACTTACGGAACGGCTTTCTCCGTGCAAAACTGTCCGAGTAGATGAAATACCAGTGAAATCCAGTGGCGACCAAGAGATGGTGCGTGTGCCCGCCTGCGAGGGCGCGTCTGGGCGCGCACACACAGACGTGTGCACACATGCGGGGTGCGAGCCAGAGGTTTTGAACCTGCGACTCCGTTCTGCCATTGGGCTGCTAGTTCATGAGGTTACGGACCAGGATTAGGAGACTGAGAACACACACTGTGTGCAGGCTAAAAGACTGTGATCCCCGACGGCCACGCGGACGTCGCCCTTACCTTGAAGCTGTCCTCCTCCTCCTGGTACACCGGCTCCATGCTGGTCAGCGCCGAGATGAACTCGCCGGCAGTGAGTGGCTTGTGGGGCTGCTGCCGGAGCCTGCGCTCCGTGAGCACGCTCTGGGCCACGTGCACCATGTGCCCGGGGGTGAAGCCGTCAGTGACCTTCGCCAGGCAGCTGACGTTCAGGGAGTTGCTCAGCACGCCGCCGTTGTGCTGGATGATCTCCTTCCACAGGACTGTCGTGTCCAAGGCGGGGAGGAGAGAGAACAAGGGTCAGGACCCTCAGGAAGAGTGGGTGAAGCCAGTTCTGGCGCAGGCGGGCGCACGGAGAGTGCATGAGCCGGGGCCTCCATGGCGCAGGGGCCAAGTCCCAGCACGGTGAGCTGCCGCAGCCGCCGCAGCACGAGCCGATCCCCACCAGGGAGGGACCCCAGGGCGCAGCAGACCCCTCCTGTCTCCCCGCTGCCCCCCTCAGCCCCCCTCAGCAGTGCACTTTGTCGATAGGCCTGTCCTGCTCCCCACTCTGTCTCTGGGGAACCCTCTCACAGCCCCCACACCTCTGGCCTGTACCCCAGCTCTTATATGCATAAATGAATAAATCTTAAATAAAAATGAACACGAGACCCAGATGAGACCCAGATGAGCAGACAGCTGCCACCAAGTGTCCCTGGGTCCTGCACCCCCTTACACCCCGAATCCAGAGACGCGCAAGGCCTGAGCCAACAGCAGAGACTGATCCGGAACAGCAGAGAGGCTTTCGTGGGGCCGCTTGGGGTGTTCCCCAGCTTCCAAGGGTGGAAACTCACACAGGGCCGCTGCTTACCAGGACACTTTTCCAAAACACCTGGGAGGTCAGTGGGCGCTGAGGGGGTTAGTCACAGACTTCACCCCCACGTGTTTGTGGGTTCGGGACGCGGGCCCCAGGCCCGAGGAGTAAGGGGCTGAGCCACCCCGGGTAGCATGGAGCCCCGGCCTGCAGACGCGCCAGCCTTGACTGAACCCCTGCCCCATGGGGGCCCGGCGCGTCCCTGGGTTCCTGAGACCTGGGGGTGACGGCGATGTCTGGGGTGGCGGAACTGCTCCTGCGGTTTTCCTGCGCCAGAGGCTGCGGACAGCCGCACGCGTCCATCAGAGTCGAGCTCCAGGACCGGCATGAGCCTGTCGGCAGAGCGGCTGGAGGCGGCGGGGGCCTGGCCGGGCTCCACCGAGGTCAGGCGGACGCCCCTCACGCGTGCTGGCATCCCTGAGGAACACCCCGAGACCCGACCTGGGACGGAGGGCCCCGAGTGCCCGGTGCCGGTCCCCCAGGCCCCAGCCCACTCTCCTGCTCCCCTGCTGGGCCAGGCTGGGAGGGTGGCAGAGCTGCCCGGAGTCACAAGAGACGGGTGGTGGGTCACGGGTTACCCCACAACCCCCCCAGGCCTTCTCTGGTGCGGCCCTGCGCCCTGGCTGGGGGCGAGCACAGACTCATCCTGCAGGCGTGGCCTAGAGGCCGGAGGGCCCCGCCCGGCCCCAGCGCCTGCCCCCCCCCTTCCGTGACCCCTGGGGCCCGCAGGGCTGGTGCTGGCTTCTCGGCTGCTGGGGCAGCGGCCGACCACGGCTTCCAGTTACTACAGTCAGGCACTCCGTTGGGCGCGAAGTTCCCAGACTCAAACTAAGGCATCGGCTTCCGGGGGCCACGAAACCGACGCCGGGATCTTCCTACTGCGTTGTGTAACAGACCCGTCCCACGAGCCAGGCGGCCTCCTCGCTGGACCCTGGCCCCGCGTCTCATCTGAACAGAGCACAAGCCCAGACAAGGGCCCCCTCGGACGGAGGGCACAGGACACGCCCTACAGCGGGGCCCCTGGGTGCCCCCGGCCGGGAGCCACAGCTGAGACCTCGGGGATGGCATGGGGTGAATTGGTCAGGGGGCAGGCAGGGAGGGCCCGGGGCTCCCCGGAAACAAGCTCAGCTGCCCCTGCCCCCCACCCCCGCCAAGTTCCAGCAGCTCCCGCTGTCCGCGCGCTCAGAGGGTCCCCCCAGCAGGAAAGGCCTGGTGGGGCGGGGTGAAAGCTGCCCGCTCGGGGACGGGGCCCGTGAAGCCGCAGCGCGGAGGCCGAAAGGGCCGGCGCCCGAAGCCGCGTGGGGTCTGGGTCCAGACGCTTCCCCCACGCCGCTGGGTGGCCCCCAAAGCTCGCCGCCTTTGGAGGGTGGCCGCCTGCCCGGCGTAGCC
>NW_004567103.1:960092-961773 GCF_000260355.1 Condylura cristata | reverse complement strand
CGGCCGGGCCCTGGCCCCACCGCCCGCCTCGCGGGAGCCCTGCTGGCCGTGCCTGCTTAAAACTGGGTTTCAAGTAGGTTTTGAATCGATTCAACAAGAAGACCTGGCACAGCTACGTTCTTGCGTCCTTTGAGTCAGTCACTGATGCTGGCGAGCGCTGAGACCGGGACAAGAAAAATTCAGCCCCGAGCAAAGAAGTGGTGCCCGGCGGGAAGACACCACGGATCACGTACCACCGCGGCCGAAATCAGCACCCACAGGCTTTTGCCAGCTCCTGGGCCAGAATCACCCCTCCAGCCCCTCCTGCCTGGGCTAGAAACAGTGGAGGACGCCGGACGCCTGGTCTCCCCCGCGGCCCCCTGGTTTGCTCAGCCCCGGTGCTCAGGTGCCCACGGCTGGCAGCGTCATGCTCCGCTTACCTCCCTGGTGCCAAGGGGTGGGTGGGAGGCCCACTCGCCAGCCGCCTGCCACGGCTCCGCCTGCCACGGCTCCGCCTGCCACGGCCCAGCTCTCCCACCGCTCTGCCGCGCCGCCCCCGCCTGCACGCCCCGCCTGGCTGGGCCCCCTCAGTCACCACACGGGAAGGGCTGGCCTGGGCACTTGCCGTATCTGGACGCGTAGTCTGGTCTGGGCACCAAGATGATTTTTTGGTAAAACTTGCAAAAAGACTGCAGCTCGGCGTCGAAGGGACGCCGCGTGGTGCCCACGATCAGGATCCTGTCGTCTGGCCTCAGGAGCTTCAGGACCTTGGGGAGCTGCTTCTTCAGGCGTTTGGGTTCAAGCTGGCGGGAAGGGAGAGAGGGAAGCTGAGTTCGCCTCTGCAGAGGCGTTGGAGACACGGAAGTCCCCTCTCCAGCGCTGGGCAGCGTGCCGGGCCCTCGGCCCCGGCGTAAGAGTGGCCCAGGCCCCCTGGATTTCCCAGCGCGGGGCAGGCGCGTGACTGACACTTCTGCTCCAGAGGCTCTGGAGCTCGGGCCTGGGAAGGAGAGCGGCGGGAAGCACCTGACGGAACAGTCTAGCACCTTAGCCCCGACGGCCTGCGGGGCGGGAGGGAAGCTGGCGGCGTCCCGGGTGCCGCCTTGAAGGCGACCGGCTGTGCTTGCCGCCTGCCTGAGCGGGGAGGGCCGCGCCTCGGACGTGGGCCTGGAACCCTGTTACGTGAGCCGGCAGCTTCTCTCTGAAGCGTGGGGAGGCCCGAACCTACAGTATTCGGCGCCACCCCGCACTAATGAGGGGCCGAGGACTCAGCCCTCGGGCTCAGGGGCGGCCCGCTGCCACGGCAACGCACCTGTTTCCGTGAGCCTGGCAGAGCCCAGGAAGCGTGGGGGGGCCGAGGCGGGGGCCGGCGAGACACCCCTCCACTGTCTCGGCGGTGTTTGCTCTCCGGTCTCAGGGGCAGTGAGCACACTGGACTTGCTGCCTGAGCCGGCGAGATCCCAGGCCGCGCCTGGTGGGCGGCGTGGGCGGCGTGGGCCGGACACGGCCGGCGCCACCCAGGGAGGGGCGGGCTGTCCACCGGCCCCAGCAGGGAACAGAAGCGCCAGGGCGTGGAGCCACGCCAGCGGGCAGGGGCCTGAGGCGACCGGAGTCGGGGAGGCACAGCAGAGGGGCAAGGGGCCCCTTGGGGCACCCGGAGCGCGTGTGGGCGTGGGGACCCCCGTGGGGGCCCTCGGCGTGCAGC
>NW_004567103.1:956876-958620 GCF_000260355.1 Condylura cristata | reverse complement strand
GCGTGCGCGCCGGGCCCGTGTCCTGGCGGAGTCTCGCAGCGTGGCCACAGGGGTGGCACAGTGCTTGCGCTCTGCTCACCCCCTCGGGCGCCCACGGCGGTGCCCCCTTCTCAGCGCTGGCCGCGTGTGGCCGAGGACTCACGCACGACGCGTCACACAGCAGCAGCACACGCGGCCTGAGGCGCGGGTGGCCACGGCGTGGCTGGCCGCTTCCCCCTCCCCAGCCGGCGGCGTTTGAATTGTCCCCACGGCCGCCGCTGTGCCACTCTCGGCCAGGATTCCGTGGCACCGTTCCCGTTCATCCCGTTCCTCCCGCGTGTTGGCACGGCGCTGAGTGGCCGGGTCGCGGCGACCGACGTCCGGCCTTCTGCAGAGCCGTCCGGCTGTTCCCCACGTGGCCGCTCGGCTGCACAGCCCCCCGCAGAGTACAAAGGTCCGCGTTCGCCATTGTCCCGGACAATGCTTGTTGTGTGTTTTCCTCCTCTTTGATTGCAGCCGCCCTGGTGGGCCCGCAGCGCCACCTCACTGCGGCTTTGCTCCGGCTCTTCCTGAGCATTCGCGGCGTTCACATAATTTCATGCGCTTGCCGGCCGTTTCTGCAACCCTTTGGGAAAGTGTATTCAGACCCGCTGCCCGCGTTTAATTGGGCAGTCTTTTATTGTCGACTTGTGAGAGTTCTTCGTGGGTTCAAGACACAGGTGCCTGGCAGATACACGCGGGTACTCTCTCCCTTTCTATGGTTTGTCCTTTCGGTTTCTTGGTGACACCCTTTTACAGCAAAAGTGCTTTGATGTTTGGACGAGGTGCAATTTAATCTTTCTGTGGTCGCCCGTTTCTCCGGAGTCATACCTGACACTGCTGATTAGTCCAGGGCCACAGAGGCTTGCTCTTGTTTCCTTCCACGTGTCTAAGAGTTTCAGCTCCTGCGTTTAGACCTGTGATGCCCTGCGGCTGACTTCCACACAGTGTGAGGTCGGGGTCCTGCCTCGTTCCTGGACAGGGGTCCGTTTGCTGCAGAGACTATTTCCGACCCATTGACTGGTCTTGGCACCTCTGTCCACCACTCAGCAGCTGGGTAACGTCAGGGTTTATTTCTGGACCCTCGTTCTAGGCCACTGATGTGCGTGTCTCCTGGCGCTACTGCACGGCCCTGGCTTCCGCAGCTTTGTAGTAAGGTTTGAAACTGGGAACCATCCGTCCCCCAACTCCGCTCTTTTTAAAGGTTATTTGAGCTCTGTGGGTCCCTTGAATTTCCAGTTGGAGTTTAGGATTGTATCTATTTCAGGTAAATCAGCTTGAATTTGGGGGGGCCGCTTTGATTTCGCCCATCGGCTTGGGGTGATTGCCGTCCTGGACGTTTCCCCATCAGTGAGTGTGAAGTGTCTGTCCTCGTGTCTCGGAGTCTTTAACCTCTCTGGCAGCGTCGTCGTTTTCAGAGCAAGCTTGCACTTTGCTGGATTTGTTCCTGAGTGTTTAATGTTTTGATTGACTTGTTCTCTTAATTTCAGTGTTTGATTTGTTGTTACACATATAAGGAAATAAATTGCTTTTGGCACATTGACGTTGTTTCTGCACCCTTACTCAAGTTAGTTTTAACATGTGAGAGGATGAGGGTTTCTTCGTTTCCTATGCACAAGGTCAGGCCATCTGCGAGGCCCCCAGGCACCTGTGGCCACCGGGCACCTGGCTGTCATCCCTCCCTGCACCCACTGGCGCCAGGTCTGCACCAGTTCTACGCGACCCC
>NW_004567103.1:953264-954421 GCF_000260355.1 Condylura cristata | reverse complement strand
GAGAACGGGAGGGGACGTGCGGGCGGCTGGGTGAGGCCGGGCAGGGCGCTGCATTCCAGGGCTCTGGGTGGCCCCTGGGCAGGGGAGTCAGGAAATGCGGTGCAGAATCTGCTCTGTGAGGGCAGCTGGGTGGGGGCTGCCTGCGGGACAGGAAGGGGGGGCAGCTGTGTGAGGGGTCAGGGGAGGGTGGAAGGCCAGTGGCCCCGGGCCTGAGGGAGGTGGGCAGGCTGGCAGCAAGCCCAAAGCAGAGGGAGGGAGGGAGACGGGCCCGTGGGGAGGGCTGGGCTGAGCTGGTGCGGCCGCGGGGCGCCGAGGAGGGGGAGCCCCTCTCGGAGAGTGGAGCGGCGCGGCACAGGACAGAGGACGCGGCAGGCAAGGCGGCCAGTGCTGGCCGAGGCCTAGCGGCCAGGCCTGGCGAGGTGCGGAGGGGCAGGGCTGCGGCCCGAGGGCCAGGCCAGGGCCAGGGACACCAGGGCCAGGCCCTCTGGGACCGGCCGGGCAGGCAGCGCGAGGCCCAGGCTGACGCGGCACCTTGGAGCTGGTGGGGTGGGGTGGGAGGAGCAGGGCGGGGCGGTGGGGTGCAGCAGGGCCCTGCTGGTGGGCCCCAGACAGCGGCTGCCGGGTGCAGCCTGCCCGGCGCTCTCCGCTCGCCCTTCCCGCGGCAGCGTCCACCCGCCAGCGCTGCGGAACCCTCCGACGGACGTGGCCAACACCCTCTGGCCTGCACCCCTGGCCTGCCGAGCCAGGGCCCAGCTCGCGCCCCCACTCGTGGCCGCTCCCGTGGGGCAAAGCCAGGCTGCTCCTCAGGTGCCACACGCCACCTGGAGCTCACTCACTAAAACAGTGCCAGGGTTCAGGGGCGCGGCCTGCGGGGGGGCCCCGCTCCCTCCTCTCTGCACCAGGGTGCGCAGGCCGCGCCGCGGAGTAGCTGGCTGCCTCTAGGGCTGTGCGCCCACCCCCAGGGCGCCCACCCCAGTGCCCCACCCCCAGGGCGCCACCCCAGTGCCCCACCCCTAGGGCGCCACCCCAGTGCCCCACGCCCAGTGCCCCACCCCCAGTGCCCCACCCCCAGTGTGCCCACTGCCAGGGTGCCCACCACTAGGGCGCCCAGCCCCAGTGCACTCACCCCTAGGGTGCCCACGCCAGGGCACCCACCC
>NW_004567103.1:945710-952749 GCF_000260355.1 Condylura cristata | reverse complement strand
CGGACAGGTCTTTTTTCCAGGACTTCTCCCCCAACAAGCATGAGCCTGTGCCAATTTGTTAATGAAAAGTGGTGCCCTTTGTTCTTTTAATTTTCATTTAGCTATGAAAAGGCTTCATTTCAATTACCCACAGATAGCTTGAGGTCGTGGGTGATTAAATGTAATTAATTCCCGACGGCTCTGGCGAGCGCCGCGGTTCAGCCGGCGGCCAGCAGAGGGCTCTTCAGCCCCATCGATCAGCGCGGGCGGGCGGCCCGCCTGGAGCCGAAGGCTGGATTCTGCCCAAGCGCTTTTGCTCAAATTCTGCGGAGCTCATCAAGCCAAAATTTCTCCGTCTATGTGAATTTTATGGATTTGACCTTTTGTATTCTCCAAGGAAGCGCTGTCAAACACTCACCAGAGTTACAGTCTCTCTCGGGTTAAGGTCAGGCGCAACAATGCAGGCCTGTTTGTGCTGGGCACCCTCGAGGCCCTAAAGCGAGCTGGCCAGTGACCCCCGAGGTCTGAAGCTCTTTCCAAAGAGGTCCTAGCGTACTTGCCACAGAGTCCCGGGGGGGGGGGGGGGGTTTTTTTTTTTTTTTTTAGCATTTGTCTTAGTTTATCAAACTGAAAAGAACCACTCACCCACCCACCCACTTATTCATCCATCCTCCATCATCCATCCATCCTCCATCCATTCATCCTCCATCATCCATCCATCCTCCATCATCCATCCATCCTCCATCCATTCATCCTCCATCATCCATCCATCCTCCATCATCCATCCATCCTCCATCCATTCATCCTCCATCATCCATCCATCCTCCATCATCCATCCATCCTCCATCCATTCATCCTCCATCATCCATCCATCCTCCATCCATCCATCCTCCATCCATCCATCCATCCCCCATTCACCCATCATCTATCCATCCTCCCTCCATCCACCCGCCCACCCGCCCACTCACCTGTGCTGACACCTCTCTAGTCACCTATCACCCCACGTTCCCCGGGCCGTGTCAGACCCGCGGCAGGCAACATCTGGGGTGGGGAGCCGCAGTCCCTGCCTGAGCGTGCAGCTCCTGAACCTGAACACAAGTCGCTGGGCTCAGCCCAGAAGCCACCAGGGAGCCCGCCATGCAGGGAGAGCCCGAGGCATGCGGGTCCGGGGGCCTCTCTCCTGGTTGTAGCTATTTGGGCTGTTTAAATATGTAGCAGATGAAGACTGGGGTGAGGGGACAGGCCATACATGCAACCAGAAGAGCAGGGGTGTGCTGAGATCAGGAGTCAGGCAGGTAGGTAAACCGAGGCCCAGGAGAGGCCCGGCAGGCCGGGTGCGGCCAGCTGGCAGACTGGCGGGCGGTGCGAGGGCACAGGCGGCACCAGGAGCCGGCGCAAAAGTCCCTGCTGTCCACCCTCGGCCATGGGGCTGCGAGCACTGCCCAGCCCCCCTCTCAGCCACCCAACACACAGGGCTGTGGGGTCACCCGCGCACCGACTGCCCGCCTGCGAAGACCGAGGTCAGCGCCTGCACGGGCACCAGGCCACGTCCCCACACCCTGCGCGTCCCAGGCGCCCACGCCGGCTTGTCTCCCCTTGCAGCCCCAGCTCCTTAGGCCGCACCCTGCGCCCAGACACGCTCAGGCGCTGGCTAGCGCATCCACCAGCACCTGCCGAGGGCGCGGGCCTGGCGCGTGGGCGTCTGCAGCCCCCTGGTTTTCTGCAAACCCAACACTGCACTACAGTGCAAACTCCACGGAAAAAACAGGACCCCCAAGCCCTGTGCCCCTCCCGCCACCTGACAGAGGGGACGGCTCCCGGGGCCCGCGGCCACTCGCGGGCAGCTCAGCCCCCACCCTGCTCTCTGCTCCGCCTCTGCCTGCCCTCGCAGCTGCCTTCCCTGGACGCAGCCCCTCGGACGGGCCCCACGGACGCAGCCCCACGGACGGGCCCCACGGACGCAGCCCCACGGACGGGCCCCATGGACGCAGCCCCACAGACGCGCCCCACGGATGCACCCCACGGACATAGCCCCTCCCGCCACCTGACAGAGGGGACGGCTCCCGGGGCCCGCGGCCACTCGCGGGCAGCTCAGCCCCCACCCTGCGCTCTGCTCCGCCTCTGCCTGCCCTCGCAGCTGCCTTCCCTGGACGCAGGCCCACGGACGCGCCCCACGGACGCAGGCCCACGGACGCACCCCCATGGACGCGCCCCACGGACGCACCCCACAGACGCAGCCCCTCGGACGCAGCCCCACGATGCCCACTGTGCAGAGGGGCGCTGTCATTAAGCCGACAGGCGCTGGTCCTGGGCGGGCAGGCCACATCCCAGCGCCGCATCACTGCAAGGCTTTCTGCGCGGGCATTTTATCAGGAGGACAGAAACGAGAGTGTCTGCCTTCCCCCGTGGGGGTGAGCACTGAAGAGCGAAGCAGAGTGGAGAAAGGAGTGGCGCTGGGAGACACCGACGCCGGTGCCAACATTTCTGGCAGGCAGCGGCCGCCCGAGACTGCGAACAAAAGTGGTGTTCTGAATGAATTAACTTGAGTGTCATCTGGACAGGAGGACGGAGGATTTCCCTCGGTCCCCTCTGGAGAATATGGCACTTGCAGCATGGGGGTTATTGTATGGAGACAAGTCGGATGCTGGGCCTCACGTCCCAGCTTGCCTTCAGGCCCTGGGTCCTCCGGGCACAAGAGAGCACGCCAGACAGCTCGCGAGCTGAGCACGGCCTTCAGCTCCTGCCAAGGGAGAGGAACTTGGCAGAGACCTCAACTCGCCGATGAAACCTCAAAGTAATGACCATGTCCGCGGACTGAGAATTTGCCGTGGACCTAGGGCAGAATCGAAATCGACTCTCACTGATAAAACGGAAACCAAACACCGCAGTGCAAGCTGATCGTCCAGTAACTGAACTGTATTTACAACAAAGCGCAGCAGGCTTCCGCACGTCAGCGGTCAGCGGGAACTCACCCCAAGTCTAGCACACAGTAACAGTTGTTAGTCGTGTGCGAAACAGAAATACGTGACGCGTATTCAAGGAAAGTTCCAGCATGACCCCGTATTAGAATTAGCAAAGAACTATAAAGCACTAGAATGATTAAGTTTAAGCAGTAAAGGAAAAGTCAGTCATAGTAAATGAGCAGAGGAAGAGCTGTGCAGAGAATGAAAACCTATAAAAACAGAATTAAAGTCTAGCACTGGAAAGGGAACTATTAGAAATACTACAATAAACCTGCAAGGGAGGTTTCTTAGCATCTTGGAGATGGCGGCAGAAAGTAGATGAAACATCAAACAGACGACTAGAGATGACCAAGCAGATAATTTCTAGAAATTAATAGAATCTCAGCTACTTGTGAAACAGTATCAGTCCAATATTTACGTTATCGAGCCTTGGAAGGAAAGGAGAGAAAACGTGGCAGAAGATCTGCTTGAGGAAACATAGTCAACCTGCCCAGGTTTGAAACATAGTTCAAGGTTTAGTGCATGCAGTGAGCCCTAAGTGGCATAATACAAAGACTAACGACGGTTAGGTATGTCACAGTCAAGCTGATAAAACCCAAAACCCAAACCCAGTGAATCTTAGACCCGCCTACTGACACACTCACGCGGAGATCAACAATTCCAGGCGTTCGTGGCTTTGTTAGACATAAAGGAGGCAGACGATGGAATCCCATCTTCAAGTGCTGAAAGAAGAATCTGTCAATCCCGAACTCTACACCCAGCAACAATAGTCATCCACTACAGGGGCAATGTGGAGACGTTTAAAAATAAAGGAAATGAAAACTGGGACAATTTGCGAGGGTGGGCCTGCACGAGAGCAGATGCTGAGGAAGTTCTTCAGCTGAAAGATAAGCGCCCCAAGAAGGAACTTGAACGGACAGAGAGGAGCGAAGACTGGAAACGGCAACTCTGCCGACCAGAGCAAACTCCGACGTGGCCCCTCGTAGTTCTTAAGAGACAAATGACTACGCAAAGCAAAAGCTGGCAACATTTCTAGATGTCAGGACGAGGGCAGCACACGGATTCTGTGCTCGCAGCTGTGCAAAGGCACAAGGCTCGGAGCGAAGACGGCGACAGGTGCCGCGGAAGTGCGGCCTGCAGAGCCGCGGTCCAGCGCGAGACGTGCTCAAAGGCGCGAGCGAGCGAGCGAGAGCCCTAGAACACCAGGAGGGGAGCGCCAGAGCGGCTGGAGAGCCAGGACTGAGATGACGCATGGGACGGGACGGCAGAGGGCAGCCGGAGCGCGGCCGCCGGCCAGCTGCCACAGGCAAGCCCCGCAGAGAGGCGGCGCGGAGTGAGGCGGCCAGGCAGCGTCCGCGGTGGCATTCGCAGCCACTCCAAGGCGCACACGGGCCTGCTCTGCCTGGGCCTCCTGGCCTCTGCGCAGGGGGACACCCGGGCCTCCAGGGCCCGGACAGCCTGTCTGACCGCGGCGGCCAGTCTGAGGGAAAGGCTGGAGCACTGGCCAGCTCCCTAAGAGCACACCCCTCACCGCCCTGGACCCAGAGTTCGCTGCCTCACAGGAGACCCCCGTGTCCTCACGCACGTGACGAAGCAGCGGACCTGAAGGCTGCGGGTGCTGGGTAGCTGCGGCCTGGCCACGGCTGGCCACGGGAGCTGTAGCAGGGCTGCCTGGGGCCAGAAGTGCCTCCGAGGAGCCCTTAGGCCTTCAGACCCCTCTTCACCCCCCTCCCCGCTCATCCCCCTCTCCTCACCACGGGCCATACGACCCTGAGCCCAGAGCCCCTCCACCCCGTCAGGCCACGCCTGCTGGCAGCGATGAAACAGCATTTCAGGAGTGCGCGCGCACACACGCGACTGTAACAAACGTCGCAACGCCTAAGCATGCACAGCTAACGTCACGCCCAGCGCCAGGCAGGCTGAACTCCACGGTCGCGCTGAGGCTTTCACACCCCCTTTCACTCGGGTACAAAACCCAAAAGGTCAAGCCACAGAATAGGGGAGACGCTTGCAGGCTGTGTCTGAGGACCCGTGTCTGGGACGACTGCAGAATTCTCACACACAAGACCGAGTAGCCCAGGGAAAGGTGGGCCGGCGACTCGGGCGGACATGTCCGGGAAGACGTTATCCCAGGAGCCGCGCACAGGACCTCGCGGCCTCACAGCTCTGTGCTTCTCTGAGGTGCCCGCGTGCACAGAGCTCGCGCTCACGGCCTAGAGAGCCCACCTCCGAGAGGCCAGAGAGCAGGAGGGAGCGCGGACCCAGGTGGAGTCCAGCTCAGGTGCTGGGCCGTGTGGCCAGGCCCGTGTCTCCGCCTCCCAGACTCTGGCGTCGTCACCTGTAAACGGGGCCCGCCCAGCAGCCTGGGCTGAGCACGCCCGAGCTCACCGGCCTTCCCTCCCCGCCTTCCTCCGCTCTCAGGTTCTCCAGACTAGCGACAGGACTGTGGCAGGGACCGTGGGCTGAGGGGAGAGGCCCGGTCAGGGCCTCATGTTAGGGCGATGTGGAAGAGGCCTGTTGATGGTCAGAGCACCTCCTCTAGGATGGTGGGCAGGGGCGCACCTGGGAAACACGCCGCGCCACGGCCAGCCCCAAACACGGCCGTGCTCGCTGCCCCGGGTGCCACACGGGACGCTTCTCTGGCATCGCAGCTGAGGGCGCGTCGAGGGCCTCCCTGGAGGTGCGGTGGGGTAAAGCTCGGCACTGCGACGCTGGCCACGGCTGCTCCATGTGAGTTCGATCCCCACTCTGGAGGTGAGCGCGGGGCGCGGCAGACCCACTGGTCCACCCGCCTGTTCTGCTCCCCACTCTGACTGTGGAGAGTCCTCTCACAGCCCCTGCACCTCTGGTCTGTACCCAGCTCTCTATACGTAAATAAATCTTTTAAAAAGAAAAGGGCGCATTGAGCAGCAAAGGTCGTCTTCGCCCAATACAGACGAAACCCCCCAAGGTTTAATACCAGTGCACGTGTTCTGAATGAGAACGCTTTCCGGCGTGAAGTCCTGGGACGTGGATGCGATCCATCCGTGGTATCTCTTTCCGCGCCCGTTTCCCACTCTCCCTGGGCGAGCGTGCCGTCATCTACCGCTCCCTCCCTCTCTACCTTCATCTGTCTTCTGGCCTCTCTCTACCCCTCTCTCTCTCCATTCACCGTCACCCGTCTACCCCCACCTCTCTATCCGCCCACCCACCCATCATCTGCTGCCCACGCAGCCACCACCCTCCTGACACGTGTATCGCGTCGCCGCCTCCATCCGCACAGAGCACGGCCATTGCTTCCCGAGCTGGCGGAGACCAGGAACCGCTGGGCTCGCCAGCTGGCTTCGACTGGCTGCGGCTCGGAGAGGCGGGGCGTCCCCCGGCACCCGGGGCGCCTTCGGGACCCCCAACTGCGTGCATGTACTTCTGCCTCGGTGGTGGCCGGTTCACTGCCTGGGCCTCCTCCACAGCGCGGGTGTGCGAGACACACCCTCGGCACCTCACCCTGCCATCCCGCCAGGTGAGAGATGCCTGACCCCCACGGGCCGCCGCCTGGGGAGCGGCTGAGGGTGGACGCCCTGACTTTCAGGGAGCCGCCAGCGCCTGGGGAGGGATCTCGGCTGAGCCAGCGAGCTGAGCACAATGGGTGTTTATGCAGAGGAAGATTCTGTTTCTGATTGTTGGGTGCTCAGCCAGATGCAGTAATGAAGTAATTTATGGGAGGAGGCGGGCGGAGGGGGTGGTTTGGCAGAGACAGTCCTGTCAGCCTGGGGAAATAATTTGCAAGTGTCTGAGCTTCGGGAAATTAACTGCAGGGTCGGAAGGAGCGATGGGGGGGAGCTGGGCCCCAGGCTGGAGGGCGTACCTTGACGACCAGGTGCAGCATCATCTGGAGGCCGTTCTTGCCGGGGTACTTCCCCGCAATGTTGGTGGCCGACAGGTTGAAGAGGTTGGCCCCCGTCTCCGTGCAAATGGCGTGGATCAGCATCTTCTTGCCCACCCCCGCGGGCCCGGCCAGCAGCAGGGACCGCACCAGGGGCGCCTTCTCGTGCACCGCGGCCGAGCCTGCAGCAGACAGAGGCCCTGGGCGCCGGTGTTCCCCAGGCTGGGGCGCCGCG
>NW_004567103.1:942101-944935 GCF_000260355.1 Condylura cristata | reverse complement strand
CTGGCTCCGCGGCCGCCCCACCGCCGGCGCCGCCTGAGTATAGCCTGCGGCTGGGCACGTGGCTGGGCGTGTGGCTGTGGGGGTGACGCGGGTGTGGCTTGGGTGCTTGACTGTTGGGCGTGTGACTGGATGTGGGACTGGGAGTGTGACTGGGTGTGACTGTGGGGGTGACCGGGTGTGTGACGGTGGGGGTGGCCGTGGAGGTGCTGGGGGTGACTGTGGAGTGACTGGAGGTGTGACTGCGGGGTGACTGGGTTGACTGGGGGTGTGACTGTGGGGGTGGCCGTGGGGGTGCAGGGGGTGAGTGTGGAGTGACTGGAGGTGTGAATGCGGGGTGACTGGGGGTGTGACTGTGGGGTGACTGGGCGTGTGACGGTGGGGGTGGCTGTGGGGGTGCTGGGGGTGACTGTGGAGTGACTGGGGGTGTGACTGCGGGTGACTGGGTTGACTGGGGGTGTGACTGTGGGGGTGACTGGGCGTGTGATGGTGGGGGTGGCTGTGGGGGTGCTGGGGGTAACTGTGGAGTGACTGGGGGTGTGACTGTGGAGGATGGGGGGTGTGAAATCCTACCTCAGGGCCCTACCGGGAAGACTTGGGCAGGGAGGCTTTGTTTGATTTCCTCCTGAGGGACGTGTCTCCCCTCTGCACCGACTGCAGAGACACGTGACTTGAGGCTGCTGAGACATGTGCGCTGGGCTGAGCCAGGCAGACCCCAGAGTGGGGCCGTTTGCATGCAGGTCTGAGTCTCATTTAGCGTAAATAAAACAGCCCCTTTTGAGGGCAACATCCATCTCCACGTGATGGCGTTTAAAAGATCACCAAAGGAATAATGGAGAAATCAGTCTCTGCAGGTTTAATTAGGCGGCATCAAAGGCTTAATTGTCACTCGTCATAAATCTGAAGTGTTATTTTCTAACTAATTTAGATAAGGTCACCACGGAAATTTCTCTGCGGCCTCCATTTGTCTGGGACGGGCCTTCGCCCGTGCACGGCATCCTGCTGCCGCCGCATCTGAGGAAAACCACCAGGGCGGCCCGCGGTGCCCTCACCCCCCTCGCGGGCCGGGCACGCCGGTTGTCACTGCGCTCGGAGGCGCGCTCGTGGAACCTGGAGGCGCCAGCGCGAGGGCAGGTGACCAGCCCCGCCAGCCCCAGGGTTCGCAGTAAGCGGGGCCCGCGAACTGGCCGCCCTGGCGGGCGTGAGCCAGCGCAGTCCCTGGCAAGGGCGGGTGTCGGGGCAGCGTGAGCGACAGGGCGGCTTCCGGGGGGCCAGCGAGGCGCTTCAGTGAGCTGCCCGGGGAGCGGAGGCGGCCTGAGAGCCGGAGCGGGCCGTGAACACCACGCGAGAGCCGGCAGAGTGACCGCTCGGGGAGTCTGTCTCCAACGCGCGCACGCACTTTCTGGAACCAAACAGGGTCTATTTGGACTAATGGTGTCAGGTGGGTGCTGGGCCCCTGGGGCGCAGGACGGCGAGCCGGGCCGTTGGCCAGGTGTGGAGAGTCCCGAGCGCCGGCTCGTGGGGCAGTTGCCTGTCACGCGAGCACGTGGACACCAGGCCCTGCCGGGAGGAGGAGGCCACAGCCTGGGAGGGGCCATGGGGAGGGCCAGGAGGCTGGGAGAAGCTGGGAGACCACGAGTGTGCCGGCGGCAGGGGCCATCCCGGGGTCTCAGCAAGTGATGTTGTCGGGGCTCAAGGCTGACTGTAGCTGACAGGGCCGGCCGGGCCCTGAGAGCACAGCTAGAGCAGCGAAGTGAAGAAAGCGGGAATTGAAGGGGCTCGTCAGGATGAGATGCTGGGGGTCCCGAGCTGGAGGCCAGATGCTGTAGGGTGTCGGGGGTGGGGGTCTGAGGTCGGAGCGGGGATGCCAGCGAAAGGAAGTCAGTGCAGGGCAGGCGGTGAGAAGGGCTGGGGGGGTTGGGGGGGCTGGTCGGGAGGGAGGTGGGGCTGCAGCACAGCAACAGGCCCCCAACCCTGCCTGCCGACCCTCCACCTGGGCCTTCGGGCCTCGGAATCCCGAGAAGTCAAGCTCCTGTTGCTGAAGACCCGCCCGCAGTCGGAGGCGCTCGCCTGGTGAAACAACGGAGCAGCCTCGCTGACAGGGCCGGCCGGGCCCTGAGAGCACAGCTAGAGCAGCGAAGTGAAGAAAGCGGGAATTGAAGGCGGCTCAGCCTCTAGCGCCTCTGTCCCCACCCGCCCTAAGGAGAGGTGCAGGGGCAACGACAGAAATGGTTAGTTCTCGGTCATTCCTCACTGGGGCTGCTGAGGCCTCTGCCTGGACAAAGGAATGCCACCGCCCGTGAGGTGGGGTGTGGGGACCCCTTGGTCTTTAGGCCAAGGGGTGTTCAAGAAACACCAGGGGTTGTGGCTCACGCAGGGTGGGAGAATTTTCAAGAAGGGGGCTTGGGCCCCGGGACTCCCCTCCAGCAGCGCTGCCACGCTGAGCCCCGTGTCCCTGTGAGTGCAGGGAGGGAGGTGCATGGAGGCCTGTGGGCCAGAAGCCTTCCGCTGGGCCCTGCACCCAGTGAAGCTGGGGCGAGGCCCACAGCCGCCGCAGTGAGGCCATGGCCGGTTCTGAGCGGAGCACGGCCTCAGGGCTCTGTCCACTGTCCATAAACGCTCCCAGCAATGCAGGGAGGTAGAGCTGTTATGGAGCCGTTGCTGAGGAAACTGAGGCACAGAAAGTCCCGCCAGGGGGCAGCTTCAGAAGGCAGGAGAGTGGGGATGTCCCCGGGCCAAGCTGGGGGTGTGACGTATGGAGTGTGTGGTGTGTGTGTGGGGTGTGTGAGATGTGTGTGGTGTGTGTGGAGTGTGTGGTGTGTGTGTGGGGTGTGTGG
>NW_004567103.1:935573-940622 GCF_000260355.1 Condylura cristata | reverse complement strand
TCCTGCGGTGGTTCCCCCCACACCAGACCCACGCACATCACAGCCCTGGTGGCGGCAGGCGGCACCATGGCCCCGCTCTTCCTCCGTCTGGGGCGCCTGGTCCTCCTGTCAGAGCAGCCGTCCCCCGGCCAGCAGCTCGAGGCCGGGCCCTCTGGGCCTGCGGGGGCGGGCCCTGGGGGTCGCTGCACCGTGGGCGTTTCAGGCGGGGCTGAGGGCTGTCGGGCTCTGCAGGCTGCCGGACTGTGGGGCTGTATGCCGCGAGTCCTCTGTGTGGCGCAGCCACGGCAGCAGTTTCCTTCCCTTCTCACTGTACCTCAGCTCCCAGCCCGGAGGAGGCCAGCCCGTCGCTTAGGGCCCCTCCGTGTGTGATGCCCACTCAGTCCTCATTCTTGGCTCTTCAGAGTAACTTTGCCAGGGCCTTGGCCTTGAACTCCGCCACTGCTCAAACTGAGGAGAGTTAACATTCTGGCGCTTAGAAGGAAGCTTGGCCCAGGTCAGGGCGGCTTCCTACACCTCATGGGGCCCCTTTCCTGCGGCTCTTCATACGTCAGAGGTGTGATGGTCCTGCCCCCCCTCAGCTTCTCCCCCACCCAGAAGGCCTGTCTTGGAGGCAAGCGTCTCGCGTCCTTTCGAGAGACCCTCAGGGGGACAGTCCCACCCTCTGCCTAGGTCAGCGGGCTCTCCCCGAGGGTCAGCGCCCCGCCATGCATCCTTGTGGGCATTCTGGGGGTCTTCTGTTCTCACCCCGGTGGCCTCCCCTTGGAGTTTGAGGGGAAACCTTGTGTTTTTTGGTGTAAATGTTTCCCGTGACCTTTGCTTTGGTATCTAGTTGCTGCACCTACCTTTATGTGGGGTTCAGGAGGCCCCGCTTTTAGGTAGGGTCTTAGCTGGGAGAAAATGAGAGGACAGGCAGCAGAGAAGGGGAGCAGCCCTCGGGGTGTGTGGCCGCCCTTGTTGGGCTGGGTCCCCGAGGGCTGGCCCCGCCACCCTGACTGGGCATCTCACAGACACGGCCTGGGACCCCACGGGACAGGGGGTCCATCCAGGTGGACGGGAGAGTAACAGGTGCGGCTGGACTCGCGGTATCCTGAGACCCTGCCAGGCTGGGCCGCGCTGGGACAGAGCTGTGGGGCAGGAGGGTGGACGCCCGGGCCCTGGGACAGGACAGGGCAGGGCTGTGGTGGCAGGAGGGTGGACGCCCCGGCCCTGGGACAGGACTGTGGTGGCCGCTGGGACAGGACGGGGCTGCGGTGGGTGGGGGGAGACGCCGAGGGCACAGTGTGAGGCCGAGAGGGCACAGCCCGGAACGTGCTGTTTCATGGCACACAGTCGGCAGGTCAGAATCCCCGACATCCCGAGAAAACGCTCCTTGAGCAAGAAACACGCACGCCAGTGGGAACCCAGCACTTTTTCCAACAAAGTTTCTGGTAAAATCCTTGTGCTGTTGGAACTAGGAGCCCCCCAGCTGTCCAGGAGGGGCCTGGCTTCTGCTCCCACCCGTCAGGTCCAGCTTGGTGAGTGGGCGGGGCAGGGTGGGGGCCGGCTGTCAGCTTAGTGGGAACAGGGAAGCGCCCCCTCCCCCTTAGTGCAGCAGCTGTAAAAGGAGGGAGGGAGGAGGCTCTCCCTACGCGGGCGGACCCCCGCCCACGGCCCACGCACGGCCCACGCACGGCCCACGCACGGCCCATGCTCGGCCCACCTACGGCCCACCCACGGGCCACGCACCGCCCGCAGTCGCCCGTGACTCCCAGCGGTGCCGGGACCTTTGCGCGACGGTGGTTGGGACAGAAACTCCTGAGCCTGAACCCCGCCCCCCACCGCTGATCAGCCACAGAGGGGTTGGGTGGCCCCACGCGGAAGGCCGAGGCCTGTCAGGTCTCCCCTGCATCCCCTGCGGGGTGAAGGTGAGCGCGGGGTCACGGTGAGCTTGGAGCCCGCGCACCCTGGGGTGGGAGGGAGCACGCGTTCCTGGGGCGGGGGGCGAGGGAGATGCGGACGGCCCACGCAGGACCCTGGACTGGGCTTGGGATCGGGGGGCCCAACCGTCTCGGAGGACGTCGCCTGGCCCTGCGAGCAGTGGCATAGGGAGCAGCGCCCTGGGGGTGCGGGGTGCAGGGTGCCCGCGCCCTGGCGCGGCAGAGGCGCCGCCTGCTGGGCCGGCCTGGCAGTGCAGGCGGCGCCTTGCAGGGCGGCGGGTCACCAGGCTTCGGTGTGTTGTCACGTTGTGCTGTTGCTTTTATAGAAGACGGGGAGAAAACGCAATGCCCACCTCCTTCTCCCCACAGCCCTTGGAGCCCCGGATGGGGCGTGGGGCCCCGGGAGCTGCTCCCGGGCTGTCTGTGCAGCCGCGAACGCCCAGGCACCTTCCTCTCCTGCAGGCCGCGTGGGCAGGGGCAGCCGCCCGCCCGCAGGTTCGACACCCGCCGGGACCACATCCCGGGGGGAGCGGGAAGGGCAGCACGCAGCACCCCCTTCCTCAGCTCGTCCAACCCAGCAGTCACCCCGCTCCCCGCTCCCGCTGTCCACGGCGGCGGTGGGCGCTTACCGATGTATTCGGAGAGGTTGACCTTGGGGTTCTGGATCAGCAGCCCCTCCTCCACCAGCTCCTTGTACAGAGACTCGATGGTCCTGGGGAGAGCAGACGGCCGTGAGCCCTCAGGCCACGCCGGCCCACCGGGCAGCCCCAGAGGCTTCCGAGCGTCTCCACAATTTAGGGGTAAGTGAGGCTTTTTAAAAACAGCCTTTTCTCTCGTCCGTGGGCGCGGCTGCTGCCCCCAGAAGCGAGAGTCAGGTCTGCGGCCTCGAGACCAGCTGTCACTCCTGCGCGGTCCTCGCGTGGGTCTCGGCGACCGCGCAGATGCGAGTCGGAAGTTTCCAGTCATCACACACGCCGCTGGCGTCTGTGCCGGGCACACCACCAGCCCCTCGTGGAAATGATGTCTCCTGTTAGCCCAGCAGCACAGTAGGTGAACAGAAATTTCCACCAAGAACCAAGGCTGAGCCTGGGGGCAGCCGGGCTGAGGGGACACCCGAGCTGGGCGACCCTTCTCGAGGGGCTTACGGCTCAGAGGCTCGTCTGCCGCTGCCGACGGCAGCACGGGGCAGCGTGTGTGCGGGGGGACGGAGAGGGTCCCCCACCGAGTGAATGGAACTGCCCAGGGAAGGACGTGGGGCTTGGCCGGCGGGCTCAGGTGTGGAGGCCGGGGTCCTCGGGAGCCTCGCGGGGGCCGGCCGCTCCCGACCTGGCCCTGGCCTCTCTCTCCAGGAGTGGACAGGCCGTGTGGACGCCCTCGCCTTTGATGGAGAGCCGCGCCCCCCGCGCCGCGTCCGGCTGAGCGCCAGCCTCGCCGGGGCTGGGGGCGGCCTCGGCGCTGTGGTTACTAGCGCAACGTGTGATGGCCGCGTGTCGCATTAGCGCCGGGGAGTCTCTGAAAGAGCCGGAGCAGAAGCCGCTGAGCCTGGAACACGCGCGTGAGACGGCCTCAGTGGTGGAATAACACGTTTTACTCTTCGAGCGGCCTTGAGCCACGGCAGAAACACGGGTCGGAGGTTTCTGTTAACTTGCTTAAAGCAACGAAGCGCAGAGAGACAGCGCCCTGGGCGCTGTTCTGGTGACACCGAGCCTTTGAGACGGGAGGGAAGGATCTGGGGGGCGCGGTGGCGGGCTTCGGCGCCTCGGGCACGGAGCGCCCCCCCCCCCCCCGGGCCCCGAGACACAGCCCAGCGGTAAAGGGCGTCTCGGGAGACGGCCCTGGCCACGAGCCACATGTGTCCCCTGCAGCTGAAGCGCATTTTTTCTCAGTGCGAAGAGATTTTATGTGCAAGAGTGTGGGCGAGTCACTGGGACTCGGCCATCAAGCACCTAGGACGGACTTTAGCTCTGGGCTGTCCCTGGGCCAGGCCCTTAGCGCGACCTTCACCCGAAAGGCCTTGGGTTCGGGGACAAGGGACAGCGTTATTTAGAAGCTGCCAGAGGACACGGCACTGTGTTCACCTGGGCTGAACCTGGGAAGGTGGACAAGGAGCCCGTGCTGCGCTCGGGCGGGCCCGCGCCTCCCCGCAGTGGGCACCTGGGTCTCGGGACGCTGACCAGGCCCGGGGGAGGCAGCGGTCAGTGATGCGTCTTGGCCCGACCTTTCCCCAGACCGCGGTGCTTCGAGGGGGGAGCTGCTGCTCCCCCATGCCCTGGGCGACACGGTTCTCCGCAGTGCCCCAGCCCGGCCCACCGGCTGCCCTTGCTGAGGCCGCTGGCCAGACCGGTGCTGGCTCTCGGGTCCGGACTGCTGCCCGTGGCTTCCCCTGGTGACCTTCTCTCAGCAGCTTTGGGGAGGGGGTGCTGGGCCCTCAGAGAAGGGCTGGAGAGGGGCAGGCGCGTCCGCACCAGCCGTGTGTGCATGACCAGGTGATTCCTGACCACTCCTCGAGGCGTTTAATTACACCCTTGGCACGTATTTGAAAACCCAGGTCTTGCTTACTTAAAACGCCAAACACCAAAGGTCGCTTTCAGCTTTAAAAAACCAAACAAACGAGGCTTGAAAACCACCCTTTGGCCAGTCCTCCTGGCCCTGGCCTCCCCGCTCCTCCCAGACGCCCGGGAAGGGCTCCCCAGCGGCCGTCCAGGTCCAGAGGGAACCGGGAGCCTCTCGGTGCCCGGCGCCAGGAGCCTCGGAGTTTCTTCCAAGGAGGGTCGGGACGCACGCGGCTTTCAGGCGAGTCCGTAGGGCCCGTGAGCTCTGAGCCGTCACGCTGCGGCCCTCGGAGGACGAGCCCAGGCTGACCTCAGGCGGCTCCTCCCGGGCCGCAGCCCTGTGGTCCCCAGTGGTCCCCCAGCATTGTCGCCAGATGACAGGGGCTGTGTCCAAAGCTCCCTGGGGCCCCTCGCACCCCATGATCGCCACAAGCAGGTCCTGCTCACCTGTCCGCTGTGAGGTCCTTGTCTTTCCCCCTTTTCCCTTTTTTGTCTCTCGCCCCTGTCTTCTGGAAGAAAAGGGAAATGACAAGAAGTCGATTGTGCCTGGAAGTTAGCTGCCGAAGCCTTTCTTTCGGGGA
>NW_004567103.1:932741-934523 GCF_000260355.1 Condylura cristata | reverse complement strand
CAGGGATAGCTGAGACTTGACCCCCAGGCCCCGGGAGGCCCCGGTGGGGCCATTTTGCACACTGAGGTGCTGAAGCGCGCACGCCTCGAGGCGCGTGGGGCTGTGTCTCCTGGGAAGCCCGAGGCGGCCGCTGGGAGCTGTGCATTTGTTTAAGAATTAGCTGAGCTGCTCTGCGGAGCGAGGGTCGAGCCTTTGCGCTCCGATAACAGAGTGGCCTGGCTTCTCCCCACCCTCCAGCTGCCGCCGGGCCAGCGCGCGAGGCATTAGCAGCGCTGTTGCGGCTCCAAGTGTTTGCTGTCTCTTTTCCCGTTCTGAGTGCTCCTTTGGCTCCGTTTCTGGACGGAGAGTGAGCCGGGAACGCGCTGCCTGCGGCTTCTAGTCCTCCCGCTCTGTGGGAGCTGTTTCTGGGGCGGTCAGGAGAGGTCTGCGGCGCCCTGTGGTCGCCTCCGGGGCGGGCGGGGATCGAACTCGTGCGGAAGCGGCTTTAGCTTCTCCGTGCTGTGCTGTGACCCGCTGCGCCCCAGGGAGGGCCCCATTTTTCAGAATTTTATCTTGACTTCGTCAGAGCTCTTTGAGTGATCTTGTATAATCTAGAGGCTGCTCTGGGCATTACCTTACACACTCGTGACAGTCTACTCGCTCGTAACTTTGAGTCAAGCAGAAAAGCTCTGGCTGCCTTTTCCTCGCGTCTATTTTTCTCTTAACCATTTCCTCTGCAGTTAAACATCATTATAATTTCTGCTTCAGCCAGATTACATAATGTACAAAGACAAGAACATCTTTCTCATATTTTTCCTTACCAATTTTTTTGTTCCATTCGGACACTCCAGGGCTCCTTCTTTCATTATTTTCTTTCTGTTCAAAGAAACTTTTCTAGAAAAATATTTTGGCGATTCCGTCGTCTGAAAATATATTGATTTTCCCTTCACTGTTGAAGACTGATTTTTCTGGGCACAGGGTTCTGGTTGAAATTTCTTTTCTTTCGGTCCCAAAAGGCATTGTGCTTCCTCTGGTCTCCTAGTGGCTGGTGAGACATCCGTAGTCCTCGGCGGTGTTTCCGCCTCTGGGGAGGGGGCACCTGTGTCCACGGCTAGTTTCTGGACGCGTCTCGGATCGGCTTTCCCGGCTTCCGCTTCTGAATCCGCGCTGCCTCTCTTGCGGTGCGGGGGAGCAATTCAGCGGTCACTTCCTCAGGTTCATGCCAGGCTTCCCCTCCCCGCTCTCCTTCCAGGGCTCTGGTGACAGGAATGTGAGAATTTTCTCACAGCCTGCCAGGTCCTTGGCTCTGCCAGTCGTTCTGGTCCTAGCTAGCTCTCTCGCTCAGGGTGCTGGTTTCTGCGGCTCTTTCGGTTCATCACTCACTCCTCGTCTACTATTTTGGTTATTGAGCTTTTCAGTTCTAACGTTTCCATTTGGTTACTGACATCACTTTCCCCTGAGGCGTCTGTGTTTCCCGCCCACGGCTGCACCTGTGTAGCTGCTCACTGAGCCGCTGCAGCCTTGACTCCGTTGCAGCGTCTCCGTCCGGCGTCGGGCTCCTCACACTGGGCACTCAGCACTGCTGGAGCTCTTTCGGGCTCTCCCAGACGAAGGCTTTTAACTGGAACCTGAGCGTTTCTGTGGTGTGTCCTGAGAGTCGGCGCCTCGCTCGGGTCGGGGCGAAGGCCTAGCTGAGGCGTGGCAGGGCAGCGCTGCTGTGCATCTGCCCCGGTGCTGCCAGGGGAAAGCCGGGGCCCAGCCCGCGGGCAAGGGCTGCGGTGTCTGGCGGGGGCGGGAGCCTGG
>NW_004567103.1:930488-932027 GCF_000260355.1 Condylura cristata | reverse complement strand
GAGAGGAGGGAGGCAGGCCTGGCCTGGCCTCGTGAGAGACCCGAAGTGAGGCCGGGGCGAGAGGGAGGCAGCAAGCTGGGCCGGGCGGGGGGAGGGGCCCCTCGCCAGAGACCCCCCAGGGCAGAGGCTGTCGCCGAGGGAGCACGTGCGGGGGTAGGCAGGAAGGCCGGGTGCTGGGGTGCAGCCAGGAGGGCGGGCCGAGCCTGGGGAGGGGCCAGCAGCGGTCGGCGTGGCCTTGTAAGCGCGGCCGGCCCCGTCTTGGCCGTGGGGCGTGGGGCGCTGCAGCAGGTTGCGGCAGGGAGAGGGCCACCGTCTGTGCCCCTCCGGCGAGTTCTTCCCTGGGTCATGCTGGGTGAAACTTTCCGTTCATATTCCTGAGTCCTTTTTCTCCTTCTTGTCCAAGTTCCAGCTGACCGTCCTCTTTCTGTGAACGTTCTTGCAGACGGACAGTGAATCACAGCTCAGCTCGTGGGCTGAGTTACATCCGTGTCCCCAAACGTATATACTAAGGTCACGGGGGTTGGAATTCGGGGTACTCAAACTCTAGAGTTACGCAATTAACACCAGCCCGGGGGTGTTCTCTGACCCACCCACGGTGTGTTTACGTGTCTCCCCCAGCAGGAGCATCTCCGCATCCACAGGGGTGACACGCGCGTCACATGGCATGGTGCGGGCAGACCGGAGGCGGACAGGAGGGGAGCGAGGAGGCGGGGGCAGCTGGTGTCAGATTGCAAGCTCGTTGGTGAAGGAGAAAACCCGGTTTCAGCCAGAGGGGTACGACCCCCCTCCCCGCTTCACTCTCAGCCAGAGGGGTACAACCCTCCCCGTTTCACTCTCAGCCAGAGGGGTACAACCCTCCCCGTTTCACTCTCAGCCAGAGGGGTACAGTCAGTCCCCCGGTTAAGGGGAAGGGTGTCCTACAGGAACTCTGCGGAGTCTTATGGACCCCACCCCCTGCCCCAGTGACTGGAAACTACAACTCCCAGCAGCACCAGAGAGAGAACTGCGAGGACCCCAGGGCGGGGCTGAGCAGCATTCTGGGACTTTGGGGGGGTAAATAGGGCGCCATTCTCTCTCTCTCTCTCTCAAAAGAAACTTAGTGACTCACATATTTAAGAAGTCCAAGGGTAGCAGGTACTATTTGGTCAGCCAGGACTTCACTGCTTCACTTCAGCAAAGACTTTTATTTTTATTCTCTCTCCCTCACTCTGTTTGTAAATGAACCTGTGCACCTGCAGTACAACTGAATTCTAAGCACATGGGTGAGGCCGCACAGACAGGTGGCCCAGTTTACACTGGGGTGCCCTGTGACACCCCCACTTTACTCTAGCCAGAGGGGTACAGCCTGCCAGGTTTCACTCTCAGCCAGAGGGGTACAGTCCCCCCCACCCCCCACCACCCGCTTCACTCCCATTGGCTCTGGCTTGATTTGTGTGTCCCGGCATGAAATCAGCATTTTTCACTCCGTGGAGGTGGAAAGCGTGGACAGTGTGTGGCGGGAGGGGTGTAGGCTGGGGGCACCGACTGACGGGGCTGCAG
>NW_004567103.1:928742-930123 GCF_000260355.1 Condylura cristata | reverse complement strand
GTGGCCTCTCCAGCCCGCCCGTCTGCCCTCACCCGCCCAGAGCTGGCCCCTGGCCTCCCGCGGGCCTTCCTCGGGGGGCACTGGGGCACGCACACCGGCCCTGGGGTCTCTCCCCCTCCCCATGGGACTGCCGGGATGCGTCTGCAGCGAGGGGGCTACTCTCAGGCTGCTCAGTGCACCCCCTGACGGAGCCCACGGTGCTCAGGGCCTCAGGGAGAACAGTCACTGAGCGAGAAGGGGGGTGCGGGCCCTTGGGCAGTGGGAGGGGAGCCCTTGGGCAGTGGGAGGGGGGCCCTGGCCCCCCTGGGCAGGCGCCCCCAGATTCTGGCCTGCCCTTTGCCCCGCCCTCCGCTGCCCCCGGCTCACCTTCTTATCACCCTTCTTCTTTGCTTTGACCGGGTTTTCCTTTTCCTTGTTCACGGCCAGTTTCAAGTTTTTCAGCTCCTGCCTCATCAGCTCATCAACCTGGGCGAACACAGAACACGCCTAGCGCCTTGCACGCGGCGTTTCCTTGGTGGGAGAGGCATGGCGGCGGGTCCGCACAGCGGCGCGCGAGGCCGGCTCACCTGCCCGGCGGCCTACCTGCAGCCGGATCTCCGACTCCAGCTCTCTCCGCTTCTCCTCTTTGATCAGCTCGGGATCGTGGCCCTGAGCGAAATTCCATGATTCATCTTTGTTCTTCCAAATGTCTACACTCCAGGCGGGGAGAGAAAAACAACCTTTCTCAGCCGGAAGGCGACGCCAGCGGCATCACGCCACGCCGTGAGCAGGCTCGTGGCCGCCGTGTGAACGGGCCCCGGCACAGGGGCGGGAACCCCGGGCGCACGCGCCTCCCGGCACACGGGGGCTTAATGGGGGTGACAAGACCGCGTTTACTGAGGTTTAGAACATTCCCCTGCCTGCGGCTTCGGCCCTGCATTAGACCACGGTGAGGGCCACGGTGGGCCACGGTGGGCCACGGTGGGCCACGCCGGGCCACGCCGGTATCCGGCCAACGTGTCGGGCGTCTGTGGCTACTCTGATCGCTCCCCTGCTTCACTGAAACGCGGACCTCCTCGCTGCCGCTTGCTCTCCTGGGGAGGCCCCACTGGCACCTGCCCGAGGCCGTGCTCCCGCGGTGGGTGTCCTGGAAAGCCCCCCACTTTACCGCTCCCTCTGCCAGGCCCGGCAGCGAGGAGACGCTCCAGAGACGCGGCTCTAGAGCTGTAGCACAACTGGGGCCCCGGAGTAGAGGGAGGTGCACTCATCTCCAGAGAGGGAATTGCCGCGGCAAGTGCTGTCCAGAACCCGGGGCCTGGGGCTAGTGGGGCTCGTGGGGTACCCCGCCGGAGGCCCGACTGGCCAGTTGGAGAAACGCCTGGACCCTGTGCTTGGGGCGGGG
>NW_004567103.1:926446-927237 GCF_000260355.1 Condylura cristata | reverse complement strand
AGCAGGGCGCTATTCAGGCTAGAGGGCCCCCAGGGCCCCCCACCCAGAGAAGGAGGCTTTATCCCCAGAACTCGAAAAGCAGCCGTGAAAAGCTCTGAGGCCCTTTCACATGTTGGGGGCTGCAGGGGTGGGGGAGCCTAATCTCTGTGATTAAAATGCTAATGTTTCATTTAAAAAGAAAAGCTTTGATTTTGAGGAAAAGAATTCTGAGCCCAGGCACGTCCTTCTCCGAGTTCCCCAGGCCCAGGGGTGACTCCCTGCCGTCCCACGGGGCCCTCGCCTCAGGCACCCGCCGCCTGGATTTCCTCTAGGTCTGAGTGGAAACAGCGATTACCCAGGGGCCTGGGTGGAATTTCGGGCTCTAGAACTTTCCTGGCTGGGTCAGCAGGTTGCAGGACTCGGCTTCCCAGAGAACACTAGACTCCCCTCAACTGATTTCTGCTTTCACCAAAATGATACGGATGCATCGTGTTAGGAGGGTCAGAGGGTGCTGAAAAGCACCTGAGTAAAAAGCTGTCTCCTCCTGCCCGTCCACTGCACCGCCGGTGGCCTCCAGGCCAGTGTCCACTCATTCCCTCCCCCAACATGTGGAGAGTGGATGCAGGTTTACTCCCGAGTCTGGCTTATTCCTCGGTTTCTTAGCTCGAGGATTCACTGAGGCTGCTCATGGTCAGACTCCGCTCTGGACAGTGGATGTGACCTCCACAGGCCTGTTGTCCCCCTGTGGGGGACGGTGACCTCCACGGGCCTGGCGTCCCCCTGTGGGGGACGGTGACCTCCACGGGCCTGGC
>NW_004567103.1:918915-919868 GCF_000260355.1 Condylura cristata | reverse complement strand
TGAGGCACGATTCCACTCTGCCTCTAGAGGGGCGTTTCCTCCCGGTGTTTCCTCCGAGCAGCCAGTCACGTGGCAGGTCACCTGTTAACGTTTCTCTCTTCACTTTGCAGTGCGCTTAGTGCTTCATCCTTGTACCAGCTGTTCCTTTTTTATTGCCGAGTAATATTCCAGCCACACATCCATCCCCTTTCATCTGTCCACCGGCCAGGTGACGGAGACTTGTTTCAAACTTTGCCTATTCCGAGTGCAGCTCCCGTCACTGGTAGTCACTTCTCTTGGAGAGAGTCTTCAGGCTGGGACCACTGGGTCATTTGATCAGTTTAGGTTTAACTTTTAAGAAACTGACAGACTTCTCTGGCAGTGACGGCTCTTTTACATCCCTGCCAGCGATGTATGGTGACCTGTGTTAGCCTCTGTCCTTTCGACTTTTGATGACTCAGTGGGTCTGAAATGGTTTATCAATGTGATCACGGCTTTCATTTTCTTCAGGGCTTCAGGTCTTGAGCGTTTTTTCATGGGCTTCCAGCTGCTCATGGCATTTCTCTGCGAGAGCGCCTGTCTTTTGTCCCTGTCTGGGCTGGAGTATTCTCTTCTCATGACTGAGATGTACGAGCTCTTTGTAGATGAGGGCCAGGCCCTGTATCAGGTGTGTCTCAAATATGTGGCCCCAGCCTGCTCTGATTTTTGCATTTTGTTCAGGAGACAGCGACCGAATTTTCTTCCTTTCCAGCCTGGTTATTCTAATGCATGTATCACATGGCCTTTTGCTCACGCAGGAAGGGGGGCGCTACCTCTGTTGTGCGCAGGCGTCCCTGAGGACGGGGGCCGTTTCTTGAGTGTCCGTCATCTCCACGACGCGTCCTCAGGCCCGCGTAAACGGACCCTAAGTGATGGTTGGCGCCTGGCGGGGGCAGCCAGTCCTCGTTGCTGGGGTTCCCGGAACCGCACTGGCT
>NW_004567103.1:914409-917810 GCF_000260355.1 Condylura cristata | reverse complement strand
GAAACCCGGCGGGCCGTGGCTGTGCCTGACGTCTGTCTGGGGCAAGCCCAGACACGGAGGAGGGAGAGGACAGCCGTCAGGACGACTGTCCACGGCGGGGCTCGGTGACCTCTGCTGAGGTCTTCAGGCTTTTATTATTTCTAAAGAATGCTTTAAAAGATACGTATTGTCCTATATTGCAAATATTTTCTCTTTATAATATGGCTTTAATTTATGATTTTTTAATTTTTGCCATTTAAGCCTTTGGAGTTAAATATATACATGTCAGCTTATTCTCTCCATAGGTCATGTGACTAGAAAATCACTCCCCACTATTAGTAAATATTCAAACGGCTTCTTCTGATAATTTGTGGTTTTACTGTTTTACATGTAAATACTCACAGATGTGAAATTTAATTTGTGAAACGGGGGCAAAGATCTTATTTTGTTAACGGTGAGCCAGTTGCCCCAGTGATTCTTCTCAAATACTTCATTCTCCTTCACTTTTCTGACTTGGCATCCTACTACTACTGAATCTGAGTTTGTCCTTGAATTGCCTTCTGAATACGTTATTCGGGCTGCTTGGCTTTGCCCTCAGTCCCAACCTTGTGAACTGTCACTGTGGGTAAACAGCTTGATCTTCAATGGGTGGAGGCTGAATGAGTTAATGACATAAAGTGGGTTCGTAGGGCCTGAACCAGACCGTCTGCCCGGTAAGCGCCGCTCTCCTCCTGCACAGGTGATGTTGCTTTCTGTCGGTGCTATGACCTGTTCTTCCCCCAACACCCTGATGTTTTAATTTGTTTATAATTTGATTTGCACCACATAGGGTGTGTGCCTCTGGTCACAGTTCCTCTCAAAAACTGTTTAGACATTTCCATGCTTTCTCATTCTTCCATATAAACTGGAGCATAATTTTGTCAAAAATTTTTTGATCGGATTGGAAGAATGGAAATATTGTGCATTACTGAGTCTCTCTGTCCTGGGGGAGGCTCCGTCAGGCTGTTTGTTCAAGCCTCCTTTCATTTTCTCCCATAAAGTTTAGTTAATCTGGATGATTCTACATGTCCATATAATTTCTTGTTAATTTCATTGGGTTTTCTAGGAAGATAATCACATCTTTGGAGAATAATGTTAAAGCGAGGACTTTCGTATACTTAAATGCCTTTTCTTTCTCGGGGGTTATCACCTTGTCAGCAGTCGCAAGCAGGTAGTGACAGTAATTCTGACGGCGACTGCTCTGTGCTGCTCCTTGTCGAGTACAACATGAAGCTCGTGCTGTGATAAACACTGAGGTCAGAAAGAGCTTTCTATCTATTGTTTGAAGACATTTTAAAAAAGATTCATTTATTCATGCTTACAGAACTGGGGTCCAGGCCAGAGGTGTGGAGGGTGAGAGGATTCACCAGAGACAGGGAGGGGAGCAGAGCAAGCAGATGGACGAAGCGCACTGCTGAGGGGAGCCGCGGGGAGACAGGGGAGGTCTGCCGCGCCCTGGGGGTCACCTCCGGGGTGGGGAGCGCACCTGCACTGAAGCAGCTGCGGCCAGCGTGGTGCCGTGTGTCCTAACCCCTGTGCCACAGGGGGCACTTGAAGGCACTTCTAAGACAGCCCAGGGTCAGGTTCGCCCAGAACCCCGGAGCTTCGATGTGCTGCGGGAACAGCCACGTGGCAAGGGCCGAGCCTGCTGGCGAGCGGGACCCGGGCAGACGAGACGGTGCAGGGACGCCCGGAGCCAGACGTGCGGGCGCTGGGGCCCGGGGCAGCGGCTGACGTTGGCAGGCGCGAGGGCACTGCTGGGGCTGGTGGTGCGATGGGCAAGGGGCACCGGAGAGGGGCTGAGAGGCCAGCTGGACGGGGCACGAGGGGTCCAGGGCCGAGCCACTGGGCCTGTCTCAGAGGCAGAGCGCAGGCGAGGCACGCCTCGCAAAGGGTTGACAGGAGCAGGACAGGCGCGTCCTCGATGAGTCTGGACGTGCCCGCGTCGATGGACACGCGCAGCGCGGCCACGCCCACGTGTGGGGACAGAACCAGCCGCCGACGGCGGGGACCTGTGAAAGGGGCCGCGGACAGCTGTCGCCGCTCTCAAGCGTGACTTACCTGTTGAGGGGTCTTGTTGGAGAAAATGATAGCGGAGCCTCCTTCTTCGACTTCAGGGTACTGGGGAAAGTCACCAGTTAAGTTCCTGTGGAGGAGACAGAGGTGAGTGCAGTGCTCGGCTCCCGCTGGGGGCTGCCGCTGCTCCTGTTTGTCTCGCTGGCTGAGGGTTATGGGGGGGGGGGCCCCCGCGGGCCGCGGACCGGCCCAGGACGGCCCCCAGGGGCAGGCTCAGAGACAGACACATCTCTCCTCAAAACAAACCTGCTTTTCTTCCTCCTCCCTGTTTCAAATATTGAGCTACTCTGTGCTCAAGTTAAGAATGAAGAGAAAAGCACAAATCACTTCTTCCTGTTTAAAATTTAGGATAAACACAGGGCTTTGAGACTGAGCAGAGGGGGCCCCCGGACTCAGTGGACAGGCCCGCGGGTGCAGGGGCGCCTCGCTTCCAGGGAGCCCTGCGCCCCGAGTGCTGCGGCTTCCTCGGCACGCAACCCCCATAGCGTCCGCATTTTAAAAAGCAGCATCCGAGATTTAACTTGGGACCTGCGGGTTCAGGAGGGCGGGTAACTGGTATCTGCAAGAGAAACAGACTGGGAAGAGCCTGCTGCCGAGGAAGCCGGGCGCGGCGCGGCGCCCCAATCCACAGACCGGCAGACAGGGGGGTGCGGGGCCGCCGGCTTTCAGGGGTCCAGGAGTGGCTCTCTAACCTGCGGGCTCGGGCCCCGGGGCGCTGGTGATTTTGGAGTATCCCAAGCAGCTCTTATGTACGACAAGTACAGTGATGGAGACTCGCTGTGTTGCGTTAAAGCTGAGAAATTTCTAAACGATGCATGTAAGTGAGTCTAGAAACCACCGTAACCAGCCTGCTACGCGTTCTCATCAACAGCCATCGTCGTGCAGCCTCCCCAGGCGAAGACCTGCCCCCAGGCCTGCCGGCCGGCGGCCCCTCTGCCCAGCTGAAGGACGTCAGCCGGGTCCGTACGTTGTCTGGCTCAAGTGTCAGCGCAGGGCTGGCTCTCCTAAGTCAGCGGAGAGGGGAGGCCTCTGGGCAGCCTCTCAGAGCTGAGTGACCGGCCTTCCCTCCGGCCACAGGCAGCCAGAGCCGCGCGGGTGGGGCCTGAATGCGGCCGGCACCCTCCCGCCCGTCGGGGACAGCCATGGTCTCCACGCGCCCTCGACGCGCCCCGTGGCTCACAGCCCTGCACCAAGGGCCAGCCCTCGCCTCTCCCACGGCGCTCGGCCTCCCAGACCCGGGCAGGAGCACGGGTGGGCACGTCTGATGGCGCCGCTCGGGGCCCTGCCGGCCCTGCTCAAGGAGGGGG
>NW_004567103.1:911355-911864 GCF_000260355.1 Condylura cristata | reverse complement strand
CCAGAGGGCCCCTGCGAGCCTGAGGGTCTGGCCATCGCCCGGAGCCCTCCGCTCCGGCTGCCCACCTCTGCCGTCACTGCCCAGCACACGGGAGTCCTGTCGCTGCCCCACTGAGACAGCCCTCCCGGCTGCGGGGTGCAGTTGCGGCCCCTGGTGGCGGGGTCCCGGCAGATGCACCGGCTGGGACAGGCCTGACCCTGGTGGAGGGGCCAGCCCGGCCGGCTCGCGCGGCGGTGACCATCACGTGGGAGGTGACCGTGGGGTCCCTCTCACTGAGGCTTCGAGCAGGGGCAGCGCTTCCCCGGCTCGCAGAGGGCGGCTCCCCGTCTCATCACCAAGGTGCGTGGACGAGGAAGAGGGGGGCCGTTGGGTCAGATTCGGGGTCCTCAGTTTCCTTTGCAAAACGATCTTTAAGGCTTGCTAGGTGGTCACACTGCAGACCGGGTGCTCGTGCGGTTTTTTCTCAATAGATTTTAGGGACTGGACTTAGTGAGTTTTTTTTTTTTTTT
>NW_004567103.1:907873-908410 GCF_000260355.1 Condylura cristata | reverse complement strand
GCCTCTGCTTTTCAAACGAGGACTAGCGCTTGATTTCCCCACACGCTGTCCCTTGGGGACTGAAGTGATCGCCTCGCACCCCGAATCGGCACACTGACACAGCGCTGAATTCCCGGCCGCCTCGCCGCCGAGCCCCGGGGACTCCGGAAAGCGCCCCCCGAGTGAACAGCTGAGTCGGAGAGAGAAGCAAGCACACGGGCTAGCCTGGGATGGCAACACGAAACCCCCATAATACTGTATCCCCAGAATGAGGGCTCAGGGGCTCAAGCACAGCCTCAGCCCCCCACAGCCCACTAGAAGGAGCAACGGCACCTCCCGGGCAGCTCTGGGCTAGAAACTGGGGACCCCAGTTGGTGGCAGCTCCTGGGGAGCGGGTGGTGGCCTGGGCCGAGCGGGGCGCCAGGGCGAGGGTGCCTGCCCTGGGGTCGGGGCCGTGTGGGCCGAGGCCACACTGCGCCGTGCCGGCGAGAACGGGGTGGGTAAGCGCAGAGCAGGGTGCCGGGTGTGGTGCGCCGGCGGGCCGTGCCGGGGGCTCGG
>NW_004567103.1:904366-906186 GCF_000260355.1 Condylura cristata | reverse complement strand
GGGGCCGACGCCGAGCCTCACCCGGCGCCCCCACCCCAGACGCCCAGGGCGGCGGCGATTTATCTGTGTTTCGTCAGGTATGAAGATACCTTGGCTCAGACTTCGGCCTTGCAGATCTGGAGGCCATAATTCCTCATGGTGCAACACAGCTCATGCCCGGTGACGTGTCCTGCGGCCTCAGGAACAAAGGCAAGGCTCAGGGAGCTGATGCCTGGGCTGTGGGTCCCAGCACAGAAAGGCTGTCAGTGCCTGGCCCTCCTGTTATCGCGGTCACTGAAGCAAGCTGAAATGCCCCGTCTTGCAGTGTTGCTGGGAAGGCTGGGGCTGAGCAACGGGCCAGAGCCCCCGCCATGCTGGCTCACCGGGAGGGGCCCCAGGTGAAGGGCAGCAGTGGGGCTGGAGCCGCCTGGGGAGCAGCGGGCACCCTCCTGCTGGAGTCAGGCTCCAAGATGGCGGCCTTTGTGAAAGTGGCCGCCGCCAGCAGTGCGCCTCTGTAAGGGGCGTGGGCACAGGTGCCAGTCAGCCAGGGCTCCCGGGCTGGAGACGCCCAGGGGCATGCACCAGGAGGGGCCTGCAGCCGGCCCTCCCAGTGTGACAGGCCTCTGCCACGTCTCCCTGGTGACCGGGGAAATCTGCAACAAGCAATGGAAAGATGGCCACTGGCATAACTGACGGCGTGGGCAGCACAGCAGAGGGTGGCGAGGCCACTCCTCCCAAACAGGACGGCGGCTTTAAAACCAGACTCCGGAGAGCAACCTGTGGGCACCATCTCACTTGGTCCTACCCACTGTGGGCAGCAGGCACATGACTGCCCTTCTCTGGATGGTCGGTGGGGGGTGGGGGCGGGACGAGAGCAATGATACAGCAAGGCCAGCAGGATGGGCCGAGAGCACAGGGCCTGGGCCCCACGATGCTCCCCTGCTCCTGCCTCCTGCTCTCCCTCTCTCCCCTCTGGGCCAGTATAAAATCAAAGGCAACTGATAACATGGGAAGTCATTACAATCCAGAAGGTCACCTCCAGCATCAGCTTTATCTATGTCACTTTAATGTTGAGATCACTTAAAAGAAAAAGACAGAGGGAAGGAGATAGGGACAGAGTAAGGTCACTGAAATTCTGTGGACCAAAACCCAAAATGTTCTCAAACTCCCTCTAACAAGATCCATGCCAATGAAAACATTATTGATGGACGACTGAAAAGACAACAACCAGCTTATGAAGCCGAACGCCCAGCAGTGGAATGCTCACCACCACTAAGAACTTCTGGGGAATAGCTTAAGGACGTGAGAAAATCCAATGTTAGATTTGCAAAACTTCAGAAGAAAGGCTTCACAAAGCCCTAACTACAGTAGGCACGTGAGGGCAAAGACCCAAAGGAAATACCAGAAGCTTCCCAGCGGCTGTCTCCGCTGAGGTGCAGCCTGCCTCCCTGTAAGCTCCTCTCGACTTGGGGGTTTCCACATCGAGCACGTGTTACTTCAGACACAGGAAAGCACTTCCTTGAAATTAGTTTACACAGTGGCTCAGAAGCCCAACAACCCCTTGGCAACTCAGCCCTGGACGGAGCCGGGAAGGTGGGGGGTGGCGAGTGTGAGTCTTGGGGCTCCCAGGCCCAGAGTTGCCCCATGCATCCTGCTGGTGCATCCAGGGGCTGCACCCAAAGTGTGTTGCTGTCTGTTTGCCTTTGATTTAAAATAGCAGGGAAAGGACTTCTATCGGCCAGTGCGACAGAGGCGACCTCATGTTCCTGCATGGCGCAGCATCCGGCCAGCTTCATGGTCACACAGAGGGACCATGGGAATGGGCCCCTGCTGGATCCTAC
>NW_004567103.1:900980-904071 GCF_000260355.1 Condylura cristata | reverse complement strand
GGGGGCGGTGAGAGGGTTCACCAGAGACAGAGTGGGGAGCAGAACGGGCAGATCTACGAAGCACACTGCCGAGGGGAGCAGCGGGCGGGCCAGGAGCCGTCTGCCGCGCCCTGGGGTCACCTCCGGGGCAGGCGGGGATCGAACTCGTGCTGAAGTGGCCTTAGCTTCTCAGTGCTGCGCTGTGACCCGCTGCGCCCCAGGGAGGGCCCTCATAGTGTCTTTTTTAACAGGCTTTTTAGTATAAAAGTAGTTTCTTGTTGAAAAAAATAAAAGACTCTGACGGGTAGAGGAACAGAACACAGAACCTGCCCCCACTGTCCCTGTCCCGGGCGTGGCTGTGCTAGGAGTGTCCAGTGTCCCCTCCACATGCGTGTTTCAGGGTGCGTGCGTGTGAGACGTAGTTTAGCTCTTTGGGGTTATACTTGCACGTAGGGCTTTCAGGCTGATTTTGTCACCCAGTGAGATACTGGATCTACGTCAAAGTAAAGAATCATTTCAGGCACAGAAGCCGTGGCTTAGACACCTACTCCCTGAAGTCCGGGGAAAGGGGAGGGAGGCCAGCCACGGGCACGCAGCCGCAGGCCGGCCACCTCTGAGCCACGAAGTGAAGCTTATAACAGGAAGCAGGTGTGCGGGCGCCCGGCACCCCTCAGCAGTGCCTTTCCGCAGGACCTTCCGCCATCGCAGTTTCCCTCGCGCCTCTCTCCTGCAGACACGACTCTGCACGGGGCCGGAGCAGGCGCAGAGGCGGCACTGGGGTGGGCTCACACCTGCTCTCTGCGCAGGGCTCCCGGTTTCTGCGTCACCGGCAGGGGCAGGTCACCTCAGCTGCAGGCGCCTGGGGCTGGGACTCCTGGCAGGGGGCGCCGAGGAGGCTTCAGGGAGGAACTGGGGAGGAATCGGGGATTGCAACGGGAGGGGAGGAGCAGTTGGTGACATGGATTGGGGGGCGGAAGAGAACGCAGGCAGGTGGGAGGGGCTGCACCCGCCAGGGCTTGGGCCAGGCAGGCTGAGTGCTGAGACCCGGCAGACACCTGCGGCCGAGGAGGGACCAGGCGCCCCGCATCGGGGGAGGGCCTGTGACTTCCCTTTGCAAGCAGGCGTGATACAGGCAGAAGGGGGGGGCGGCCTTCTCTGTAAGATCAGGTGAAAGTATCTCTATTTTTCTACTGTAACAAAATTCCTGATAAAATAGAAAAATCCTTAATAAAACATAAAAAGTTCGCAAATGTAATGAATTTTGAATTCTAAAACTTCATCCGTATTTTAAATTTGCCTTTATAGGATGAAGGACAGAGTCCCCCAGTCAAAAGCATGGACTTGCTCTAGCAAACATTCATAAAGAAATCTTGCTATAAAATCTAATTACTATGAGGGAATATTACATCAGAGTCCCACGCACAGTGAACACACATCGTGTCCTTTTCTAAACTGGTGTAAATGCGCTTGGCACCTACGAGATAGCTACTGCTGCGTAACAAGTTACCCCAAAACTTAGCGACGGAAAGGTGAGTGTTGGAGATGCGGCGGTTTCTGTGGGCAGGGAGCGGGCGTGGCGCCCAGGGTGGCGGGGCTGCGGCTCATCTGGACGCCCACCTGGGGAGCCCACCCCGGGGCACGGGTGCGGCCGTGGGTGGGCTCGCCTGTGGGGCTGCTGCAGGCCGGCCCTCGCCAGTGGGCCTCCGCGCAAGGCAGCCGGCGCCCGTCACAGACGGTGAGGGGAAGGCCGGAGTGCGGGGGAGGCTGGCAGGATGGCGGGACACCCCTGGCCTCCCACCAGACTCTCCTCTCTGGGGGTGTAGCTGTGGGTCTGGATCAGCCTCGGGGGCCCCCTCACCCCTCAGGATCAGACATCCTTTGGTGTGAGTTTTGAGTTTCCTTTCCTATCATGCAAGTTGGCTCCTCCGCTCTGAAGAGCCGGGCAGTCTCGCTGTCCGTGCAGGCCGTGAGCCCACGGCCCACACCTGTGGCAGGGCTGGGCCCGGCCGGCCCGCCCCCTCGGACTCAGCGGCCTGCCGGCCCTCTTCCCGGTCAGGGAGAAGTCAGCTCCGCACGGCTCTCCGTCACGGTCCTGCCAGGGGACAGGCTCTGCAAAGCTGCGCATGCGGGCACGTGTCTGCGCCCGGGGCCCGGGGGTCGCGAACGGAGGATGCCTTTCAGAACCACCTTCCAGGCCGACCTCGGCGTCATCTCATAGTGACTGTGGAGGCATGAAAACAGACCGGCACAGGCAGACCGGGCTCTGTCCACCCCTCATTTCAGGGCACTGGAAGCAAAGTGTCACGTTGCAGAGTCAACAGCTGCCTCAGGGACCGTGACCGCGGCCGGGAGTCTCCAGCCTCTCGCAGGCAGAAAGCCTGTGCCCGCCAGCCAGGGCAGCGTGAGCTGCGGGGTTCTCGGGGTTCTGGACAGACCTGCCCGCGGGCCCCACCACTGCGTCATCTCACAGGCGCCGCGTAGACCACATCTAGCTTGCAGATACCAGGACAAAAAGCAACCTGACTCTTGGCCACGACATTTCACTTTTCTAAAGCGAAACCAAAACCTCACGCGCCTGCGGTCACACAGGGCCCGGCACAGGCCCGGCGCCCGCCCGCTGCCGCTCACCTGCATTCGATGAACCAGCGCCGGATCTGTTCCTGCAGGTTCTCCTTGATGTCTGCACCTTCTGTCAACTTCAGGTCGTCCTTGATGGTGACCAGGGCCTCTCGGTAGCTCTCCTCATGCTTCAGCTGCAGCTCGCTCCGCAGGTAGGCCACCTTTTCGGCTTGGATCATCGTGGCACTGACTCCGTTGAACAGAGGCGGGGGGGTCTGAAACAGAAGCGTGGGTTGGAGGCCGCAGGGCTGCTCCGCGGCGGAAACACCGGGCGCGCTGGGTGTGCGGGGCCTCCCCTGGCCTCGGCAAAGCCCAGGCGCGGCACGGACAGAGCACGAGGGCCAGACCTGCAGGAGACGGAGCGGCGGCCACCGGCCGGCAGAGGCGGGAAGTGGGTGGGACGTCTCAACGGAGGACCCGGCCCGGTTCTGACCCACCCAGCCACCTAACCACGACGGACGCGTAGATGTGCGCTTCACGTTTTGGGGTTTGC
>NW_004567103.1:897788-899210 GCF_000260355.1 Condylura cristata | reverse complement strand
TTTTGAAATTTGGGGATTAATAGGTTTTTAATACTTTGCCAACGGCACTGACTGGACTAGAAAAGACTGGATTATTGGAAAGAGGACGCTCCTTCACTTCTGTGGACAAAATGCTCGAGCTCATCCGCCACCTCCTGTTTTCCAGCACTTTCTTGCTGCTCCTTTCCTGCCTTTTGTCAGGGGGTGGGTTAGCTCTGTTCACTCTTGTCCTATTATAAAAATCATGCATCTTGTTTTTAATCTTCTATTGGTTTTTCTTAAATTTTTAAAAAAGATTTATTTCTGCACACAGACGGGGGTACAGGCCAGAGGCGCAGGGGCGGCGAGAGGCTTCACCAGAGACAGAGAGGGGAACAGAACAGGCAGATGGATGAGGTCCACTGCTGAGGGGAGCAGCGGGGGGTCAGGAGGGGTCTGCCGCGCCCTGGGGTCACCTCCGGGGCAGGCGGGGATCGAACTCGTGCGGAAGCGGCTTTAGCTTCTCAGTGCTGCGCTGTGACCCGCTGCGCCCCAGGGAGGGCCTATTGTAGATATTTTTGACCCAAAATTCCATCCCTAACGTGGCTTTCAGCTTTGTGCAGTTTTCTAGTTTGGGGGTTATGACTGTGCTGCCTCTGGGGACACGGCAGTCCCAGGGTTTCTCCCCATTTTATATTTGCTTCTTTCTTGTTTTCAGTTGTCGTTTATCTGGGGGGAGATTTTTCTGACACAACAGATCTTCACATACACAAGAGATTGCCACCGGAGGGGAGCAGCGGGCGGGTGGGGGGTTTCTGCCGCCCCGTGTGGTCCCCTGGGGAGCGCAGTCGCCTGGGATCCGACTTGTGCTGCAGCGGCTGCAGATCCCTGCGTGGTGCTGGGCTTTGACCCGCCGCGTCACCAGGCAGGGCCCAGATGATGATTATTTTTTAAAGCTTTCTTTTTTTAAATCAAAGTTCTGAAGAGTGTCGGAAAAATAGGGGTTCCCAAGTCCACCTCTGGGGCGAGGAAGAGCCGCGAGCCTCGGGATCTGGCACCCCCCCGCCCCCCGGTGGTTCTGACGACGGCCCCGTTGGGGGGACGACGCTGGCTGCCCCGGGAGAGCTGGTGACTGCAGCCCCGGGCAACACGCCGCGGCACGTGTTGCTGGTCACGTCGTCTGGACAGAGCCACGCCCCTCGTTTCGGGATTGTCCGCAGGGGCTTCCACACTGCGACCGAGCGACTCGCGGAGTCCAAAGTGAGGATGAGGAAGAAGGGAAGAGGCGGAAGCGAGGCCAGGCCGTTCACCAGAGGCGCCCAGGGGGGCGGGGAGTGGCGCCCGGCGCTCTGTGCACGTGGCGCTGCCGAGTGCCCTCGGCCTGGTGAGGCGGGTGGCTGGCACGCAGAGGCACCACGCCCATTTCACGCGGCTGGCAAAGGGCCCGAGCAGGAAACAGCCCCC
>NW_004567103.1:896473-897519 GCF_000260355.1 Condylura cristata | reverse complement strand
CGCGTGGCGGCCGCAGCCCAGGAGCCCCAGGCTGCTGTGTGGAGGACGCGAAGGGTCGGAAAGAGAGCTTCAGGGGCAGCGCGTTTTTCAAGCTGCAAGACAAGGCCTCACTTACACGGACACTCGCTGGGCTCCAAGCTTCAACTATGTGGGAAAACTGTGACCCGGAGGCCAAGTCTAAGACCTAAGCAGAAATGAACCCCACACGGGCGGGCTGTCTCCACGTGGCGGGGCCGCGCACATGCGTGAGCCCGGCCGACGAGCCTCCGCCTGCCCGCGCTGGACCCGCCGTGGAGATGCGGTCAGAGCACCACATGCACCCGGGGCAGACGCGCGCACAGAGGCCGCGGGCAGCACTGCACGCCACGCGCAGAACACGAGGCCGGGAGCCAGCTCAGTCTGCCCGCGAGGACTTGCCGGGCGCTGGCTGGACGGTCCAGAGGTGAGCCGGGGCCAGACGCCGGAGTCCGGCGCCCCGCTCTGAGCTCAGCGCGCGCCGGCGTGTTTGTGTCCAGCCAGAGACAGGAATTCCCTTTGTTTGACCCTCTGCAGGCGTCTCTGCTGCTTCCTCCCGGGTTTCCACGTGACGGGCGCGAACGGAAGCTCTTTTCCCTGATCTCTCTGAGGGCGACTCCCAAGGCCACTGCTTCGCGAGGGCGTTAAATCGGGCTGGCAGGAGCGACCAGCCTGTGCCCGAGGGCCGCGTGGACGCCTGCGTCTGGCCTCCACGGCCCCGCCAGCAGCCCCGGTGAGCCCGGCCTAGGGGCAGTTCGGGCTAGGGGCAGTTCGCGGCGCTCCCCTTCCTCCGGGCCTGTGCCCGTCTCCCTGACAACGGCGCCCAATCTGGGCCTGGCAACAGTGCGGCAGCCGCCTTCCGGTCACTTCCGTGAGCTGTCAGTGAATCAGCGGCCGCACCCAGCTCTTGGGGGATTTCGTCAGCGCCCTGGCACACGGCTGGGTCCCCCACGAGTCTTTCGGCGCACCCCTCGTCGGGGGGCCCCGCCCATCTTTGAGGTGGACACAGGGCGCCGCCGCTGACCCCGCCG
>NW_004567103.1:892025-896233 GCF_000260355.1 Condylura cristata | reverse complement strand
GCCTGCACCTCCTTAGCCGCCTCCGCAGAGGGAGCTCAGATTTGTCACCGCACGGCGGAAACAGCAACTCATTTAAAAACAAATGACCGATATTAAAGGAGCCAGGAACACGCTAATATACTATCTATTGAAACCCATCAGCTGTAGAATAATGCATCTTAATGAAGGCTTCCCATGTGAACAAACCATTATATTTACAAGCTCTCCTCGGTTAATGACCCAGAACTGGATAACGAAATCTACATTTGGAGCAAGGTCCTCTGTCAGCAAAAATATACATATTAATAATTGATGTTGCTGTAAAATAGGGCCGGAGACGATGCTTTCCGAGTTGGTGGGGAAATAGGACTGCACGGTCCATTAACTTAAAATGCTTATCTAATGTTTGATGGGCTTTGTCTTTAAAAATCCTTGTTCAAATTAGTAAGATAAAATGGACATTTGTCCAAATGAAAATCTGTTCGATTTGTCAGTCACAAATACACTTGCAAGCCAGTGACTTCGGGCTGGAACTTTTTCGGGGAGCCCCTCGTCTAGGGCTCGCCTCTTTGTGGTGCGCGGTGCCGCCGAGGCAAGCCGGGCGGCCAGAGGGAGGGCAGCGGCCACTCCAAGCACAGGACCGCCCCCAGCGACCGGCGCGTGGTGCCACCCGGGGGCTCGAGGCGCCCCTGGGGCGTCCCAGTCGCCCCGCTTCCCGCTCCGACTGCTCGTGGGGGCCTCCCGCTGCAGACAGACCCCCTCCCAGGGTCAGTTCAAGGTCATGTGCATGAGGCGGGGGGAGGGTGCCCCTTTGCTCACGATGTCACCGGGGTGCTCCGTGCCTGTGTCAAACAGCTAGAGCTTCTCGTGGGGTGCGCCCAGCAGAGAGGAGGGGCGGGGGCTCCAGCGGAAGGAAGGCGGCTTTGCCCTCTGCTTGTGCTTCAGGGGCCCGACGCCCTCATTTTGGGGTGCTGCCCTTCCGGTGAGCACCGCGCTATGAAAGGATCAAACAGGTTTCTAGCCCATAAAACCAGTCGTCCCCACCGACACTAGCAGCTGTAACAGCAGTGGCCAGGCTGGGCCAGGCCGTCCACCCGCCGTTCCCCACGCGCCCAGCCCCGCCCCGGGCCTGGAGCGGCTCTGCGAGCGCTGGAGGTCTCGGGGAGCCCCGCCTCGCCAGGCCGGTGCCGCCTGGGGAGCTGGGCGGGCGCCTGGGGCGGCCCCCGGCGAGGTGGGGCTGACGCGCCCAAGCCACTTGTTCACCTGCTCACAGCCATCTGCAGAAACCCACGGCCACTGCTGACCACGGACGCCGAGCGCCTGGCTGCTTCTCGGACACCGAATTCGTCATCTCGGCACAAGCGTCAGCCAGGGGCTGTCGCTCCCTCACTTCACCCCCGCAGCAAACGCGGCCCAGAGAGGGCAAGCGCCCACCGGCCACGCGGCTCAGCGCGCCTGCAGGTGCCGGCCAGCTCACGGCCTCACCCCCGCCCCCCAAGCTGCACAGTTGAGGGGACCTGATCTGAGACAAACAAGCGCCTGGCCCTGCCCTCGGACGGAGACAGAAGAACCCTGGGGCCCGGGGACCGTAGTAGGCTGGAAGGCGAATGCTGCCCATCGCTGGGTGTGCTGACCCGGCCAGACGAGGAGAGGCAGGGCTGACCGCGGCGAGGGCGACCGTGCAACACGTGGGCTCGCGCTTCCCGGGCAGCTGGCGGTGAACCCACGTACCCAGCGCAGTGGCGACCCTCCCTCTCTCCCCCACCATAAGTCTGTTTTTTGGAGAATAAATGTGTTTCTGGAAACAATCGAAGGTCCCGGGAGGTGGGCAGGGAACAGCCACGGGCCGGGGGCCGTGGCTGCGGGTCTGACGCTCTGCTCCTGCCCTGGGCACAGCAGTTCCCAAGGAGCCTTCCATGCCGAGGGCGCGGGGCGGTGACACGCACTGCCCCGCGGACGCAGCCTCGGGGAGACCTCGCCGGGCCAGGCTCCTCTTGCTGAGTTTAACTTATCGACCACGAACATCACCGGGCACGTGGCTTGTTTCATGTGAGAAACTGCGGGCGAGCGGATTTCACGGTGCTGCGAGGACCGAGTGGCCGCACTTCACGGCGCCAGTCCCTCTCTGACGGTGGTGTCACAGTGCCATGTGCCGGCTCTGGGGTCCCACGACCCACGGTGGCCGCCACGGCGGGACCCACCACCCGCCAGGCGCAGACTCTCGTCGGGGCCCTTCTCTGCCCCTGCGATGCACCGAGCAGGCGGGGCTTGTGCAGGCGCTCTGCCTGCCTCGCAGACTCTCAAGGGTCGTTATGCCGTCGCTAAACATGCACGTGGCCAGGCGAGGGGCGTGGCGGGCCGGGCGGGAGGCGGCGCTGGCTCCGGGCTCAGGGGCTCAGCGGCCGCCCCCGGGCCACCGGGGTTCCCCTGAAGACGCCAGCGCACTTCTGGTCGGATAAGCCGCTGGTCCACACGCTGGCATGATGTAATCACATGAAGTCATGGAAAAGTGGACTTGAGTGAGCAGACAGTATCTTAACTAGTGAGAGAGTGGAAAATAGATTCAATTGGAAACACGCTTGGATTCGAGGTAATGGATTTCTATGGTTATCAGCCAGCAGACAGGAGACACCATTCTTTCAGAAATTGAATCCAGATACTTGTTGCGGGTGTAAAATTTCAAGCGAACATGTAATACCACGGAGAGACGTACTTGAAAAGAAAGCAAACATGTAGAAAGTCACAGTTAATCCAGAACAGACAGGAGGCTCTTTGTACTGTCCAAGTTCTGGCGCGGAGCGCAGGAAGGGCAAAGGAAAACAGGCGGGTGCGCAGTGCTCGCGTTCTCGGACCCGCACGCGGCAGGCAGACGCAGGGGGAGGCACCGTGCCCGGCCGGAGACTCGGTGACTGTGGCCTGAATCAAGCTTCATGGGAATTGTTGAGTCAAACTGCCGCTGATTGAGATTCACGAGGCTGGGAGGCTCAGGCTCGCGTGTCTGCTCGCTTCGTCAGGAAAAACCGGAGCTGCCCGGGGGCTTTGTGCTACATCTGGCCGGTGCCCGGGGCGGGGGCAGAGGAAGGCAACGTCTGCTCGTTTACTTATTTATTTATTTTAAAGGCATCTGCTGCCTTTTCTGTAGGGGCTCACCCTGCTTTTTTTTTTTTTTTTTAAGATTTTATTCATGTATTTATGCAGACGAACTGGGGTGCAGGCTAGAGCTGAGAGGGGTGAGAAGACTCCCCAGAGACAAAGTGGGGAGCAGAACAGGCGGATGGACTGAAATCCACTGCTGAAGGAGCAGTGGGGAGACGGAGGGGTCTGCCGCAGGGGGGGGTCCCCTCCCTGCCGGGGATCGACCTCGTGCTGCAGCGGCTGCGGTAGCTCACAGTGCCGCGCGCTGACCCCTGCGCCCCCAGGGAGGGCCCGTGCGCTCTTACTTTTAAATGTGCATTTCCTTCCAGTTAATGAAGTACAATTTAAACATTCTGGGAAACAAAATTATGGCACACGCTCCCAAAGCCCACGCCCACCCCACCCGGCCGCGAGGTGGCACCGGGCTGGCACCGGGCGCCCTCCGCAGGTGCGGGCCCACATCCGGGCTCACCGGACCCGCTGCGAGATTCGCTCGAGATCCGGGATTTTCACTAGAACACGTCCCAGCCCTCCAGGCAGGCGAGGGGCATTTTCCGGCGGGGGCGGGTGACGCACGACGTGCCCTCCGCGGCCCGGCGCTCCCCCACGTCGCCCCACGTCGCCAACCCGGGGTCAGCTCAGCACGGGGGTCGGACCCCGCCGCGAGCCTCGTTCCTGACGATGGCCTTGAGCGTTTGGGGGCGGGGGAGGGTGACGGCTCCGCGCCCGCTCACGGTGCCCCGGCCGCACCTCACGTGCACCTGCCAGCGCTGCACCTCGAGCAGCGTCTTTTGGCTTGTTTTGCCGACAAGACAGATACGTCGACCCTATTCTCCAATCCGAGACGCCTGCGTCTCACCCCCGAGGTGCCGGACCCGCACAGGAGGGCGCGCCGGGAGTCTCGGTGCCACGGCCCCTTCCGTGAGCCCCGACAGCCACGGTGCCCGCGCGCTGGGCATCCGGCCGCAAGCCCGGGCGCTCACTGCGGATGTGCAGCTTTCAAGTTCCCTCGCAAACAGCCCTGCTCCAGAGAGCCGCCTCAGCACACGTGTAAAGGGGCCTGCACATTTTAGTGGAACATTTTAATGGCGGGG
>NW_004567103.1:887747-891638 GCF_000260355.1 Condylura cristata | reverse complement strand
TCTGAGAACGCTGAGCTCGCTCGGCAGCCACGCGACACGCGACTGAATGCCACCACGGGAGCGGAGCAGAGGATTTCCTCCTGTTTATAGCCAGGCAACATTCCAGCCAGGGCCCCTTTTCTTCTAAATGCCCAGAATCTGGCAGGGTTGCCCCGCAGTGGCTCTGACGGCGCACGACAGAGATGGCCTGGATGCCAGGGGGCTTCCAGTCCCCGAAATAAAGGCTGAACTACTTGTGGAATTCAGAGACTGGAGGGGGATCAAGAACGTGGATGCTAAAATCAAGGTGTTTCACAGTCACGTAGCTACTCTGCTGCGCATTACCGTGTTTCTTTACGATAACAGTCGGGGCGCCTGCTGGGACTGTACACGCAGGTGCAGCCACGGGGGGGCCCGGAGCCTGCGCTCCCCTGTCTGCACGCAGCGCTGTCTCCCTTCTCAAGCAGCATGACTCAGTTTTCAATGTTCAGTTCGGTGCAGGTGCAGAGGAGACGGCGAGAGGCCGTCGTGCATGGGGGGGCGGTCAGTGGGGCTCAGGACAGGGCGCAAGCCGTAGCGCACCTCTCGGTTAGAATAGTCAGACTCGATGACGGTGGTGCGGTGACGACGGGAGCGAACCACCTTTTCCACACCCAGCACTGTCAGGCGTAGGGCGTTTGGCTCACTGCGGAGCCCGCGGCCTCAGAGAGGGCGGACTGTGTCTATGCGGGAAGGCCTCACGGACACGTGCCTCGCTGGGCCTTTCCGTCACTCGTGGAACGGGCAGCCGCGGCAGGACCCTCCGCTCTGAGCCGCAGTCGGCGGCCGCTGGCCTCTCTTCCCGGAGAGGGGGCCAGGGAAGGAGCCAGGGGGTGACCACACAGCGAAGAGGGTGACGCAAATGTTACCAGCGCACCGGCAAAAGAGGGGCATAAGTCACACTCGTCTCCATTTCTTACATTATTCTCTGAGCATGTTTACTGAAACAAATAGAAAGACAAAAGAAAAATCACAGTTCTCAGTTCATGTCTTACCGACATCCATATTTGGTAACGAGTGTGGAGAACTGGGGAAATGCACTGTGGGTTGACTGTTACCCAAATTGTAAAAGTTCAGTTTAAGTGACCAGAAGTGTTTGAATCGAGATTCATCATTTTCGCCCTCTGGTATGATTTTTGAACTTGCATTTTATCTATAATTTTTCAGACAAAACACAGGCTACGGAAAGATGCAAACGTGAGCAAAAGAGCCAAAGCAGGACCGCGGTCTGCCCACGTGACACTGTGTAGCGCGACTAACTTTCCCCGCCGGGCCCCGGCCCTGGGACCCGCGCGGCCCCTCCCGTCGGGCACCCACCTCTGCGCCTGGCAGCCGACAGCCCCGACACCGCTGTATCGTCAGCTGTGCACAGTCTCTTTTTCCCTGCAGAGAACCCCCCAGGGCTGGGACTGACGGGGGAGAGGGCGATCTGTAACGCCTGGACGGGACAGCGGGCACGGCCGGTCTCTGCCTGCGCCGCTCTCAGAGGTCCTTTGCGGGGGAGGCTTTCGGGCCGGGCTGGACTGACCGGCCGGAGGCGCGGGCCTGCCGCTCCCTCCGCCTCCTGCGTGGCCCCGCCTCGAGGGCCCGGCCGCCCTGCCTGCGGCCCCTGCCTTACTCCCACAGACGCGCCCCTCCGGACTGCGCGTGCACCTGGCCCCGTCTGGCCTCGGCTTCTCGGGAGCCCACACAACGCGGGTCTTGCCGACCTGGCCGGCACTTGCCGCAGGGATCAGTTTATTCGGGCATTTGACCTCCGGTGAGCTTCGCTGCTGACCCCTCGGGACAGCCTGCTCTGGCCGGTAACTGCTGACCTGCTGCCACGTCCTGCGCGCTGTTGCCTGTTTTGACTCAGCAGTACCCGTGGCTGTAGCTGCTTTCGTAGGCCTCGCCGGGGTCTGTGCGTGAGCAGCCTGGTAAGGACACGCCAGCCCCCCACAGTGCCGCCTCTGGGACCTCCCCTGCGCCTCAGACGCGGCACTGGCGAGGCGGCTCGGCCCGGTGCCCTGAGCCTGTGCTCTGGCCCTCCCCACTTCCTCTTCTCTTCAGAACGATAGTGTCTTTTGATGAAATCTGAGCAGGTCGACAAACACGGCCCTCCAGGAGCAGGGTCATCTCTAGTGGTCAGCAGCTGTGGAGAGTGGCCATAGGGTGACTCAAGAGTCGCCTTCAAATGCTTGAAGGGCTGCGACGGCGGCGGCGAAGGGGCGTCCTAAGTCTGCACAGGGGATGGGCCCAGGTGGGTGGCAGCAGGCCGCTTCTCCGAGAAGACACACAGGCTTCCCGGAAGCAGGGGGACGCAGCCCTCAACAGGGACTTGGGATGCAGACAGGCCAGCCTCTGGGAGGCCTGGGCGTGGCGAGACCCTAAAGAAGGCGTGCAAGACCCTGAGATAGCCCGATCGCCTCCACTCTGGTCTCGCACCCTCATGTAAGCCTCTCTTACTCCCAATCAATTCGTACAGGGAAGTGTGGTGGCCTGTCTCCCCTGTGGCTGCCTCCCTCGTGGCCTGTCTCCCCTGTGGCTGCCTGCCCTGTCACCCCTACCCCTGTGGCTGCTTCCCTGTGGCCTGCCTGCCCTGTGGCTGTGTCCCTGTGGCCTGTTTCCCCGTGGCTGCCTCCCTCTGGCCTATCTCCTCTGTGACTACCTCCCCCGTGGCCTGTCTCCCCTGTGGCCTCTGCCCTGTGGCCACCTCCCTATGGCTGCCTCCCTGTGGCTGCCTCTCCCGTGGCCTGTCTTCCCTGTGGCTGCCTCCACCGGAAGACTGGCATAGGCAGTCCCTCCCTCAGGCTAGCTCTGACAGAGCATCCCACGTGGCAAGGAGCCTCTGGCCAGCAAGGCAAAAACCCCCTCAGCACTCAGAAACTTCTGACAGCACACAAGGAGTCAGATCCTGCCACAACCACATAAGCTCAAAGGTAGAACTTTCCTCCGGCTGAGCCTCAGCCAAGGTCCAGCCACAGCACACACAGCGATGATGGCCCCGCCAGACCCCACCAGAGGACACACCTAAACCCCCAGGACTGACCCACGGCAAGGACAGGACAGGTGCCACATTTGTGGCAATACTGCCATGCGGCAATAGCCACCAAACATGCCCTTTCTGGTAGTTCTGGCCTCCGTGACGTCATCCCCAACCCGCGGTATCGGCGCAAACCCATCCTGACGGCCACAACGCTGACCAAGGCACGTGTCCAGGCGCGGGCAGGAGCGTCTTGGGGCCTGGCCCCACAGGCGCGGGCTGGGGTGGGCAGCCCAGATGGCCACACCTCTGTGCCGTGCGGCACACAAGGGCGACTCCGTCTCCTAAGTCGCTGGTCACTGTCGTCTTTCTTCCCCAAAGATGCTCTAAGGAAGACGTGTCTTCCCGGTGCTACATCACCTTTAGCAGATGCAGACTGTATCCATGAGGGGACTTACCATACCCAGGAATATCATCTCCTTCTCGCGCTCTTTTTCAGTTAACTTACACTGGTGGAAGCCTCGCCAAACCTGAAAAGAATGAAGTGGCTTCTTAGTACATCAGCAAAATAAAGACAGCACTGACACGTCGTTTCTCGCATCTGGCGCCCACGCCCCGCACGGCAGAGCGGCCGTGTGGTGAGAGGGGGCACTCGTGGGCCCCGATGGGATCACAGGCCGTGTTTGTATAGACAAACCACAGATGCCACGCCCCCGCTGAGGACCGCTGTGGACCCTGAGACGAGCGCCCGAGCGCCGTGGCCTGTCTCCCCTGTGGCTGCCTCCACCGGAAGACTGGCATAGGCAGCCCCTCCCCCAGGCTAGCTCTGACAGAGCATCCCACGTGGCAAGGAGCCTCTGGCCAGCAAGGCAAAACCCACTCAGCACAGGCGCCGGGCAGCACCACCCTGA
>NW_004567103.1:882669-886832 GCF_000260355.1 Condylura cristata | reverse complement strand
GGTTAATACACAGCACCAAGAAGCTAAAGCTACTTCAGTATGAGTTCGATCCCCGCCCCAGAGGTGATCCCCAGGGCGCGGCAGACCCCTCCTGACCTGCCCGCTGCTCCCCTCAGCAGTGGACTTTGTCCACTGGCCTGTTCTGTTCCCCAGTGAAGCCTCTCACCACCTCTGCACCTCTGGCCTGTACCCCAGTTGTAGATCCAAAAATAAACAAAAAAAGTAACTAAAAACTTCCCAAGTCAGAAAGATACAGACCTTCAGATACTTGAACTATGAAAGCTATAAGGGACTACGATGAATCATTATAGAGCAGCAATTTACCAAGCCTCGAAGAAGTGGATAAATTCCAAGAAATGTACAATTTACCAAGACTGAATTATGAAGAAACAAAAATCAGAACAGCCCAATAATGACTGAGACAAAAACAGTAATCAAAACCTCTCAACAACGATAAATTCAGAACATAACAGCATCACAGTGACTCTCCCAAATACATGGAGTCACTTGACCCTCCCTTTCGGTGAACACAATGCAAAAATTCCCAGCAAAACATATTCACTAAAAGGACCATCTGTCATGATCAAGTAGACTTTATCCCTTGGGTGCAAGGATGGTTTAATATATGTGAATAACTGAATATGGTACATACCCTAATAAAGAATAAAAATTATGATTCTCTCAACAGATGCAGGAAAAATGCTCTACAAAATTCCACACCGATTCATTATAGAAGCTTCAACAAACTAGTTATGTCAGGGAGATACCTCAACATAATATAGGTCACATAGGACAAACCCACCACTAACATACTCAAGAGTGAAATGTTGAAACTTGTCCACTAAGATCAGGAGCAAGATAAGAGTGACCACTCTTACCAGCACAGCACCGCTCCACGCAGTATTGAGTGTTCAGAGCAACGAGGCAAGTGGAAGAAATAAAAAGCATCCAAACCATAAAGGGTAGTAAAACATTCTGTTCGCAGATGACATGATCTTTTATGCTGAAAATCCTAAAGATGTCAAAAACTATCAGAAATAATACTGGGCTGTTGGAAAAATCATGACATATATTTTCTTTGAAAAACAGAAAAAATACATCATGACATTCCCCACAACCCAATCATGAATTTTCAGCATATGAAAGTAACATATAAAAATCAGTTGCATTGCTATACTCTAATAATGAATCATCTACAAGAGAAATAAAGAAAACAATCCCATTTTCCAATAGCATGAAGAAAAAACAAAATATTTAGGATTAAATTAAACCAAAGAGGTGAAACATCTTAATACTGAAAACTGAGACACTGATGGAAGGAAATGAAGAAGACAAATAAATGGAATGACAACTTGTGTTCACAGCTTGGAACAATTAATATTGCTAAAATAGCTAACCATCGTGGAATTTAATGCAGTCTGAATCAAAGCCAGCCATCTATAGACTTAATGTGATACTATGAAAATTTCATTGGCATTTACCACAAGAATAGAAAACAGTAATTCTAATTTTTGCATGAAATCACAAAGACCAAATAGCCAAAGCATGCATGAAAAAGAAGAGGAAGCTGACGGCACCACACGTCCTGATGACATACTACATTTCAAAGCTGCAGTATCAAAGCAGCATGGCACAAACACAGAGAGCAGAGGAACGGAACTGATACCTAGAAATAAAGCACGCAAATATTGTCAACTCTAGAAGGGAACTTAAAACACTAAGTGGGGAAAGGACAGAATTACCCATAAACGATACTGGGAAATTTGGATATTCACATACAAAATGATGGACGTGGACGCCTGTCTTACGCCTGCCGCAAAAGTGAACTTAAAATAGATTAAAGGCATAAATGTAAGGCCTGAAACCATGAATCTCCTAGCAGAAAGTATGGGGAAAATCATCCTTAACATTGGTCTTGTTCAAATTGTTCTGGGTGTTATACCCAAGGAACAAACAAACAAAAAAAGAAAAAGAAATTCGTGGTATGACATCAAACTAAAGCACTTCTGCCGGTGAAAAGAAACAATCAAATGGAAAGTCAGCCTGCAGAATGGGGAAGGCCAACAGCTGACGAAAGGTCTGCAAGCAAAGTACACTAACACCTCAGTAACCACAACAGCAATTAAACACGAAGCCATACAAGACATAAAGTCGGCCACGGGGACGTGAAAAGGTGACACACTCCCGGGCAGGCAAAGGCAAGCCCACCACGCGAGGACTCTCCTGACCCGAGAATGGCCATTAGGGAAAAGACCCGGCCGAGAGGCGCCCGCAGGATGTGGACACAGGGCCCCTCCCGGTGTTGGGCAGGAAGTAAATCTGGGTGGCCGCCATGGAAGTGATGGATTTTGCATCTAAATGTAGAATTCGTCCATGCGCCAGCAACCTCACCTCCAAATACAGAGCAAAAGGAAATGAAATCGTGATCTCGAAGACACGTCTGCAGCCGCGCCCGACTGCACAGCCCAGGCTCTGGGCCCAGAGGGCGCCGCGAAGGGCTGGGGCCAGACTTGCCCAGAGAGGCCTCTTGCCCCCTCCCGGCTCTCCCCTCACTCCCATCCCAGCACAAATCCGGCAAAGCCCTTGTCTCGTGTCCCAAACCAACTCTGGGAGCCGCGTCTCATCTGAGTCACACCGCCATCGCCTGCATTTCCCTGTCAGCAGCTAGCCTCCATTCAGACAGGGGTGGGGGCTCGTCAGGGTGCCCGCTGGCGGGCAGGGAGGGCGTGGACATTCCAGAGCGCAGGCCAGGCCGGGCCCCAGAGGCCTGGTGCCGGCAGCGCTGGTGGGCTGACTGCTCCCTGCTGAGGCAGGCTGTGCTGGGACAGGCCTGTGCGCCCCACTCCGGGAATTTCCACATTCCAAGCCTCCATCAAGAATTTGCATCCTGGCGGCTCTCTGTGGTGTTCTCCCCAACAACGAGCAGTGGTTTTTCGGAAAAATATTTGAATAAAATGCTCTGCATTTTCCATCCGACACTAAACATTTAAAATAATTTACCATAACAACATCGATAGCGCATTTTACTAGCGGCTCAGATGTGTCCTAAGATATTAAAAGCAGGCCCGAGTTTGTGTCAGTTTTCCAAGGGTAAGATGATCTTTCCGGAATTCAATATAGTTCCACTAGAGGCGGAATTTTAGGCATCTGAGTGGCGGGGGCCCCCACCTAGGTCCTGGGGTGCGGAGGCCCTCGCCCCCACTCCGAGCCCCCCGCTCTGCACCTTCTGAATGCGCAGCGCCGCGGCCCCCGTGTCGGCCATCTTGTCGCCGAGCAGCCGGGCCTGCTTGGCGCGGAACTCCCGCAGGAAGATCTGCTTCATGAACAGGGCCCTGAGCCGGCCTTGCCGGGCGCGCTCGGCGACCTGGATCAGCTTCACGGCATCCTCCAGGGACATGGGCTTCAGGGAGTATTTCTGCAAAACAGGGGCCGTGGGTCGGTGTCAACACACCCACTGTGCCGACGGGCCAGAGGCCTCGCAGCTCCCGCCAACGCCGCAAGGCCTTTGCCTCAAGTTCTGTGCCTGTCTGCTGAGGCGATTCTTGTTTTTACGGGTCCCGGGGGCCCCCTCTGCTTAGGGTGGCGGCAAGTTAGACGGGATTGCCGAGGAGATGGGGTCACAGCAGCCCGACGTTGCTATCAACGTCTCTTAGCCAGCACAAAACGGAAGATGTAAAATGCTCAGGGGTAAAAAAGCTGATTTTAAAATAGATCCCAGGGCGAGCGACAGGCAGCGAGGCTGAGGGCCCCGCAGGAGGCCATCGTGTGCGGGACCCCAGCCGGCCCTGGCCGGGCCTCACCTCTGCTGCGGCCGGGGTGCCCGACAGGGTGCGGGGGCCAGGCTGTCCTCGGAGACCCCGCGGGCCTGCGGAGGCGCCGTCAACCACGAGACCCATCAAGGACACCGGGCCCCGGGCGCCCACCGAGTCTGCAGAGGCCTGGAGGCCTCGGGGTGGACTCGGTGCCTGTCACCGTGCCCTGGGAACCCCGCGACAGCCTCACCCGGCTGAGAGGGCCCTCCAAGGGCCCTTTGCGTCAGGAGACCGAGGCAGAGCAGGCCCGTGGCCGGGACCGCGCTGTCCAGCCGCGCCCCTGCCCTCGGCTCCTCTCCCTGGCCTGCTCTGTGCACGGGCCTGCGGCGTCCTGAGCCACTCGGGGCGCTG
>NW_004567103.1:864057-880639 GCF_000260355.1 Condylura cristata | reverse complement strand
GGTTAGGGGGGTTGGGGGGGTGGAGGTGGGAGATATGAAGGGGTGAGGGTGGGGCTTCCTGAGCACCAGACCCGCAGTGCCAGGGGCCTGTTGTAGGACAACAGGTGCTGGTCACTTGTTCCTCCCCGCCTCGGGTTGTGCCCTCTCTGACTGTCCCGGTTAAGGTGGCCCATGGCATGTCGCTGTGGGGGTGGGGGCTCCTGCATGCCTTCCAGGGGGCCTTTGGGGAGTTTCCCTCCCCACAACACTGTCCATTTGAGGGGTTCCAGGTATCACTGAACTGGACAGTTCCTATCAAGTTTTTGGACTATGTTTGAGCTGCCTGTAGTGACCACAGAGCTCAGTCACTTCCCTGACCAGCACCCGCCACCCACCACAGGCGATTGATTGGAGGTGAGAAACTGACCGAGTTGATGATGGCCTGGGTCTCAGAGATCCCGACTTAACCAGGAGAGTATTTGTGCGTCGACCCCTTAGTTATCAAACATAATGGGAACAAGTCATCAGAAACACACCCCAGAGCTACACTGGACACGGGGCGGGGGCTCCGTCTGTGGGAAGGGAGTGCAGTGGCCGGTCACAGCCATGAGGCGTTTAGAGGGGTGCACACACCTTGCCCGGAAGATCTAGCCCACTGCTGGTGATTATCTGAGACAGGATCTTCTCTCGTCCTTTGATCACGTCTGACTTCTCCTTCAGGAAGTACTTGGGTATGGGGATGTCCAGCTGTTGCTAGAGAGAGAGGACAAAAGTGCTTGTGGGCACCACACCAGGGCTCACTCTGCCCTCACCTAAGGGATGCTGAGGAAGGAGACAAGCAGCAAGGGGAACGGCCTTGACGACCCTTGTCTGGTCATTACAGTCAAGCCCCGAGGGCACGTCCCCTTGGCCTGGGCTCACTGAGGCCAAGCGGTGAATACTCCAGAGGTGTCCAGGTCAGCCTGCCTGGGATGGCGGCGAGTCAGGACGCCGTGAGGACGCTGTGCAGCGGCAGGCGTCTTTGACTTAAGTCCAACAATGTAGCATCATCAACTGTCAGTATGGAAATGGTCACGCATTGCTAAAAATATGGTTTTATTTTTACCTAGCTCACCCCATTGCAAAAATTATTTACAAAATCAATTTGTTTATTAGGAAACTCATTTTTATATGATGATGTTAACGTTGGCTCTCCGCTGGCGCTCATTACAAATATTTCAGACTAGAGGAGGTAATGAATATCTGTGAGGCTAGCCTCAAAATCCTGTCCACCGAGGAGGGGGCAGGCTCCGGGCCCCCCACGGTTCCTGAGAATGAGCATCCGGGGGGTAAGCGTGGGCTGGGGCACAGAGGAGAATGATCCCACTGAGTATCACGGTTGTATCTGTTAGTGGTACGCTCACGGTTGTGCTCTGGAACTGAAGACAAAGCGGTGTTCGCCTGGCTGCACGGCCTGCCTAGGGGTGCAGTGTCATGGTGAGGCTCCGGGGTGTGGAACAGACATGGAGAACGGAGGGCGGGAAGGCCGTCTCCACTGGACCCGTGCCGGACCCACGCCCGCGCAGACACCTGGGGTTCTTTCCGTTTTCTGGGGGCAGAACCAAGGAACTTCCAGCCCCCGCATGTTTCTCTACACTCGAGAACCTACTAACGAGAGCGCCCTCGGGGGCAGGTCGCGGAACAGTCCAGCTTCCCCAGTAGGGGCAGTGGGGGAGGACGTGGGACCTCCTGGGCCGGGCGGGAGCGTCCCCAGTCAGAGGTGACGGACACTAACTTCGACCCTCCCAAGCAGCTCCCCCGCCTGCCTGGGTGCCTGGCTGCCTACAGCGCGCTCGCTCTGTCCAGTCCCAGATCTCCTGCGGGGGCCCGGGCTGTGCAGCCGCCAAACCCCCCAACCGCACAGCCATGCTTAGGGGCTCGGGTCCAGCTGTGCGAACCGCTGGCTGAGCAGCAGAAGAGCGCCACGGCTCTGGGGACAGCCAGAGGCCCAGACTCAGGGCGCTGTGGGGTGCTTCCCCTGTGACTGCGGGGCCCGGGGTGGCGGGAGAAGGGGAGCACCCTGCCCAGTGCCTGGCCCTCCACAGCCAGTGGACACGTCCGAGTCGGCCTCCGCGCAAAGCTTAATCCACCCTGCAGGCTGCTCGCGGGCGGGGGAGACAGAGCTTCCTTGCAGCGGCGGGGGCGGGCGCTGCTGTCGGAACCAGGCCGGGCGGGGAGATGGGCAGACACGGCGCCACCGGATGGCAGCCGCCTCGGGCCGGGCCGCCGGCCCAGGGCTGGGCGAGGACTGGCGGCAGCCGGCGGGAAGCCCGCCCTCACCGTGCGCCGGGGTCTACGGGAGGGCTGGGCCCCAGCTTTATTGCGGCAAACAGCCGGTCAGCGGGTCTGGAAAGCCTGCGGGAAGCTGGCCACAGGCCCGCATAGCTGATTGCAAGCAGAAAGAAACAAGTGAGAAAACAAAAAGCCCCTACTCACAGGAAGCAGCTTTAAGTCCTGTAAGATGTCATCGAAGTAGTGGAACTCCGAGAGCTCCAGCTCGACCAGCTCGCTCTTCAGCTCCAGGATGCGGCCCATCACCCCGTCCAGCATCTTCCGGACGAGGATGCGCTTCTGCGGGTGGACGATCTGGTCGTAGACGCTCTCCATGCTCCTGAAGATCTGCACGTACTTGATGTAGAAGGTGGCCAGCATCTGGAAGATGAACACCGGACTGCTCTGTGGCTCCAGCATCTTCTGAGACTCTTTCACGAGCAAAGAGTTGAGGGCTTCCTGGGTCTGGTGCCACATCGTGTTATACATCCTGCGGGAGGACAGTTCAGGCGACCCCGTGAGCCGGAGCGGCTCTGGGGCGGGGCACCCACCGGCGGCTGGCCACGCACGACGCGCACCCCCACCCGCCCCGGGGGCCAGGGCGCCGCACGAGGCCCTGAGCCCCGAGTTCTGTTTGGGGGCGCGCGTGGTCTCTGCACACGGCCGCTGTTACCTAGCGAGCAAACAGCGGGAGAGGTTGGGAAAGCCTCCGGTGAGTGGTGCCGCCGGGCCTCACCGCGCCCAAGACACAGCGTGGGCACGTCCCGCCGTCCAAGGACGGTCGGCCAGAGCCCCAGCGGAGCCCACAGGCGTGGCGGAGGCCAGCACACCCTGCAGCAGCCACCCTGAAGCACAGCACTGCTGGCCGGTGGCGCCCTCTCCTGAGCCCTGTGGACCCCATCGAGGAGGGTCACGGTCATTGCAAACAGTGGGGCAACGGCCTGAATGTCCATCCGCAGTCGGAGTAAATGGCCACAGTCGCGTGTCACTCTGCCTCTCTGTCCACAGGCACGGCCCGGCGGCCCTGGCAGTCTGCCCGCTAAGCCTGGGTGTGCCCCCAGGTGTGTGACCATGCCCCGGTGTCCTCAGGAGCCCAGGGAAGTGCCACGTGTGTGCCACACAGGCCACACAGCTGCGGTGGTGAGTGAGTGACGCCCGCGAGCAACGAGCGTGGCCTTAGAGCCGTAACTCAGAGGGCGAGGAGTCGGGAGCAGGCGGGGGCGGGGCGGCCCTGGGCTGTGTCGCGGGCCCCCCGCCCCCAGTTTTGCCCTGGCTGAGCCACGGAAGAGCAGTCGGCCCAGGGTGAGCGGGCCAGGCCCCGCCCTCTGCCTCCCTGCCGCGGCCACGCGCGTGCCAGGCTCTGCCTCTCCCTGCCGCGGCCCGGACTAGGCCCCTGCCAAACCCCGGCCTGCGAGCACAGTGACAGTCACGGCAAAGACCTTGCTCCCCCAGAGTTTGGCGCCCCCTTTATATCCAGAGCGGGGCAGAGTAGCGGGGCAGGGTGTGGAAAGGGGCGCATTAAGCAGTGAGTCTCGCCAGGGTTGGGAGCCCCGGCATCAGTGTCTGCATGGTCTTGCCTGGGGTGGGGGCTCCAGTCTCCTGCCTGAGAGGCAAGTGGGGAGGGGCCAGAGGGCGCCCATCTCCTCTCAGCAGTCTGAGCTCACCCCACGCCCGCCGGGCCTGGCATCCGCTCACGGCCACGTGCCGCAGGTGCACCTGCTCCAGGATGGGGCGCTCGGCACCTCCCCGGGGTGGGAAGGCCCAAAGCAGCACAGCCCCCTCCCCCCAGGCTGCTCGCGGAACCCGCTGGCCCTCCATGCTCACGCCCCGCTGCAGGTCACCTGCCCGCCGCCCTCCCCTGGCAGCCAGACGAGGCAGCCAGACGAGGCTGCCAGCCCAAATCAGCTAGCTCCTGTCACGCGCCATGCCATCCCGGCCCTCCCACTTTTTTTTTTAAGATGCATTTATTTATGCAAACAGAATTGGGGTACAGGCCAGCGGTGCAGGGGCAGTGAGAGGACTCCCCAAAGGCAGAGTGGGGAGCAGACAGGCAGATGTCCTGAAACCCACTGCTGAGGGGAGCAGCGGGGAGACGGGAGGGTCTGCTGCGCCCTGGGTCCCTCCCCGGCTGGGGATTGGACTCGTGCCAAAGCGGCTGCTGCCAGCTTCACAGCGCTATGCAAGAAGGGAGGCCTCCTCCAGCCCGCCCTTTGGGGTGGGTTCAGGAGAAGGTGGCGGTTGGAAGTTAAAAGCTCTTGCTCTGTGCACGGTGTGATGGGAAGCCCCGCTCCCACCTTCCTGGGTCACAGGCCTGGCCCTCGCGGCCTCAGCTCCAGTCACCAGCCCTGTTGGGCTCGCACCAGCTCCGCAAACCGCCCACGCGCCGGCCCTGCCCGCCACCAAGGCCACACCTGAGTGTGCCGGGACGCCTGCGAGAAGAGAACCACTCAGCCGGGCTGTCCACCTGTCTGGGTGCCACGGCGGAACTGTCCTGTAATCGGATCCCCGCGGCCTCTGCATGCTGGGGGCTGGTGGCTTTCCCGGGGCTGAGGTGCTGGGCCCGATGCAGGGTGGCGTCCCCCCCTTATACCTGCGCCAGGATTCTAAAACGGACCAGTCAGGTTCACATCATCGGTTAATTATTTGGACTGAGAAATGAAAATCGAGCTGATGGGTGCTCGGTGGCCCAGTCGGACGCTTAGAGTTGAAAACAGCCCAGTCGGGCGTGCAGAGCGAGGGCCGAAGGGATGAAAGCAGGCGGGCGCCGGTGAGTGTGCGCGGCCCGGGAGAAGCGGTCCGCTGACCACCGTCACGAAGGCGGGCGCAGGGAGGAAGCCGCGTGCCAGGGCCCAGACTAGGGCGCCCAGCACGCGCTGCCCCCCGGGGGCTCGCAGGCCTCCTAGACGCCCCGACACCTCCGCAGCCCAGGCCGCCACCTGCCGCTGCCGCCTGGGGTCTCGGTCCTGGCAGGTGGAGCCCGTGCCGCCTGGCTGGCACCGGCCCGCTGCACACTGCGCCGTGGCAGCTGCCTGCCCCCTCGTCTCCTGAGTGGCCTCTGTGACTTGTGACACCGAGGACACTCTGGTGAGAGCCCGCCACTGGGCCTTAGAAACTCGTTTTCCAGTTTTGTTTTTTTTTTTGTCAAAAAGCCAGTTGTTGGGTCCGGGGTGCAGCTGAGGGGTCTCGCTGTTGTGCTTGGGGTGAGAACCCCGACAGAGCCCACCTGGGCGCTGCCCCTTGGCCCCTTCAGCTCTCGTTCGTGGGTCTTTGCAGCGCGTCAGGCCTAGTGGCATTCGCCAGTCTCCTCCGTCACCGCTGGTGCCCTCGGTCGCCTCTGTCACCCTGGCCTGGCGCTCCACGGGGCGGGCGGGTCTTGCGCTTCCGGGCCCAGCCCACTGCTTGCCGTCCGGCGACGGAGCCGCTTTCTGGCCGCGGCAGGGGCCGTGGGCGCTGTCCCGCTGCTGCGGCCAGGCCAGCAAGGGTAACCCTGCCCGACTCACACGAGGCCCGGCCGTCTCGCTCCAGTCCTCCCGGCCGGACCGCTCCTCACCGCCACCCCGCGGGCTCCGGGCTGGGCCAGCTCCTGGGCCTGCTCAGACTGACCCTGCTGCAGAGATTGGCAACTTGGATTGAAATAATTCAGGTCTTCATTTTTCAATTTAAAATATTTTATTGTGTACCTTCATGCTGTACTGTTAACAATAATAAATAGGTGGGATCAGTACAGTAATATAAATTTTAAATTACAATTAAAATACTGTTTTAATGTAAAATTCTAACATAAACACTTAAAATTGTTTAATCGATCATTTGTATGTGCTTGAGCACAGAAAGAGCGTTTCATCTTCTTTGCCAAAAATGAAACCCTTCTCTGGATGTGGAGAGTGTTAGATTCAGATGAATGCTGACGGTGATAATGGTGATGAAGGTCGTAGTGGTGATGATGGTTGTCGGTAGCCATGGTAGCGGCAGTGATGGCGGTGGTGAGAGTGACGATGCTGATGGTGGTGGTGGTGACAGTGACGGAGATGGGGTGCTGATGGCGGTGATGGCTTTTATGAAGTCAGCCGCTGCTCTAAGTACTTTGAGACAGGCATTAGACTTCGGTTACAGGTGAGAGAGCTGAGACACGACATGACTGCCCAGGTGATGCCCTGGGAGTCCGCCTCCAGGCAGCCCACCCAGAGCTCATTCTCTGAACAGCTCAACTTTCCCACTCCTGTTCACCAAGATGGATGCCAGTGAGGGATGACGAGTCACGTGGCACAGTCATCTGTCACACAGGCAGTGACGGGTGTGACGGATGCCACAGAAACGATTTACCGGCCAGCCCCGTGCCCCACTGGGTGTGATAATGAATATTACTTCTGGCACTCGGTCTTTGGGGTTCCAGCACCAGATTTTTCACAGCCTAGCAGTAGTTTCAAAACATGTCTCGAGAGAGCTCTCGGGAGACACCTTCACTGAGGAGAACGGCGCTGTCGAGAATTCCGCTCAGTCCAGGCATTTCACTCCTCCGAGCAAACTTCTACCAAGCAAGGCCATTTGCCAGGAGCAGCTCCTTGAAAGGACAGTCACCACGGCAACCCCCTCCGCATCCTGTCGGAAGGATCCAGAATATTCCGGCCATTCTCCCTGTGAACGGAGTCGGGGGTCTGTACTGGGGATAACGAGAAACCCGGCAAGTGACTCTACTGGGGCCGCGAAGAGGGTCTCGAGGCCCCGGTTCACCAGAGCCCGGGCTTGCAGGGGCCGAGGGGCCGTCGACCCCCACCACGCGCCCACCCACCCACGACCGCGGGAGACACAGCGCATGCTCCCCGGCTCCCGGGGGACAGGAGCGCCCCGTGGGACAGGCGTGTGGCCTCAGCTGTCAGGACAAGCGCCCAGACTGACGGACCTGTAACTGTGTCGAGAGCGCGGGTCTGAGACTCCACTCAGCCGACGGCCCAGCGCCGAGGGGGCACCTGTCCTCTGGCTGGGGGTCATCGCAGGGACCCCAGGGTCGCAGGGAGGGAGGCTGCCCTCGGCCCCGAGCAGGACAGCAGTGAGGCCTGCAGACGCGGCGGAGGCCCAGAGAAGTGCCCGGCCCTGGCCTGTTAAAGCACCCGACCCGCTGGGAAGAACAGACCAGAGGCCCTCTGAAAATGTGAAAAGCCAGAGACCAAAGCGACTTCAGCAGAGAAAACCCCAGAAATAGGCCCTGACAAGCAGAGTGACCAGGCATGAAGTGGATAAAGGCGGGATTGAAGCGAAAGATTTAAAAAACCACTTGTAAGTGAAACGGTGGCAGCCGAGGCCATGGGTCAGGACAACACAAGCCACCAAGCAGCCAGCGCGTTCCCGACACGGTCACACCCACACGCAGCAGGCCGGGGAAAGCTGGCGGCCCGCTCGGCCCACAGCAGCTGGGGAGGCGCGCAGGCCGGGGCCAGAGGCAGCCTGGGCCGCCCGCGGAGACCAGAAGCAGGGCAGGGCCCCCGCCTCAGGGCTCAAGTAATACGCGGAAGTCAAGTCCTGCCTTCTGCACGGGGCGGGGGCCACACAGATGGACGGGCCCTCGCACTGCTGCGCAGCCGGGCGGGCAGTGGCCGCAGGGGCTGCCTCGGGCCGGGGACCCCCGCGAGACCCACCAGGAGCAAGGGGTCCGGGCAGGCGCGCCCCACCCGGGAAACCGCAGCCAGACGCGTGGGGGTGGGGTGACGGGGAGCCCGAGACCCGGTGTTCGGTGTGCTCCCACCACGGGTCAGAGAAAGGGGCGCCCTCCAGGCGGGCCTGGGCGGCGGCTCCTAGCTGGGGCTCCTGGCCGAGACTGGCCTGTCGGGCCTCGCGTGCTCGCCAGCCCTGCACCCACACCTTTCCCTGCGCGCACTGGCTTCCGGCCTCGGCCGCGCTGACACCCCACGTGTGGGGCTGGGGGGCTGCCAGCTGACATCCTGTCCCGGGGTCCCTCCCCACTGGGCTGTGAGGATCCGCGCCCTCAGGACCAGCAGGGCCCGAGGGTGACGCCCCCAGGGAGGTGGGCGCAGCTCTCTTGCCCAGCGGCACTGATCCACCAGCACAACTCAGCCCCCCCGTGTACACGATGGGGCTCAGCACGGCCCTGGGTGCACCCCCCGGCTCTCCTAGGTCCAGACCTCTCCAGACAACACCCCCCCGCCGCCCCCCGCCAGGCCCTCCCGGGCCTTTCTGTGCCTATTTGCCTCTTGGACGTTTCACGGCCTTGGGCTGGTGCTTCTGAGCAAAGTACCCCGCTTTGCTCTCCAGCCCAGCACCTCCCTTTCCTTACTGGTGTGGGGGGACGGGGGGAAGGGGCGATCCGCAGCTGTTGCCTGCCCCCCACCCTGCCACGCAGTGTGAACTGACACCAGAGAACCTGGCGTCAGGGGTCTGCGCAGGGGGTTGAGGGGTGACCTTGCACTGAGCAGAATGTCCCCAAGTTCACCTGTGTCCGCCCGTCTCCTGTTACTGCCTGACGGCTCCTTTCCAGGGTGGCCATCGCCACCTTGGATGCATTGGCGGGGAAGGCCGCACCCCCAAAGCTTGGCCGTGGGGTGAAAACACATAGAAAGGGTCCGCGAAAAACTGAAAGCGCCTGGGGAAGGGCATTATCCAGGAGGCTGCTGGACACTGCTGTGAGCTCGTGGTGGGTCTCAGCTGGGCCCATGACCACAGGCTGCGGTTCCAAGCCGGAGGACGGTGCGGGAGCCAGGGGCCGGGACAAAGGACAGGAGGGGTGTCCCGCAGCTCCGCGGCTGGCCCGCCCAGGAGCAGGGCGGCCGGACTTCACGCAGCAGCAATCGGGTGGAAGCTCTGACTTCAAGTGGGCGCTGGGCCGGGTATCTGATCCGCCACAAAGCCTTCACTCTCCCTGGCATCTGGCTGTTGTGCTGGGCCCTGAGTATCCCGTGGCCTGCGGGCTGACCTCCCTGGGAACACTGCCCCTGCGGCCCTCTGCTCCGCCTCCCCAGCCCTCCAGCCCCGGGTGAGGGGCGGGCCGGGCGGTCCACTGCCACCTCTAGAACATTCTGGACCCGCACCCGAGCTCCACACATTTCTCCTGCCTCTGCCCGGTGGCTGTCACCCACCAGCTGGGCACCTTCCCCGCCCCAGACTCCGCCCCACACCTGGCTGCCTTCCCCTGGCGCTAACCCCCGGCCGTCAGCTGAAGCGGGCGCCCGCCCCCTGCGCTCGGGCCCTGCCCTCGCTGGCAAGCCGTCTGCTGCTCCTCCCCGGCACCCTCTCTGCCCCCACCCGGCACGCCCTCAGCAGCAAACACACACTGACTACGGTTTCTTTGCTTGCGACTCCCAGGCTGCCCCACCGCCGTGGCCTGCCAGGGTGCACCTGGCCATGCACTGTAGCACCCCACACTCCGCCGCACCTCGCATGGACTCCTGCAGCCCAGGAAGGGCAGGGGCACCTCTGGGCTCCCGGCTAGGTCCCGCCAGCTCCCCATCTCCCTGACAACGACCCCTCCTCCGGAGACAGCGCCCCTCCCCTGGCTTCTGGGGCCCCGCCCACCTCGCCCTGGCCTCTCTGCCGCCTGCCCCCCCACTGCCCGTGGGTGGCAGTGGCTGAGCGCCTGGCCAGTCCCTCGGGCCCGGCCACGCCAGGTCACTCCATGCCCGAAGACTCTCGAGCCCAGCGAGCGTCGGGTCACCCGAGTATCTGCCTGCAGGCCGGGTTCTCGCGGGGGCTCTCCTCGGCGTCGCTTTCCCTCCCAGTAATAACTTCTATGTAATATTTTATAGATCTTCAGTGTGCTGAAATATATAAACGCACCAGCTTCCCGATTTTAAAAAAGTTGAGATTTCCCCCACCACTTGTCTCCCACCTGGCGGGCTCAGCTCAGGGCCTCACCATGGTATGGTGGCCGCTGGCCACTTCTCTGTCCGGTGTCCTCCAGGAAAGGGCCCAGCGCTTGTCTATGTCCCTCTGGCTGCCGTTATGGCCCACCTCTGCCCCCCTACTGTAAAGGGCCTTCGCACCCCTGCCGTCCTCAGTGGGCAGACCACTCCTCCTCCCTGTCCACCCCTGCCCCTGCCGCTGCCCAGGGGTCTCTGACACGCAGGCCACCACGAGCTGCCTGCTTGACGCCCAGCACATATTCCAAACGCAGCGCCCCAGACCGACCGATCCCCGGCCCCAGCCCTCCACAGGCCAGAACCTCACAGCTCCCACACCTGCCTGCCCGGAACTCTGGGTGAGTGTGAGGCCGGGCGCAGCGGCCAGCTGCCGGACAGCGCCTGGGGCCCCTGTAGGCTGTAGGAGCTGCGAGTGCTTACACTGGTGCCGCTTCCCTCGGCTGCAAACAGGAACAGGGACGCCCGGGCCGCGAGAGCCGCTGTGTGTCCGGGCGCCTGGCCGGCACCGAGCGGGCGTGACGCGGCCCTGTGGTGGGAGACCCCGCTGGCGGCTGGTCACGGTGCCCCGCAGGGTGCGCGGCGCCCAGCAGGGCGGGACAGCCGCACCCGGGGTTCCTGCAAAGCAGCCCCGTGTGGAAAAGGAACAAAAGCTGGCCCTGCGCTGGCCCGCGGAAGTACCCGCGCCGGAACAGCCTCGCGGGGGCGGGCGCACGCGGTGGCCCAGGCGCTGGCCTTCCCGGGGCGGGCTGCGAGGGAAGCAGGGGCATCCTTGAGTGTACACTCCTGTCCACCAGGAGCAGATACGCTCTCCTGAGGAGCATCTTTATTTTCTAAAACGTAAAACGGCGGTGCGGGGAGAGGAGAAGGAAAGAGAGAAGAGGAGCGGGTTATCCTTGTGCTAGCGAAGTCCACTCCACGGCCAGGGCGCAGTGCCCACTTACGCGTTCGACATGACCGGCTACTTTCCCTCTTCCACTCGTCTGCTGGGAAGCTCTTGGGTCCCCCTCTGGAGGGCGCCGGCTGGAGGGTGCAGGACTCCCCCAGGGGAGGTCCTTCGGGAGGGGGCGGGGCTCGGGCTGCCGTCTCTCTGGGGCCGGGAATGGCGACAGTTCGGGGCGTGCGCAGGCACGGGCGGCACGGGCAGGGGATGCGCTAGTTTCTGTAGCCACCGCAGGCTCCTAACCTGCAGCGCCCGACGCGAGGCGCAACCTAGCAACAAAGATGGGACGCATGCGCAGTGCCGTTCCACCCAGCCCGGAGCGCGCCCGCCCCTGGTGCAGAACGCGCCTGCGCGGCCGCGCTGTTTCCGAGGCAACCGCGGGGACGCCGGGCGGCGCCGGAGCCGGGGCTGGATGCGCGGCCCCAGCGGCAGCTCAGAACCCGGCTGAGCCTGGCCTCCCCGCGGGCCAGAGCGTGCCCGGGCTGCGCGGGGGCCGCGCCCGCCTCCCGCCGCCCTCCTCTCGGCCCCTCTGCCACTCGCCTACGCTGCCTGACCTCCGTCTTCACATCTGTAAAGCCGGACAACGCGCTTTCCCTTCAGAGGTCCCTGGGCACAGGGGGACATTGGAGAGGCCATGGGCAGCCACGTAAAAATGGCAGAATGATCACAAGTTCCTGCCCCACAATTTACTGGCGGAATAAACAAACCTGCACAATCTAGCAAAAATGGGAACTAAACATAAGTCAAGTGCAGCTCTGTGCAGTAATTGCAATGAGCTGAATGAAGCCTGTGATAGGAGTGGCCGGGACCCCACCCCCCGCCCTCCTAGGGCCCTGCTGGGGAGAGAAATCAAGTGGACAAAATGCCAAGAACTATCAGGAACACTTTTGGAAACAAACAAGGCAGGAACAGAGACACCAGGTGGAGCAGGAGTGAGTCAGCAAGCCCCGGGCAGGTTCAGGATGTAAGAAGTGGGGGCAGTAGAGATCAGACGCCACCCTCAGGGCCCCAGCAGAGGCCTCCGAAGTCTCAAGGATGTGCCCTTCCCCAGGGTGTGCAGGCCCTCAGGCAAAGATGCACGGTGTGGGACTGGGTGCTCTCCTGGGGTGGGGCAGAGTTTGCCAGGTCTCAGGAGAGAAAGCCAGACCCCGCCTTGCAGGAGCGAGGGGTCCAGCTGGCATCCTCCGACACCTCCAGCTAGAAAAGCAGCTAAAAAGCCCTGTCCCGCCTCTCAGCTCACTGAGCCAGCGAAGGCAGCGGGGGAGCAAGCTCCCGTGGCGGGTGAGCAGACTGCGCAGGCCGCCTGTGCCTGGTGGGAGAGAGGCGGGAGGGGGAGGCCACAGGTCGGCGACAGGCCACGGCATGAACGGGGAGGCAGGAAGGGGGGCGGCTGCCCTGTGGTGAGGAGTAGCCTGCGGGAGGAAAACCCCAGACCGTGGTCCCCGGCAGAGCAGAGCAGGGTGCTGTGAGCAGTGATTTGACAGCCCCGGGCTGGAGCCAGATGAAACGACACAGAGAGGGGAGAGGGTCACGTGGAGGTGAGGAGTCAAGTGGACGTCAGAAACCGTCCAAGATAGAAACCGCCTTAGAAAAAAAAAAGAAATAGGGCCCTCTCTGGTGGCGCAGCAAGTGAAGGTGCAGCACTGTGAAGCGAGTTCGATCCCCGCCCCGGAGGGGACCCCCAGGGCGCTGCAGCCCTCTCCTATCTCCCCGCAGCTCCCCTCAGCAGTGCATCTTGCCAGCCGGCCTGTTCTGCTCCCCGCTCTGCCTCTGGGGAAGCCTCTCGCCCCCTGCACCTCTGGCCTGGACCAGAGATGTATGCATAAATAAGTAAATCTTTAAAAAAGAATAAGATCAACTGGGCACAGGTCATCGGAATTATAGACTCCAGGAAAAACATGGGTCAATTACGGAGACGTAGAGGAAAAAGAAGAATTTAAGCATCTAGGAAAGGGTTTGTTGAGACGTCTTAAAAGAAACCTCTAATGCGAAATCTCTCCAACAACATAAGGAAGCACACTGCAATAAAAATCAAAACTGTCTGCAGATCAAAAGTTCTCACTGTGTTCCAGGAAAGCCGGATCTAGGCCAGGCAACACCCCAGATATCCTGGGTTTATCGCTGAGCGTCAGAGAAGCGGCGGGAGGCCCAGGGCCTCGGGGCCTTGGGAAGATGTGGCCAACGCGCCCCCTCCCCACGCTGGCCTCCCCGATGGCAGTCCCCAGGGCGCCCACCCTCGTGCGCCGCCTGGAGCGTGTCGCTCGCAAGCAGCAGCCGGCCCAGCAAGGCGGCGGGACGGCAGTGGTCCCTGGCCGGGGGAGACGGAGGCACTCCCGGGGTTGACTGTCAGTGGCCGGCCCTGGGCTCATGTCCCTCCGCCTCGCACCTGGCACCTGCCGCCCTTCAGGCACCGGACGCCTTCCCTCCCTCCTGAAAGGGTTGCGGGTGAGCCACACCTCCGCCTGCAGTGTCTCGAGGTAGGAACGGGACCAGCAGGGCAAAGTGCCCCATAGGTAGCAGGGGTCCCCAGGAAAAGGGGAGGCTCCAGGTTCCCGGCCCCGCCCAGAAGGAGGGTGGAGCTGAGCCGAGAAAAAGAGAGGAAGGAGGCAGGATGGAGCCAGGAGGCGACCTGAGGGAGCCGCAGGGAGCGAGCGATGGAGACCCCGAGCTTGCTCCTGGCCCCGACGGGCTCAGGCGGCCGCGGGAGAGGCCCGGGGAGCCGGCTGTGGCGGGTCACGCTGACTTTGGTTGCGCTCGTCCCCTCCAGGCTGGTCTGGCCATGGCTGACCCTGTCCCGTGGTCCGGCCAGAAGGTGCTGTCGCCCTGGGGCGGCGTCCAGGCCCGGCTCCGGGCTGTCCCTCTGCCTCTGGGTGGGCTTCTGCCCGCGAGGGGACGGGTCACTCCGGTGTCTGATGTGGACATCACGTTGCCTTCCGCTCTGTGCGCTCACTGCGTTAAAGCCCCTTTGCGTCGAAGTCTTCTATGTTCTGTCTTGATGCGGCGGATGGCAGAACCCACTGAGAGCAGGCAGGTTTGGGGGTTCAGGGGTGCCCCCGCCCTGTAACACATGTAGTCTCCAACTAGCGGGACTCACCTGCACCGCGAGAGGCCACGGCAGGAAGGGGGAGGACACAGCGTGGGGGTGCGGACGGGCTGCGGGGGGACGCAGCATGGCCCGTGGGCACCCGGCAAGAATGGATGTTGTCACAGGCGTCCCCGGGGAAAGGGGGTTCCTGGTTTCCTGCCCCAGCCAAGGCGGGTGGCACTGAGCGGCGAGGGGAGCCGCGCGGAGACCACTGCGGAAGCTGCGCTGGCCCTCGGCCTCGGCCTTGCGCCGGGACGGGGAGCCGGAGGGTGTGCGAGGAGGCGCCTGGCGGGCAGAGGCGTGGGGAGCCTGCGGGAGGCTGGCGGCGCGGCCCTTCCCTGGACTTGGGCTGGGGTTCTCTTCTCCTGGACGCGCCGGGCCCTGCTGCCCGGCCCCGCGGCCCCACCGGGAGGTGACCCAGACGCCGGCCGCAGCTTCGGGTCCCCGTGGCCCAGCTCTGGGCCGCCCCGCTTGCTGGGCATTTACCCACGAGGGGACCGGCGACTTCGGGTGCTGATGTGGACACTGTCCTTTCTCTCCTCTCCGCGGCACACTGACTGCCGAAGCGCCTTCCGGTGACAGTCCCGCGCCCCGGGGGACACTTTGTGTCGACGTGGTGGGCAGCGGCACCTGCTCTCCTGGACAGGAGTCGGTCCCGGGGCCCCCAGCCTGCCTGTGACAGCGGCACGATGGAGTCCGCCAGGTGGGAGTGGGGGAGACAAGGCCCCCCAGCTCCGTGGGGCAGGCGGACACGGGGCTGGGCCTCCAGGGGCGGCTGGCCACGGGAGCTCGCCGCCTGCCGCCTCACGCGGGCATCGCGTCTCCTCACTAGGAGCCGGGCAGCTTTGCGCCCCATTTCACAGAGTTGAGGCCGAGCGCTGCACGCCCAGGGCCGCCGTGCGAGGTGCTGGTGCCCGGCCTGGCCCAGGGCGGCACCTCTGCTCCCTGCGCGGGGTCGCGCCCCCCGTAACCCATCCTGGTAAAGACGGCTTTCGGCGAGACAAGCGTTACTCAGAGCCGCCTCGCAGGCCACTTTAAGGCGACAGGCTTGGCTGTCCGAGGAGGCAGATGTGCGGGGAAGGTCAGGTGGCCGCTGGCTCGACAGGCCAGCGCCCTGCCCATGCCGGGCATCTGGGAGCACAGCCTCTCCAGCCCTGGACACTCAGTCCTCGGGGCCACTGTTTGCAGGGCCCGCCGGCCACGCCGCCCAGGGCCGTGAATCCCGGGAGGGCCCCGGGCTCGCGCTCAGCCAGTGACCGGCCTCGGCCAGGCCCGCCTCCCCGCCCCGGGGCGCCCCTGTGGCCACTGCGCCCCCGGCAGTGAGGGGCCTCTAGAAAGCTCCTGCTGGTTTCGACAGCGCTCACTGACCCTCCGCCTTCACGGAGGCTCTGCGGCAGAGCAGAAGCAGCCTGCAGCGTGTCTCAGCCCACCCCGGAGGCGTCTCCACCCAGGGAGACCACCCTCACGTCCCAGTGCCGCGGGGTGCCATGCGCCCCAGGACGCCGCACCCCGCAGGCGCCCGCGGCAGCAGCCAGGGGGCGGCAGCGTGCAGGTGCCAGTCGCTCCTCCGTGGTCGGACGGCCCCGCGCTGTCTTCCTCAAGGTGGCCACAGTCCACAAGCCTGTGCACCTGCCTGCAGGTCCTCCTGCGGTGCGCCCATCACTCAGTGGCCCCACACAGTTCCGTGGCATCGCCCCTCTGATCTGCACCCCCGTGGGTGTCTCCCGTGACTCAGCCGGGGACCCCAAAGCCCGGCTCAGGAACTGTCCAAGTGACCCGACAATGGGCTCTGGTCCGGCCGGCGTGTGCCCACAACCTCGGCGGTGGTCCGGCCACTGCCAGCGCGCAGCCCCGCATCCGCATGCTGTCCTGTCACGGGCTGGACTCCTGGCCGGCCCAGGCTGGGCTGCGTCTTGCTCTGAGAGAACCACCACGGTCTGGCTGGTTGTCTCTGCGCCGGGTGAGCTGTGCCGGGTCCAGCTGACGCTGAGGACGGAGCCCGACCTGCCTGTCTCCCGGGGCTCAGCGTGCAAAGCCCCCCGCACCCCACCCCCACACACCTGCCCAGAGCCCTGGTCCTCCGCACGCCCAGGCGCCTAGACGCGACTGTGGAGGGAAGGCGAGTCCGGCCCGGGGTGGGGGGGAGCAGGCTGCTGGGCTGGGGGCAGCTTCTGTCCGCGATGCCACGTGGGAAGCGCTCCTGGCCCTGGGATGCAGCGGACACCTGAATCGTATGCTCGAGTGGCGAAGTCCAGCTCCCGTGGATTCATCAGCGCCTGGGCTTTGTTGAGGAAGAGCTGAGACGGGGGAAGGCGGGCGAGATGGAGAGGTGCAGTGCCCGGTGCCGCGGCGGGGCTCTGGCAGGGGCCGGGGGAGGCTGGGTCCGCTGTCGGCGGCCGG
>NW_004567103.1:854940-862567 GCF_000260355.1 Condylura cristata | reverse complement strand
GCTCCCCCACCCACCCCCGCGCCACGTGCTCCCCCAAGTCACGGAACGTGAGGTGCGGCCTCGAGTGGTTTCGGAACCCCGTGGGCTCAGCCTCAGTGCTTCTGCCGCGTGTCCTGGGGCGGCGAGTTCCTGAGCTGGCCTTGGCCGCGGCGGCCGCAGTGGCCCGAGCACAGGGCGGCCTCAGCGGGAGGTCGTGAGTGCGGGTGAGCGGGGGCGTGGGCCCGGGTGACTCAGGGTCCCCCCACGCCTGTGAGCGGCCTCTTCTGCGCTTCTGCCGACGCTTCCCCGGCGCGGGGGGAGCCTCCGCCCTGCGCGCCGCCCTCCTGTCCACAGCGGGTGTCCGGACAGGTGCCCCGGACGCGCCGGCTCCCATCTGCACCCAGAGCTGGGGAGCGCTGCAGCCCTGCCCGCCACGGGGCGGTTGGCACCAGCGCCCGGAGCCGACTCCCGCCTGGAGGCTTCCCCGGGTGGGGTAAGGTGCACCGAGGCCAGCTGCAGGCCGCAGGCCCCGCGCCCCGGGCGTGGCGGTCCCTAGGGGTGAGCAGCGTGCCTGACCCGGGGTTCCAGGTGCCCGTGGGGGGGCAGACCCGCCCGCACAGGGTGTTAGAACAGTCTGGTCTGGGAGGAGGGGGGGGGGCCTGGGGCGCGGCTGCCTCTGACCGGCCAGGTCGGGAGCCGCTGGGCGGGGCCAGCCAGCGGCCTCTGGACGGAGCCCAGCGCCGGCAGGCTGGACAAACACGAGGCCCTTTGACGTCAAACAAGGATCACTTCCACCGGGAAGCGAGTGCGTGTGCTTCTTATTAGCTGCCTTTATTATCTATAAATAAAACTGCCCAGTGTGAGAAAAAGTTAAAAAGGAACCGGCCGGAAGCAGGATGTTGTGTTCTGTTGTTATTGTCCTGTTTTTTCCACAAACAGCGAGGCCGCTTTTGTAACCCAGGTGCAAAGGGGGTCACGGCGCGGCGCATTGTCTGACCACCTGCGGCCTTAAAACGCGCGGGCGGGGGGCCAGCGGCTCCGGGCGGCTCAGGTATTTTGATAAAACTTCTGCTAGCGGGGTTCAGCTTTGCCTCCCCTCAGCCTCGCCCCCACCCGAGGCTGCTCGAGCCTCACAATGCGCACAAGAGCACAATGGCTGGAGCCGGAGAGGAAGCTGGTTACAGAGCGCGGCTGTATTGTTCGTGAAACAAAAGCGGTGTCTGGAGGCTGACAGGGCTGGACCAGCGCCTGGAAGGCAGAGCTGAAGCTCACCAAGGGGAGGCCGACTGGATCTGCTAGCTGGCCGGGGGCCGGCCAGGCTTCCCGGAACCAGGCCTGGCCGAGCGGGCCCGGCAGCGGGCGGCATCCCCACGCTGCCTTGGCCGCAGCCCTGCGGCCGCCCCTAGTCCGCCCCAGGAGCGGGCACCGGTAGAGGAGCACCCTCCTGTGCCCGGCGCTGGCCCGGCTGGGGCGCCCTGTGCCGCCCACAGACCCCCGCGCAGCGTGGCCGCTCCTAAGCGCGCAGCACCCGCGCCCGCCTGCTCCTCCTGACCGGCCTGCCGAGGCCGCTTATGCGAAGGACATTGTGTGGCGCACGGGCGAGGATCTGACAGATGACAGGCAGGTGAGCCATCCAGGAGCTAGCACGGAAACGCCCCGGGTCAGCACCGGGCGAGGCCGCCCCCCGGGAACCCCCCACGCGGCCTCCACGGAGCCGGTGACCGCGCGGAAGGCCACCAGAGCCGCCAGCCTGACTCTTGTTTCCGGCCTACTGACCCTCCCTTTTCCTTTACGTAAAAGTCAAAATAAGGCCTCAGGTGTAAACTGAAAAACAGGTTTCAGATGCTCCGCCCAGCAGGCACCGAGCGTGGGGACTGTCAGCGGTATGGGGACGGTGGGGACTGTCCTCCGATGGCCACCCGCTCGCCGTGCCCCGCCCGGCTGTCTTCGCTTGCGTTTGCTCATTCTCGAGTCCTCGTGTTTAGGCTCCGTCCAGGGTATGTGCACGGAGTCCGATCCCGCTGGTCCTTCGTGGGCTCCGGGGCTCAGTGAAGACACAGAGCCAAGCGGGAAGACGAGGCAGAGGCCTGTCAAACGCACCAGCCCAGGGGCCGGCCTGGGAGCGACAGGTTGACTCAGTGTCTTCATGCAGGAAGCGCGACGTGGCTTTCCCACTCTCCACGGTCAGTTTCGATAAATGGCTTATCTCATGCCCCTGGTCATTTCCTGTAAGCCGCAGAATGTGCTGGGCTCTATTGTGGATGCTCTCGCCATGCAGTCCCTCGCGCTACCTCCTGACGTCCTCTGGCTGCCCGGTACTTTGCATTTCCTCTCTTTCCCCTGGACTAGTGTCATTTTATAACACAAAGAGGCGACCTGTGGTTTCACCCCCTTTCTCCGTGCCCCGCATGAGATAGGCGTTCGCATCACCCGTCACCCGGCGGGCAGCGGCGCGCGCCTCATGTCGGCATCTCAGGGCCTCCGTGGGCCAGGAACCCGAGCAGGGCCGGGGGCTCCGACCAGGCATCCACAGGCTGCAGCCAGGGGCCAGCTGTGCTCTCCGGTGGCTTCTGAAGGCCGGCCGGGGCCAGTCGCCGGGCAGCTCGCGGAATGCTGGCTGCTGGAATGTGGCCTCGGGAGCTGGCGGGCTGAGGGTCGGCCCGAGTCGGTCGGGGGCCCCAGGTCTCCGGCCTCCATGGGACCCCAGCCGGCCCGGCATGGCGGGCGTGGGGCGGCGGCGGAGCTGGGTAGCCACGGCAGACGCAGCCCACGCTCAGCGCCCCGCACCGGCTCATTCAGCAGGGCTGGACAGCATCACTGTTTGTAGTTGAATGAATAACTGCCTTTCTCTTGAGGGCTTCCTCCTTCATGACACAGCTAGCTTGTTTCTTTGCCAAACTGTCTTCCTTATACTTTGTGCTTCCAAACTGCTTCCTTAACACCTGTTCCTTTCATGTCCTAGTGATATCTGGGCTTAACGACACAGGAATAAACATATCGTAAAGCTAGTAAGGAACGGCGGGGCTGTGAGGATGTGCGGGTGACCGCCACGCCCGGGCTGCACTTGCACCTCATGCAGAAGAGCGGTGGCCATGACATCTTCGCATAATCTGGAGTGCAAGTAATGGCCACGACACCCGGCAGCTTTTGCTCCATCTAGGATTTAATGACGACATGCTGCCCCACAAAGCAACAGCGTCGCCATCGTCGGAGCAGCTGATCGTGACGGTCACCTGAAGCCATTAGTGACACAGAATTTAACTGAGCAACGTGCAGCCACAATTATTCCGTACTCCAACGAGCATTTGTAGTTGCACCTGTGTATTGCTGTGACTGACCGTCATGGCGACGCCTGCCAACTCCCACGTCACGTGACGCCGCCCGCGACGTGGCCACTGCGTGTGACGGGTTCAGCGGCACCCTGGGGTCTTCCCCAGAGGGAGCCCGCGTCCCTCCTCCAAAGGGCATCGCACAGGTGCCGCTCGCGGGTCCGCACACCGAGGGCCCGGCCCGCTGTCCACCGGGGTGGGCGGGCTGTGTCCAGCCCCGCGGGCCCTGTTTGCTCGCAGGCAGGCCCAGCGCCTCGACCCGCTCGCCGGGGACCGGCCGCAACAGCCGTTGGTTCGCCTGAGTCCACCCGTTGGAAGATGCCAGGTTCTCTGGTGAAGATAGTCTGTCTCCTGCAGTGACAGACTGAGCATCGGGTCACCCCCACTTCTGCTCGTTTTGAGGCCTGGACAAGTTAGGCGTGGAGCCCCCCAGGCTCACCGTCCGCTGCTGAGTGTGGGGCGTCTGTTCGCTTGCGAGGTAGACGGTGAGAGCCGAGCTGAGGCAGGCCGAGGGGGCAAGCGGCCCCAGGCAAGGGCCGGGAGAAGTCGGGGAGAGGAGGGCGCCCTGAGTTTTCTGTGGAGTCACTGACTCTCGGGGGCTTCCAGAGGCCCCGCCTCAGTGTCCCGGTCTCTGCGGCCAGCGGCCGGCGTGCGGCGGGGCTGGGGTCCAGGTCAGGGTGTCCACGCTGGAGGGGGTGCAGGTGGTTTGCCGCCTTCTGGGGCCCTGGGCCGCGTGCCAGCTCCAGCTGTGCCGGAACTCAGGACCGGCCGGCAAGCTCTGGCCTAGAAGCGCCCTCCCAGCTCAGGCCTGCGGCCCCGGCTCACCTCCCCGGTCAGCGACAGTCTCCCTGGAAGGGGCCACAGCGGGGCTCATCCCGGCTACATCTGCCAAGGGGCTGCCCCCCCAGGCCCCCCAGGCCCCCTCAGGTCCCCTCAGGCTGCGGGGCGTACAGGGCCTGTCCACCAGGAATGTGGGGGCCCGTGGGAGTCTGCCACCGGCTATTAAATCAGGCGGTTAAAAGCAAAACCCAGTTGGCAGGTGGAGGCGACGCGTCCTGGCGTTCACCGAACTGTTGGAGAGCAGCGGCCGGCGGGATGGGCGGGGCGGGGCGGGGGCGGGGGCGGTCCCGCGAGTCCGTGCGGAGGCGCCTGCAAGGAGGCGCAGCTCTGCGAGTGCAGGAGGATGTGGGTGCGGCGTTTGTGGTGGGGGGGCGTGCGCGGTGCGGGGCGTTTGCGGCGCACGTGCTCACTGACGCACGCACCCACCCGCTGCCTGGCCCGTCCAGGCTGGACTGTCCCCTCGGGCCCCCTCGCTTCTCCAGGGTCGTGGCGCCCACCTGCCCGCGATGCCTCGCTGGTCCTCTCCCCCCGCGGGAGCCTCTGCACCTCGGTCTTGTCATGGGAACCTCCAGTGAAGGCCCCCCCTCCCCTGCGAGGTCTCGGCCACTGGGGCTGCGCGAGGCTGGGGGCATTTCCCGAGGCCCAGCCGGGGGGTCCTCACCGGCCCCCTCCTTCTCAGAGGTGCGTCTGTGTGGAATCAGCCCCCAGAGCTGGGGGGCGGGTGCGGGCTGCTGGGGAGCGGGTGCGGGCTTTCGGGGCCCGAGGCTGGTTTCCGAAAGCCCGAGGCTGGTTTCCAGAGACTCGTCTGATGAAGGGGAGACCCGGGCGCGGCCTGCTGGGAAGCCTCGCTGGAGAGGCAGGTGGGCGGGTTCGTCTAGCCGCGGGGCGAAGGCGCATCAGCACCCCAGGGCTCACTCCCTGGGCTCCCTGAGAGCAGGCCGGCCTGCTGCTCCTGGAATAAAATAGTCTCGAGGGGAGCCACATGCACCCCCAAGGAGTGATTGGTGCCTGGTGAGAGGGTGACCGGGCGCTCTCAAAGCAAACGCTCGGTGCCCTGGGTGGCGCCCTCCACCTGAAGGCGCCTGGGCGCGACGTGCTGGGCTCCGCCCGCCCCCGTGGGCTGTTTGCTGCACCGGGGCTGTGTTTCCTCTCTCCCGGGGAAGAAGCCAACACATGCTTGGACCTCAGCCGCTGTCGGCCTCTGGCCGAGGCCTCCCGGACACCCCCGTGGGTCCTCCCCAGGCTGAGCCCTCCCCGAGGGGGCCTACAGGAGCGGCTGGTCGGCTCCCTCCAGACTCCCCGCCTTCCGGCCCGCCCTGTTCGGAGGGGTCAGAGGCCAGGTGGACCCCACATTTGCGGCCGCCCACAGGCCTCGCGGCCTCCATGCTGTCCCTGGGAGCTCCTGCTGGGCTGTTGTTTGTTTTTTTTAAGGTTGTAAATGGCAGAGTCAGACTCAAAGTGGCTTAGCCAAGAGGAAGAGATGTTTATTGGCTCACAGACCTGAAGACCTGGGGTCCTGCTGGCCCGCTGCTGCGGCTGGCCCAGGGTCACTCCTTGTCTGCTACTGTCGCACCCCAGACCAGCCCTCTCCCTGGTGTTTCCTAGCTTATCTGTCGGCTGTGTTTTGGCCACAGTCAAATAGACAAGAATGTCATTATCAGATAGGAATGCAAGGGGAAGCTATCCATCATCAACATTAGAATAACAGGAGTTAATAATGAAATCGAGACGATCAAGCCCCGACACAACGTGCAACAGCTCTGGACCCGTTATTTCCCTCTGTGTCGCTTTCTTCCCGTCTTCTGTGCTGACGTGACAGGGTGGGGTGGGGGGGCCTGGCCCGCATGACCCGAGGGCCCAAGTGCTGGTGCCTGAGGGGCGCAAGTGCCCTGAACCGAGGAGGCTGGTACCATGGAGGGCTGCGGTGCTTTACCTTCTACTACTTACGGCAAAAAGCAAGTTTTGGGGGCCCCTCGGGGCACAGGGTTAAGTGGCAGCACTATCAAGCTGTCGCAAGCCTGTTCCATCCCGGCCAGGGAGTGACCCCCAGGGCACAGCAGACCCCTCCTGTCTCTCCCCCCCACCCCGCTCCCCTCAGCAGTGGATTTCAGTAGCTCCGCCTGTTCTGCTCCCCGCTCTGCCTTTGTTGAATTCTCTCACCCCCTGCACTCTGGGCTGCCCCCAGCTCTTTTCTGCATAAATAAATAAAATAAATCTTTATTTAAAAAAATGCGAGAGTTTGACTCTAAAGTGGGGGCCGTGTTTCCCTGGGGCACCCTCTCTCTCGCTGAGTTGGTGCAGGAAATGGCGCGGACGCGGGCGGGGGGCTGCGTCTGGGCCTCAATGGCCCGCAGCCGGGACACACAGCCCGGGCACCCACAGCCCAGGGTGCACGGTGACCGGACACAGCGTGCTGGAGGCCCCTGCCCCCGGGGGGGGCGGGGGGGCTCAAGGCTGCAGCCCCTTCCTGCCCAGCAGGCAGAGACGTGTCCTGCTGTGTTCTGTAAATGGTTAACCTGAGGAAACCCCTCGAGAACGTCCCAAAGTCGCCTTTCCCGGGCAGCCATGGAACAGGCCCAGGGCCAGGGTCCCCGCACGCAAACTGCTCTTCCGAATGAAGTGCGCACCCTCCCTGGAGTTTGTCCACGGGCTCGGTCAGTGCGGCAGGGAGGGATGGTGTCCTGTGCCCCATCCTTCCAATCGGAGGGCGCCCCCTTCACTAGGCCCCTCTGACGTGGGCGCCGTCAGGTGGAAGCTCCGTGTGGGGTCTGGTCAGCTCTCCAGGAGGCGTGGGCCGGGGCTAGAGAGCAGGAAACAAAGACCAGGATGGCAGGTTCCAGATGGCCCCGGGTAAGGGCACCAAATGCAGAGCTGAAGGCGCTGGCCGGGGAGGGGTCACAGTGCTGGGATGTCTGGGCCGGACGAGGGTCGGGGCCGCCGGCAGCCGCTGCTGGTCTAGCCTTGGCGGGTGGTTTCTCTGGGAAGAAAGGCCCAGGCACTTCCGTCACACCCTGCTGAGGCCGCCAGCGGGCCCTGGCCTGGCGTTGGGCCTGGCCCCTCTGGGCTCTCGGGGAGCTCCGCTGGCCTTCCTTCCTGGGCTCCTCTGGGCCACATCTCTTGAGTCCTCATCCAGAAGGCAGCTGTGACGGCATTTTCCTCACAAAGCTCTCAGGCTTGTTTGGAGGCCACAAGGTAGCAGCCGTGGCCATCGGCAGCATCCCCCAGCTTTCTAAGTTCCTTCCAGCTGCCCCCGTCAGCCCTCACGCCAGCGAGGCACGCTCCCTATGTCCTGGATGCTGCGCAGGTGGGGTCACGGGCCCTTCTCCAGGTCACACGGCCAGCGAGCAGCAGGGGCTGGACGGGACGCTCCCTAGAGCCTCACAGGTCTGGAGAGAATGTGAGAAAGCTCCGAGAAACATGTTCCCACTGGAGCCTCGTGGTGCAGGAGAAGAAACCCACGCACCTCGCTGGTGCCAGGC
>NW_004567103.1:850346-854163 GCF_000260355.1 Condylura cristata | reverse complement strand
GCCTGTTCTGCTCCCCACTCTGTCTCTGGTGAATCCTCTCACGCCCCTGAGGCTCTGGCCTGTACTCCAGCTCTGTATGCAGAAATAAATCTTAAAAAAAAATGGGTGGATCAAGAATATTTGAAAGAAGAAATATAATCACTGCACAACGGGATCAGAGAGCGCGGAGTGGCCGGCGCCCGACAGCCGCAGCGCCGGGCTCTCTAGCACTGGCTGAGCTGCGCAGGCGGCCCACTGCCCGCGCCCGCCCCAGGCCAGGCCAGCACTGCGGGGTGATGCGGGGCGGACTGGAGCAGGCGCAGGCGAGTCTCCCCCAGTCCAAGGGCACAGGAGTAACGGGCAGTCGCCGCACACACTTTCACCAGAACAAATACAACTAGCGAATGAGATGGAGAAGGTGTGCTCCCCACTCCCCGAGTCTTAGGGACGTCCCGGCCCCTCCACCCCGCGGAGTGTGGGCCGCTCGCTCGCTCCTGGGGATTTCTCCCAAGACAGCAGCAATCTCTCCATGGAAATTGTTTCCTGTAAAGATGAATATCCGATATTCGGGGGACAGGTGAACGGCACCATCAGCCTCACAGCCATTCTGCAGTTGGTCTAAACACGGCAGCGTCGCTCTCCAGCTGCCCGGCTCACGCGGGCCCGGGAAGCAGAGCTGGAGGAAGCCGCCAGCCCAGGCTTCTGCACAGACGAGAGCGAGAGCCGGCTGGGCCCCAGGAAGGCGCCTCCCAGCGGCCACAGACCCTCGGAGGCGACAGCCCCGCCCCCAGCCTGCAGCTCACTCCCGTGCTCATCGGTGTCTGAGCCCAGGAGAGGGTCAGCGCAGATAGGCCAGCGGCTGCCCGCAGGCACCCGGCGCCCGCAGGCACGCACGCCGTCTCCCCGATGTCTGCATCAGCTCCCGTCCCCCCACCGGTATCTGCACTTTGTTTAAGAAAGAACAGAGCCCGGAGCCGGGGACACAGGCGGCGGGCCAGGAGCGGGGCCTCAGCACGGCCGGGCGGGGCCGTATAACAGACCACCCCGCTCCACCAAGCTCCTAAGCGCCTTCTGGCAGCTGTCACCCTGAAACTGTGCCACGTGGGGTGTGCGGCCTGTTTGGGGTCTCCTGTCTCGGGTGAGCCCGCGAAGGGGCCTCCTGAAAGCCCCCTGGGGCTGGCCCTGTGGACGGACAGCACTGAAGCTCCCATCTGGGTGTCTAGTGGACACTGGTGAACGCACAGTGGATTCGCTCACGCGTGCTGACCTCGAAGGGGAGGGGAGCCGTAGCACGTCAGGCCGGTGCCCTGGCCAGGCCGCCCGTGGGAGGGGTGGGGGTGTCCTTCCGTGCCAGGACGTCCGCGCACGGGGTGCCCACTGGCAACCCCGCTCACCCTCCTCTGGGAACATCTGACTCCCTGCACTGCCGGGTGATCAGAAGACCCCCGAGCGCGCAGGAGGACCCCACTTCCTTCCGTCGCGTCCCCCTGCCCTCAGCCCAGTGTGTGTGCGAGTCTCCCCCAGCCTGAGCCCCAGGACCGCCCCGCACACGTGGCCCGAGGGAGCCGACGCCCGCCCTGCCTGTGGGCTCCAGGCGAAGTCTCCTGACAGGAGAGGTCCCCTCCAGGGGCGAGAAGAGGGTCCGCACCTCCACGGGGTGCGTTGCGGGGTCTGGCCCCCAGCACGGAGGCATCAGGCACATTGCTGGAGCCATGCAGGGGGTGGGGGTACGGTGGGGGGTACTGTCCTTGGCCATCATGCGCTGGGGTGTGCAGCGGGCTGGGCAGCAGTGTGGCTCACGTGGTGGCCATGGGCCGGGGTGCGCCTGCACGGTCGGCCCGGACATACAGGTTCTGGTGGGACCGTGTGAGCGACTGGCTGAACAGAACCAGCCAAAACCGAGGTTCCAGAAGAAGCTCTGTTCCCAGAGATTCAGCCCCTTGGGACCTGCGCCCCCAGTCGGGGTGGGCACAGGCTCCAGCTGCAGTGGCTGGTGTCCTTCCCTGTCTGAGCCCTGGAGGGGCTGGCAAGGGAGCCCACCGGCTTCCCTGGCACCTGTCCTGGGGTGACGAGACCAGGCTGCCATTCTAGAACTGTCCACGGGACTCTAGGAACCATAGAAATGGGATCCCCAACTGCCGGCTGCTGCCGGGGATTGGAGGGAGGCCCCGGGCCCCGGCTCAGTGCCCAGCGGGAGCTGTGGGCCACCCCAGGGAGCAGGGAGTGGTGAGCGTGCTGCGTGTGCTTAGCACAGAGGCGGGACCTGAGCTCTGGGGAGAGACTGGGGGGGCCACATCTGGACCCCTAGAAATGCTCTGTTGAGCTTGACACTTGGTTGTCAGGGCGCCCTCGGGCGCAGCCTGGCAGACCTCACAGAGACTGTGGGGCCCAAAGCCCAGCGGACTGGGCGCACCCCAGCCCCGGACAGACATGGGGTGCGGGGGAGGGGGCGGGACCGCAGGGGGCGGAACAGCTGTTTCCACCCTTTGGCTGTGTAACCCGCTGGCTTCTGTTGTTCACGTTTTTATCTTTTTGTTCCCACTGTAATGAGCCGGGTGGGTGATTTCTGCGAGAGCTCCCAGGACAGGGAGGCGTGATGACTTTACCATCAGAGCATCTTCTCTTCCACCTGCATTATTTCTCGCTCTTTCCCCAAAAGCTATAATTTCCTTATCCAATTCAGTTTCTTTCTTTCACTGACACATTCATGCTCTTGCCAGCACTGAATGTGCTTCTTGGAGGGAAAATCGCTACTTGCAAATTACACTTTGTTAGTTGCCAGGCTGGGAAAATAAAAATAACCTATTAAGGAAACTGTTTATGTTCAAAGCAGGCATTTAAAAAAACGGCTCTTTAAAAAATAATTCCCAAACAACTCTTAACGGGCTCTGAATCACAGGCTCTGTCTGCTGTCCAGTGGAAGCCCCTCCCCCGCGGGCGGTCCCCTCTGGCGCCCCACGCTGTGTCCGGCTTCTGGGGAACTGCTAAAGCCCCGCTGTCACCCGACTGTCCTGCGACAGTGACCGTTGGTCTCCGGAGAGCAGAGTAGACGCCGCAGCCCGGCGGTGGCCTGGGGCCTCACCATTTGAAAGGACAGAGCTGGGGTCTGCCCAGCCCAGCCCGGGGAAGGCCGGCCCCCCTTCCCGAATCACCCCCCCCAGCCTCCCTCCTATGGGGGCCCCAAGAGAGAGGGTGGGCAGGGTTGGCTCTGAGGGGGACTGGCGTGGGTCCTTGAAGGGGGGGGTCTCCTCTCCTTGCCAGTAGACCCCACTGCGGGTGGGGGGCTGAGACCGGGCCCCAGCTGGACAGGAAAGCTCACGGGTACGGGTAATGCTGGGGTGCCTCTTGGGAAATTCGAATTTGGGGGCACACTGAGTAGATTTCTGATTTAGTGGAAATCGGTCCATGTATATAGGTCGTTGGGGGTGGCTGCGACCTTGGGGGGCCACCCCTGGCGGGACCTGTGGCACCTCAGATGGCGCCACGCACACAGCAGGGCTCCTGTCTGCAGAGCAGACACTGGACCGAGAGCCTGTCTTGGCACGTCCTGGCAATGAGCACTGAGGGCCCAGCCAGCGGGCAGGAGCCAGCTTGGCCTGCAGGGAGTCGAGAGGTCAAGGGGGCAGCTCTGGGCAGCATTGGCAGCGTGGGTGGGTGGGAGCTACAGATGGGGCAGGCACCCCGTCTGCCAGCACTGGGTGCCCGCGCAGCCTGCCTGGGGCCAGGGAGCCACCAGTCCTCGTGGGCGCTGCGGCGCGGCCAGGAGGGGCTCAGCTGTGGACGGGGACACGCGCTCCCCGCTTCGGACAGATGTGCCCCGGCGCCCCGAGTTCGCGGG
>NW_004567103.1:847621-849442 GCF_000260355.1 Condylura cristata | reverse complement strand
CCCGCAGAGCGGCCACTCCGCGCGGGCTCACTCGCGCGCCCCAGCAGGAGCCCAGCGAGATGGAAGGTGTCGGCCTGGCTTCCGACATGGGCGGAGTTGGGGTGCGAGCGGGCTGCAGGGGTGCTGTAAGAGAAAGCTGGCAAACCCAGCCTCCCTGCCTGGCGTCTCTGCCTCCCCCCACCCCCCAGGCGCGGGGGGGGGGGATCCCCGTCTTCAGTCTCGGCCCCTCAAGCGCTCACTTTACAACCTGGCGCCCCATGGTGTGTAAGTGGGCGCCCCGCTCCCCGGGGCTGGAAAATAAACCCCCTGGGAGTACACTGTGGTCAGGACAGGGAAGGGGGGGGCTCTGAGCCAAGTTCCTTGTGTCACTAGAAGGAGGCATGTTTCTTCGCGGAATCATTTGCATGTTTTCTGCCTCGTGGCTGAGTTTCGCAGGCCTGAGGCGCGGGGCTGGGTGAGCAGGGAACAGCCGCTGCTCCCTGGGAGCTTTCCAGCCCGACTGGGGGCCGCCAGGTTCTGGCCACAGGAGTCTCGCTTCCCCTAGAAGCGACCCCACCGTGGCAGGACGGGCCCTGGTGGCGAGCTCCGGCGTGCACCGCCCCAGAACCGCCCTCTGGCTGCCCGGCTGTCCGCGGACGCTCCTGGCCGCGCTGGTCTGGCCTGTGACTGCTCCTGGGTGCTCTGGGATGCCTGTCCCGGGGAAGCGCGTCCCCGTCCTGGGGTCCTTCTGGAAGGACGGCCGCTCGGGGCTGACCCCTGAGGCCCTGGACTTGGAGGCCAGCGAGCCTCCTCTCCGGCTCCCTGTGCAGGGCGGGGCTCCCCCACGAGGCTGCTTTAATTCACCCCTACTTCTCCACTGGAATGTAGTGACATGGCTGTCAGTCTTGGTGGTCACAGTCAGCAGTCAGGCTTAGGGCCCTCCCTGGTGGGCAGCGGGGCAGGACGCAGCACTGCAAACTGACCACAGCAGTTCAGTGCCAGTTCGATCTCCGCCCCGGAGGTGAGCCCAGGGCGCGGCAGACCTCTCCTGACCGGCCCGCTGCTCCCCTTGGCAGTGGACTTCACCAGTGAGCCTGTTCTGCTCCCCACTCTGTCTCTGGTGAAGCCTCTCACCCCCCTGCACCTCTGGCCTGCACCCCAGTTCTGTGTGCAGAAATAAATAAATCTGTAAAAAAAAAAAGTCAGGCTTAGCGCGTGAGGGCGTCCTTTGAGATGAGACGACGGCGTGCCGACTCGGCAGTGTCCGTCCACTGTGGAGTGCGTGTGCAGACCTGCCGGCCTGGACAACCTCCTGAGTGAGGCTGTGCTCTCAAGGGAGGGCGGGCGGGCCAGCCTGGCGGCAGAGCTCCGAGGCTGAGCTGTGGCGGTCACTCAGGCGCTAGGTGGGGAAGGGCGCCTGAGCTGGCCGTTCCAAGTGACCACTGTTGGTCAGCTGTCACGCTCTTCCTTCTCCTGTATCCACCCGCTGGCGTGACCTGCCCGCTGAGTTCCGGCTCCTCCCCGGGGCCACCCGCAGGCGTGGGGTGCAGCCAGCGCCCTGCCGAGCGGTCGTCCTCTGGGGCGTCAGTTCTCCTTCAGCTCGCGGACTCGGTGCAGGGACCCTGCCCCTGTGCTCCGGAGCCCGAGGGCAGCGCTGTGCGCAGGCCTCTTGTCCCAGCCCTGGAGCTGGCCTTTCTGGCCACAGGCTGGGGCATGCGTGGTGGTGAGGAGAGCATGTGACGACTCCAGAGTAGAGGCAAAGCTTAACGAGGGGGCGGAAATTGCCAGCCCCTCTCCACACACGGCTGTACGCAAATGCCGCAACTGGGCCGCCCTGGTGGC
>NW_004567103.1:843951-846811 GCF_000260355.1 Condylura cristata | reverse complement strand
GTTGTTCAGACCTCCCCTGCGAGCCGTGGGAGCAGTCACTGAAGCCATTCGCCAGGGCCACCTGCCGGAGCAGAGCAGATGTCCCTGGGGACCCGGCAACGCAAACAGCCCAGAGTGCGTGTCCTTCCCACGAGTCCATTGTTTTCTCTGCCCCTCTTTCTTCTTGCACTGGGTTATTTTTTCTCAAGCTATTGTATGTCTTCAAGAAGTAGAATCTTTGAAACAGTTCCTTTAAGGAAGGTTATTGATAAAAATGTCAGTTTTTGAGAGTACTGAAGATTATTGCTGGCAATATAAATAAGTGGCATTTAATTTTTTTTTAAAGATGTATTTGTGCACACAGAACTGGGGCACAGGCCAGAGGTGCAGGGGCAGTGAGAGGCCTCACCAGAGACAGAGCGGGGAGCAGCAGTCTCAGGAGGGGTCTGCTGCCCTGTGGGTCACCTTCGGATGGGGATCAAAGTCACACTGAAGCCGCTGGGCAGCCTCACGGTGCTGCTCTTTAACCCTTCGCGCCCCAGGGAGGCCCATGGTGTTTTAGGGTTTCAAAGCTCTTTGGGACGCAAATACTTGAAATTAAATTTTAAAATGGAACATGTCTTCGGAATGGCGAGGACGTCTCAGATTGGGTTCCGCTGGCGGCTCACGCTTGGTCAGCCTGCTGGAAGGGCTGCAGAGGGCGTACCTGAGCGCGGTGCCTGATTTCGGACACTCTGGCTTGCACCTGTTCCCGCGGCCCAGCTGCCCCTCTGTCCTCTGGAGAGGGGACCCCGGCACCCCTGCTGCAGCCGAAAACGCAGGTCTCTGCCCAGCTGCGACGTCCCCGCCGCCCGTCCTCTCCCAAGCTGCTCTGAGGCCCCGTCCACGCTGCCGCCCTGACCTTGCCCCGTGACGCGCCGGACGGCGGGTGTCTGTGTGGGGCGCCTCCCTGAGTCCCCCCCTTCCTGTCTTCCGTGCCGTCCCAGCTCTGGCGCCGTCCCCTGGTCTGGTCCCCCCCCACCCCAGCTCCCGTCAGACGTCTCAGTCCTCTTGGGTCCTCCTAGGTGGGAGTCACGCCCTGGCTCCATCTTCCCTGGCAGGGCTGCGCTGCGGCCTGGTCTCAGCGGGCGCGTGGGGCCGGGCACACGCCTCTCCCAGGGCCTCTGGGCTGCCTCTGCCAACGTGAGCCGCACCGCTCCTGCAGGGTGCGTCAGACTCACGCGGTGTCAGGGAACCGGCCCGGTCGGCCCAGTTATCCCGAACTCTGGGGCGTCTTCCCCCCAGGGCCAGAGCCAAGGCGACTCCCTCCTCCCCTTCCGGCGGGGTGTGATGCCCGGTCTCTGGCCGTCCCTCCCCCACCCAGGTGGCCCCTCCTTCCAGGCTCGGGGTAGCCGGCGGCCTGCTGGCGTTGGGAGGGCGCGGGGCGCTCAGGACGGCTGCGGCGGCCGCGGCCAGGGCCTTCCGGTCAAGTTCCTCACGCGGGGCCGCTGCGCTCCCTGCCGGTCCCTGTGGAGCGGGCTGCCGGGGGCCAGCGGGTGTCCATCCCCGCACCGGGGCAGGCGCCAGGAGGGCCGGGGCTCAGGGTTTTTGACTCCGTGGGCGGCAGCACGCCGCGAGCTGGGCCAGAGGACTCAGCCTCCCGCAGAGCGGTCACCACTGGCGATGGACGTTCCCCGTGTCAGGGCCCGGAGGCCAGGGGTGATGGGCGGCCTCGCCCTCCAGGAAACCCAGGCTGCGCCCCGCGGGGCCCCTCCAGCCAGAGCACAGTGCGACCAGGGAGGCGGGCCCGCAGCCCAGGCCAGCCCCGCGGGGCGCTTCACCCACAGCAGGACAGCAGGGGCCCCCACGCTGCCTGGACGGGGAGGCGACGGGGCCTCCTGGGACCCACAAAGCTGCGAATGTGTGACCCGCCCTCCCTGCTGGGACCCCCATCCCGTCCCCCAGAGCCGCCACGTCCCTGGGGGTGGCAGGCTCCGTGCACACTCAGCGGGCAGCTTCTTCCGCAGTGAAGGAGCCGCCCGCCTCCCGCCCTCATGCCCCCACCTGCGGACCCAGGGTTCCTGGACAGGGTGGCGCTGGACGCTGGCCTTGTGCCCAGGGCTGCTCCCAGGGCGGCTGCTGCGTGGAGTCTGGCAGAGCCGCGGTGGCGGGCGCTGGGTTTCTCAGCCCCCCCACCCCTCTCTGGGTGCCCTCTCCTGTCCTCGCAGTCCTGGCCCCGTGGCCTGGGGCCCCTGCCGGTCACTCAGTGCTCCGGCTGTGCTGCCGCAGCAAGTACAGCCCCGTGTGAGCGAGAACAGGCCCCAGCGAGAGCGAGAGCTGTTTTCTCCTGCGCTCTGGGGTCTGCGCGCAACCTGCCCACTCGCCGCATTCCAGCCGCACCGCTGTGGAGACCGGGCGGGACTGAGATGTCCGCAGTCCTCTCGCCCCGGCGTTCGGAGGCCCCAGACGTCCGCGCAGAGCAGCCAGCTGTCCAGCTGGCCGGAGCCCTCTGGGGGCAGCTGTCACCGGCTCTGCAGACAGCCCCGCGCTGCTCGGGCACTGGGCTGCTCCTCTCCGCCCGCCTCGCGTCCTTCCGTCCCCCTGCAGCACAGCTGGCCGAGTCCGGTCCCTCCCAGCCTAGGCAGCAGCTCCCCAAAGCTGGTCCTCAGGGGCTGACGAGGGCCCGGGGGGCCCTTCTCTCCTGTTGGCCTGCTCAGCTCCCAGAAGTGGACTCGTGCTGCCAGAGAGAAGCCTCTTTTCATACCTGAAACGAAGACCAGATGAACCCCAAGACTGCTCAGCCCTGACCCCTGCCTGCAAGAATGAGTCTCAGATGAAAGAAGCAGAGGCTTCCCCTCCGCCTGGCCCCACTTCGCCGAGAGCTTCCAGCTGGGTTTCTGGC
>NW_004567103.1:840019-842956 GCF_000260355.1 Condylura cristata | reverse complement strand
GCCCCCTTGGGCGCTCCAGGAAGCCTGGGTGTGGTCCCTGCTGGGCCGGGCCTGGCCTGGAGAGACTGACCTGAGGGCTGGGGCTGCTCTGTCCACACCGGGGCTCGCGGCCCCCACCGCCTGCAGCCCCGCTCCAGCGGCTGGAGGAACCAGAGCAGCAGGAGCAACTTCAGGGTGTAAGCTGGCTCCCCGAGACTGGGCCCTGCCTGGCCTTGCCCGTCCCTCCCAGGAGCTCCTCCAGAAGAGCATTTACGTGTCTCCCAACTTTCCCTGCGGCGAGCTGGTTTAAAGCGCCGCACGCGGCCCAGGCACTGCCCGCAGGTGTGCGTGGCCGGACACTCAGGCCCCCGGGCCGCCCCCCAGCGGCCCCCGCCCCTCAGGCCGTCGTCTCACAGCCAGATGTCTAGGTTTGCGGCTGCTCTGGCTGTCTTGTCTCCCTGTACTCCGCGTAGGGTTGAAGCCACGCGGGATCCCGGCTTATTTCTACGGCACCTTCCCCTCCGCCCCAGCCCGGTGTCAGACGGCCCCGGCGCAGGTGCGTGTATTCCAGCACACACGGAGCGCGGCTCCTTGGTCTGCACCTGCCCTGGCGCTGAGGCTCTCTGTCCCTCTTGCACTGACCATGAGGACAGGGCTGCTGTTGAAAGGCGAGGAGGTCTGAGTCAAGACCGCCAACCTAACCCATCTGGACAGACCCAGTTCCCAGTGGGGGGCTCTGTCTCAGCTTCCAGGCAGCTCCCCGCGGAAGGGGCTCGGTGTCCGTGTGGGCAGCAGGATGTCCAGGCCCAGCGAAGCTGAGCCCCACCAGGCCGACCACTGGATGATGAAGCCGCTTGCCCAGACTCGAGTCCAGGCACCGCCAGACGGAGCCTTTGCTCCCGCCCTCAGCCAGCGCTGCCGCCTCTGCGGCGACTACAGTCCTTGCCACAAACCCTCTAGGCATGCTGACCCTCCGGGACCCCAGCTCTTCGGGGGTGCGGGATCCTGCACCCCGGCAGGCCGCCCCTTGGCAGACGGCAGGCGGGAAGGGGGTCCTGCCTGAGAACCCCGTTGGGGCCCCTTGCACTTAGCGTGCGGCTCGAGCGACAGGAGCTGCGTTCTCATGTTCTGGGAAACCTACGACTGCGCTGGGACCAGCAAGCCCCACAGCTCGCCTTTGGGGGCACACGCACCCCTAACAAGCTGACATTAGGCAGGTCCCTCCCTGCCAAAGGCCCCAGCCTGGGTGGACTTTGAGACGCACGACGAGACCGCTGAGGGCCTGGCTCTTCCCCAAGCCTTGCTTACATGCTCCTCAGAGCCTCCAGGGCTGGTTTCCGGGGTACAGATGGGGGTGGGAGGGGCTGGGCAGAACCCAGAGGTGCAGCCTGCAGCCCAGACAGGAGGGCACAGCTCCTCCGGGCTGGGGGTGCGCGAGAGGTGCCCCACACCCCCGCTCCTTTGCCCACCTGACTGGAAGGCCCTGCAGGCCACCCCCAGGAGGGCGGGCGGCCCTGCGCAGGGCACTGCAGGTTTTTTTTGACAGCTACTTTGCCTTTTCCTTCCCCCACTGCAGCAACTGCATCCTGTCGCGGTTTTGAGTCTGAGCATGCTTTCACTTCACTTATAGCGCCCCGGAGCCCAGTGGGGGTTTCAATCTTGCAGGGGAGCAACGCCTCTGAAGTCACCGAGTGCAGAGACAGAGGCCAGCCCGTGCCCAGGCCCGGTGGCCCCTCCTCAGACCAGAAGGCCCCGCCCAGCTGAGTGCATGGGGAGCCCCGCACCCTGGAGCGGGGCGCAGGACTGGCCCAACCTGTTTCCTTCAGGCTCTCCTGGGAACTTGACTGTGGGGGCCCTGGAGGCCGAGGGGACCCTAAGAGTTGTGTGGGTTCTTGAGGACAGCTACTGGATCTGCGGGGGTCGAGGCAGCCACCCCAGGGTCTCCCAGAGCAGCTGTGCCCTGGCCCCCATGGGGGGTCATTTCCATTGTATTCTGCTGGCCAGACAAAAATGTGAAGCTTTTATCTAAACAAGTATTTCTGTTGTCTCGGCTCTCTCCACCCAGAGGCCCCGGAGCCCCAGGGGAGCTTGACCCCCCCAATCCTTCAGACTCAGCATTTGGCTGTCTGCTGCTATTTCAGTAGAAGCAGAAAAAGATTCTCAGAAAGCCTCAGCTGGGGAGAAGGTGGGGCTGCTGGGGCCTCCCGCACGCGGGTTCGACCCCTCCCCGGGTGGCGCAAGAGGCAGAAAGCTAAAGGGAGAGAAGCCGGAGCTGGGGGGGCCCTGGGGGTGCTCTGCGGCGCCTTGAGAGACAGCGGTCGGGGCTGTCTCCCGGCAGGCGCAGGTGGGACTCTGCTCGCCACTTCTAGGCCGAATCCGGGGGGTCGCCAGCCACAAGCCCCCAGGGAGGAGAATAACCGCAGTCGTTGCTAGACTGTCCCCTGAGAAGGCGGCCGAGAGGACCGCGCTCCCCGGTGCTGGGCGCGCCTCGGCTGGACTGGACTTTGAGCGCTCGGGGCTTTCATGCAACGCCTTACACATAGAAGCCTGGCAGGTTTATTACGACTCAGCTTACTTAAAACAATGAGCAAGTCACCCCCTCCACTTTCGGGGTGTAAGGCATACACTCCAGATGGACAGCTCGCACCCACCTGTTCCTTCTGTGTCCGAGACTGAACAAAGACACCGGCGTGGTAACCGCTGCGGCAGCCGCGGCGGGGATTCCTGGGGGAGCAAAGTCCCGGGCGCCCAGGCCTCGAGGCCGGTGCTAATGGGATTATTAGGTGTCCCTGAGACCAGACAAATATTGGATGACTCGGCAGAGTGCTGGTCTCCCGCTGACATCCCCCTGGGGGCTGGACCTGGCGGCTGGACCTGGGGGCTTCATCAGACTTTGCAAATGCGGGGGTTCCTCAAGAGGGTGCCGGTGGGGGAGCTTTGCTCCAACAGACAAGGCCC
>NW_004567103.1:836074-839029 GCF_000260355.1 Condylura cristata | reverse complement strand
AAGGGCTTCTCGCCCTTTGAAGCCCTTGGGCGCGGTGACAGGCCCAGAAACTTCATTCCCCAGTCTCACTGCGGCAACTTTTTCTCTCGTCCCTACGGGGACGCGGCCTTCGTGTCCCTTTATTTATGCCCGGACGCCAGATCCAGTGGCCGCCCAGCTCCCCGCGCTGCTGTCTGCTCAGCTTTCGGCCCCCCTTGAAGGGCGCCAGGGCGGCCCCTGCCAACCTGTGCCCGAGGCGGGGTGCCTGCGGGTGCCTCCCCAGGTGCTCAGTCGCTCCCCTCCCTCGGGACTGCCCCACAAGGACACCCACAGAGCGGGGTGCCCCAGGGAGAGGGCCCGAGGGGCTGTCCCGAAAGGGGCGTGCATTGCCATCAGGGTTTTTTAGAGAACACTTGCACAGGGCAAAGCCCAGGCGCCCGCGGGGGACTGGGCAGGGGCTTATCCCGCGGCCGCAGCCAGGCCCCAGAACTGAGCGGGCATTATGGCCTCTAATCAGGCCAGGCGCAGGCCGGAGTAGGCTTGCTGGATAAAAAAAACAGAGCAAAACAGAACTGCCTGCTTCCCCGGGAACAGTGGCTTTTTGTGCGTCTGCAGCCAGCCGCTCCTGCCCTCGCCGGGCTGGGGCCTGGGGAAGGTACCGGACCTGAGGCCGGACGGCGTCTCCGCCCTGGGCGCGGGCCCGTGGGGCTTGCCGGACAGAGCTGTGCTCGGGGCCGTGCAGAAGCCTGTGGAACCCCGGCTAGAAAGCCACTTTGAAACCGGGCCCCAGCTTGGCCCGCTCACGGAGAGGCAGAACCCCAGGAGGCAGAACCCCGAGGAGCCCAGGCTGCCGGGCAGGAGGGTGTAGGGCCCCAAAGGGTGACCCCGGGGCACATTTTTCTACTAAAGAAAAGCAAGCTGGGAAAACAAAAAGGGAAAGGGGCGTGTCCCTGCACAGAATGCTTGGTGGTTTTCTGCGGGAGGACACTTGATGCTTTTGTTAGTACGAATCTGCTCACTGAGAATTAGATCCAGAGCAATTACTGCTTTGTTAACTTGGTGGAGGAAAAAGCCTCCGTTTGACAGTGAAAGTTTAGCCGCTGCGGGCAGGTTTGCAGCAGAGGGTGGGCCGGGGCCTGGACGGTCTTGAACCCGGCGACTGACCCTGCAGCTCAGCAGGCATCCAGGAGCCGTCTGGAAACTGACCCCACGAGTTATTAGGTTCCAGCCTTAGACGCCCGGGAACCCCATTGTGCCCCGCCAGAGGTGGTGAGGGGCGCCCCGGCCGGCTGGCGGCCCCCCGCTTCCCCGCCCACCCCGTAACTGGGTGGCATTAGGACGCTGGTTACCCCAGGGTGTTCTTGGGCCACGGGTCTGCCTTTGTGGGCGCAGCCTGGCTTCACAGTGGACTGGGGTGGTTTCTGGGTGTGGGGTGCCTTTACCCCCGGTACTGACAGGTGGATGAGGAGGCCCCGTGTTATCCAGCCCGGGGCCCAGGAGGAGACGCCCTGCCTGTGTGTCCGGTGGCTTTTCTTCTGGGCTTCACTGTTCCCTGAGTCCTTGCAGGACATAAGTTTACGTGGGGAAATGGGGGCCCTCGGGGTGCCATGTGGCCAACGTGGGGCCCGCCGGGCAGGCGCCCGGCCCACTATCAGCCCGAGCAGACGGCGGAGTCTGCTGCACAGAACAGAGCGCGGCCCCCGCGCGGGCGAGGAAGTTCCCGGGCAGCCGGGCGGGCCAGCTGCTGGCTGTGTGTGGCTGGCCCGGGGCGACCCCTGAGCCGCTCGCCGCCCGCAGAGCATGTGGGGCCTGGTGGGAGACCGGAGCCTCTGCAGAGGGGCAGGGAAGAGCACCCCCGGCCCCGAGAAGACCCCTGCCGGCCCCTCCCTCCCCGGTGTCGGGGGAGCCCGGCAAGGCGGCCGGCCGCAGGGCGGTCCGGCCCGGGACTCCACCCAGGGGGTGCTGGCCCCGACCCGGAGTCAGGACGAAGGCCAGCTGCCCGCGGGGTCTGCGCGGTGCCCGGGCCCGCCCGGCCTGGCCTGCATCAGCCTGTCGCGCCCCGGCGGCCTCCTGCCCTGTGAATGTCCCCTCCATCCTCAGCAGCTTTCCCGGCCTCCTCGGAGCGCCCCTGCCTGGAGTCCAGGGCCCTGCCCGGACAGGCCCAGCCTCGCCCTCTCCCTCCAGGGCCCTGGCTGGGCCTGGCTTGGGGGGCGGGGCGCAGCCAGGGCCACCAGCCTCCCCCACCCCCTCCCCTGGGCCTCCAGTGGCGCCCTGGGTGCGGCCTGCCCTCCTGCCTTCCCCACGGCTCCTCAGTGACTGTGGCGGGGGGATCATGGCCCCCCTTGGGGTGCACACGCCCTCGGGGGCACGCGGGGTGATTGTCTCAGCCCAGACCCCCAGTCTCTGGGGCGCTCGAGGGCCTACAGACACCTGCTTGGTGCCGGGCCAAGTAGGGGGACCCGCGTGGGCAGGAGGTGGGGTGTGGTCCCATGGAGGCCCGAGCCCAGCTGGTCAGCAGAGGGGGAGCGGGAGGCGGTCTGCGGTCTGGGGGAAGCGCTCTCGGACGCCGAGTGCCCCTGTCCAGCGCGGGAGTGGCTTCTGGCCGGGAGGACATGTTTATGGCAGGCCGGGCTGGAAGGCTTCTAATTTGGCCTGTGCCCCCAGCCGGCCCTCCGAGGAAAGGCCCGAGGCCACAGCCCCTGGTTGTCAAGGAAACGGGTGGTGACTCACAGGCGGGGGTGGGGGCCGCATCTGTGCGGATGCAGCGCCTGGATCCAGAGAGCAGCCGCCCAGCACCTGGGCGTGGAGGCCGGCCGGCCTGGGGGGGGGGGGCTCAGCCTGGGGCAGCACACTCGGGGCGCTGCGGGAGTGGACACCTCTGGGAGCGGCGGCGGGCAGGTAGCCCACCGCGGTGAGGCCCCCAGATGGACACCGCTGTCCCGCCGCGGCCCTGCTCTCGGAGGTGGGGCTCTGCCC
>NW_004567103.1:834511-835874 GCF_000260355.1 Condylura cristata | reverse complement strand
CCGCCTGACCTGGCCACGCGCGCGGGTGGCAGCCTCCCACGCGGCCGGGACCCGTGTCCCTCCTCCTGCCCCTGCGAACGGCGTCAGGCCGCCCATCCCGACGGCAGGCACGCTTGTACCCTGCCGGGGCCCCGTGGCTGTTTCGTGGGCGCCCGGGCCGTGGTAGCGCGGAACCCGAGCGCCTGTCCCCCGCCTCGCTGCCCGCAGGGGGCTTCGCTCTCTCGCCCGCCCCGGTGTCGGGGCGGCCGGGCCCCCCCAGTGCCTCCTACGCCCGGCCCCCAGGCTGAGCCTGAGGGAACAGAAAGACTGGCTCCCCGGCAGCGGGTGAGTGACGGGGTGCGGGGCCCCCACGGCCGCCTCCTGGCACAGGGAGCAGCCGCACTGGCCGAGGGGCGCCCCGGGGGGCAGGGCCAGGACGCGGTCAGCTGCCCGGTGTGCTGCAGCCTCGGGACAGGGCTGTGCGCTGGCCGGCGCCTGGGCTCTGCGGTCTCGGGCCTGCTCCTCTGGCGAAGGTGACGCCCGGGTCCCTGAGCGCCGCCGGGACGCGCTGGCCGGTCAGTCGCTTCACACGCGGGCGAGAACGAGGCGCGGTGCGCGCTCTGAGGGTCCTCCGGCTGCCTCCGGCCGGCCCTGCCCCGGGTGTGTCCTCGTGGCCTCTGCCGGCCCGGCCCTGGACCGCGTCCACTCTCGGGAGCTCTGTGAGTGGACAAGGGCCCCCAGGTGCCAGCGCCACCAGAATGGTTGGTATCCCGGCCAGGAGGGGCTGGCCACAGGGGAGCACCCCCCACCCCGAGACCGGGAGCCCCTTTGATGACCTTGGCATCTGAGCCCCACTCGGAGTTAGTCTTCAGCTGCGAGAGGCGGGAGCCGGAGCTGACGTGGCACGGCCCGAGGGTGGTGGTTTTCAGCTGACCTGCACTGCGTCCAGGGCTGCAGGCCCTGCAGTGGACGGGCCAGCAGTCGCGCCCCGCAGCTGGCGTCCGTCTGGGGAGCCATTCCCTGACCCGGCGGGGGTGGCTCCTCCGTGGCGATGGAGGGGTGGGCTCAGGCGCTGCCCTGGCGTCTCGGGTCAGCAGGGAGGCCTCGGCGGGCTGGCCGCCCTGCCCACGGCGACGGGAGTGGGGGGCCGGAGCCGTGCAGGGGGACGCTGACGGCCTCTGTCTTCCAGACCGGGAGGCCCCGGGGCTGTGGCGGCGGCCGTGAGGGCTCCAAGGTGGCGGGGGCGGCTGGCCGGCCCGGCCAGCAGGTAGGGCACTGGGCGGTTATTTCCGTTGTCCTTCAAAAGCCTGGGTCTTGGCCCGGCTGCCCGCGAAGCAGCCGGACGAGTAAAGGACAGCCAGGCCACGGCCGTGCCGGGACAGCT
>NW_004567103.1:832878-834136 GCF_000260355.1 Condylura cristata | reverse complement strand
CCCGGGCCAGAGCGGGCGGCCGGGCCTGCGGGCGGCCGAGGCACCGGCGCGGCTAACGAGCGATTCTCGGTCTTCCTCAGACTCCCCCCAGGCCCTGGACGCCGCCCCCGCCATGGATCTGCACCTGTTCGACTACGCGGAGCAGGGGAACTTCTCCGACGTCAGCTGGCCCTGCAACAGCAGCGACTGCATCGCGGTGGACACGGTGCTGTGTCCCAGCATGCCCAGCAAGGGCGTGCTGCTGTACACGCTGGCCTTCGTCTACATCTTCATCTTCGTCATCGGCATGGTGGCCAACTCCGTGGTGGTCTGGGTCAACGTCCAGGCCAAGACCACGGGCTACGACACGCACTGCTACATCCTCAACCTGGCCATCGCCGACCTGTGGGTGGTGGTCACCGTCCCGGTCTGGGTGGTCAGCCTCGTGCAGCATAGCCAGTGGCCCATGGGGGAGCTCACGTGCAAGGTCACCCACCTCATCTTCTCCGTCAACCTCTTCGGCAGCATCTTCTTCCTCACCTGCATGAGCGTGGACCGCTACCTCTCGGTCGCCCGCTTCGCCCACGCCCCCGGCCACCGCAAGAAGACGGCCCGCCGCGTGGTCTGCGTGCTGGTGTGGCTGCTGGCCTTCGGCCTGTCCCTGCCCGACACCTACTACCTGAAGACCGTCACGTCGGCCGCCGGCAACGAGACGTACTGCCGCTCCTTCTACCCGGAGCACAGCGCCCGGGAGTGGCTGGTGGGCATGGAGCTGCTCTCCGTGGTCCTGGGCTTCGCCGTCCCCTTCTCCGTCATCGCCGTCTTCTACTTCCTGCTGGCCCGGGCCCTGCCGGCGTCCGGCGACCCGGAGAAGCAGGGCAGCCGCAGGATCATCTTCGCCTACGTGGTGGTCTTCCTGCTGTGCTGGCTGCCCTACCACGTGGTGGTGCTGCTGGACGTCTTCTCCGTCCTGCACTACATCTCCTTCACCTGCCAGCTGGAGACGTTCCTCTTCACGGCGCTGCACGTCACGCAGTGCCTGTCGCTGGTGCACTGCTGCGTCAACCCCGTGCTGTATAGCTTCATCAACCGCAACTACAGGTACGAGCTGATGAAGGCCTTCATCTTCAAGTACTCGGCCAAGACGGGCCTCGCCAAGCTCATGGACGCCTCCGTGGCGGAGATGGAGTACTCCGCCTTGGAGCAGACTCCCAAGTGACGCCCGTCTCCGCGCCCGCGTCTGAGGGAGGCGGAGCCGCGGGCCTGGCTGGCGGGGGCG
>NW_004567103.1:828477-831608 GCF_000260355.1 Condylura cristata | reverse complement strand
GGCCTGCCCGGGGCCGCCCAGCTGCTCCTAAGGGCGCGGGCGGCTCAGGCCACCGGCCGGCTGCCGCAGCGTGGCCAGTGAGTCAGTGTTCACTGCGTTAACTCCGTTTGGCTCAGGGCCGGCGACGCCTGTGTGTGCCTGGGCCCTGTCGCGAGGGCAGCGTGACGCCGCTGAAATGCTGGCTGCACGGTCCTCTGGGCGGAGGGTAAGGCCTGTCCCCTGGAAGGACCCCAGGCCGCCCGTGTCCAGTTCTCTGACCTGTCAGCTAGAAATTTGACATCTGAGCCAGCTGTTTCTGGGGTCGCCCCAGGAGGCCGCAGCTCGGGGTGTGGTCCGTTTTTATGACGAATGTGGAGTTTCTGCCTCTGCGGGCTCGGCCGGTCCCAGACGCTGACCGGGGCCGGCCCGGGCCACGGGTGGGTCTGCACTGGAGGCTGAGTGCGAGGCGTGGCGGGCGGCCGGGCAGCTCCCGGGGGCCCCGCCTGCAGCTCCGGCTTTCAGGCCTCAGCTCTGGATGCCTCTGCCACCACGGGCTGCTGCAGGCCTCCCGCCGCCCCGCCCCTCCCACCCCGGCCTGGCCCGCCTCAGGTGGGCTGAGTGAAGGGGCGGGAGCCCTGGCACCACCCGCCACCGAGGCGCCTCTGCCACCTGACGTAGGCGGGTGTGCGGGCCCCCAGCTCCTGCCGGGAGGCTCAGGCGCACTCTGGGTCGGGGCGACCGGACTCCTGCAGGGCAGGTCCCCTGCTCCCCGGAAGCTGGACACCACACGCGAGCAACATTCTCTCGCAAAACCTGCATTTCTCACTCTGTGGTCACCTGTCCACTTCCACGAAGGGGTCCTCGCAGGACTCAAGCTGCTCCTCAAGGCCACAGAGACGCTGGACGAGTGGACCAGGGCACAAGGCCCCGCACCCCCACTCCTGCCCTGGCCCCGGCCACACTGCGGGTGCCGCTGGCTCGGCCGCCCGGTGTGTGAAGTGTCCAGATGGGTCTGCCTCCAGCTGGCCGTGCAGAAGGCCAGTGTCCACGTGACCCCGGTCCAGCACCCTGGGAGTCGGGCTCCGAGCTGCCCGGGCTGAGGGCTCGCCTCTCGCCAAGGGGGCTGTGGCGTCCCTGGGACATGAAGAGTGATGGACAATTCTGGGGTTTTTCTTACTTTCAAAAGCTTTGCTTTTTCTCCGGCTTTTCATATGCTGATGGACTGGGCCCCACAGCAGGCCCAGGCTTTTCTCCGGCGGGGGAGGGGCTGCGGCCGCTGTCCCACCACAATGTGTGGGAGCAGCAGAATGGAAAAATCTGAATTTCCATAGTTATTTCCGGAACTAAACTGATTAAATCATTTCCTAGGTAGGTTGGCATTTTCCCTTCAGCCATTTTTCAGAAGGAGAAGCGGAGAGTCACGGCGGCGACGTGAGATGTGCTTGAATGACGAGTGCCGTTGGCGTGGCGACCGGGCGGGTGTCCTGCGGGGGCACCGGCCCACGGAGCCGCGGGGCCCACGCGACGTGGAGCCCGGGCGGGGGCCGTGAGCGATGAGGTGTGGCCGCTGCAGCCTGGTCGGGCCGGCCCGTCCATCTCACTGCTGGGCGGCTCAGTCTGGGCTTCCTGGGCGGACATTGCCCCTCTCTCCCTGGTTCCAGGCCACGTTGGGCAAACAGGTCACAGCAAGCCTCGGGCCCCCCCGTCAGCCCAGCCCCAAAGCCCAGGGCTCCCGGCCGCGGCTCCAGACTCGGCCTCTCTGGGGTCAGACTGTAGCTCCGGCCAGCGCTGGTCCTGGCCTGGTTGCGGCTGGCCAGGGAGAGACTTGGATTGTTCTCGGGCGCAGGAGGCTTGGAGGGAGCCAGCTGGCCCCCGGCTCTGGCGCACTGCCTGCTCTGCGCCCTGACAGCCTCGGGTGGGGTGCCGCGCCCAGGTGTCCCCGAGAGCGCCTCCCGCCGGGCCTGTGGGCAGGCTCAGGCGGCCGCAGGAGCCTCAGGGCGCCCGGCGCAGCCAGGGGGGAGCTGGCGGGCTCAGGACCCGCTGGCCAAGGGGATCCTCCTGCAGAACCTGCGCTTGGCCCGAGCGGCCGGCCGGGGACCGGCCCCGGGCCACACGGAGCCCTGGGAAGGTTCCGGGACAGGAGCGTCTGGGGGCTCGCATCCGGGAGCTCCGGGTGCACCCCACACCCACGCTCCCCATGGGCTCTGGGGTGGCTCACTCAGGGTGTGGGTGCCCCACCCACAGCAGCGTTTCCAGTGCCCACAGGGTCAGTAGCAGAGGTTTTCTTTGGAGTCTCAGCACCCAGGGTCAGACAAGGGGAGCCGAGTAGGGGGTGGGGCCCCCACACCACCTGCGTGTGAGCTGCTGGACCCCCGTCACAGGGGGGCGGGGGCAGGGGCTCGCTGCTGGAGGGTGGGGGGCAGCTTTGCCTTCGTGGCCTGTGCTGGCTGTGTGAGTGGGAAGGAGAGGGGTGTCACTAAACTGCCAGTGGGGAGCTGTTGTTTTGGGGACCCCAGGGGAAAAGGTTCCACAGGCTGTGTGTTTGTCTCTGCTTGGAGAACCCCAAGCAAAGGTCATACTGCCCCCATGTAGGCTGGGGTGCTCACCCTCCCAAGGAAAAATCAAGAGGGAGACACTGAGGGGTGTGGGGGGCTGTTTAAAATGACTCCAGGGAGAGCCCAAGGTCAGAGATCGGGAGTGACCCACGAGGTGCCTTTGGTGGCCAGGAGGCAGGTGGGTGTGCAGGAGCTCCTGAGTCCGGCAGCCCACACCGCGGGGCCGAGCCCCCGCCAGGGGAGAGACGCCGACAGGCAGCTGCCCGGCCCCCACGGACTGGTCCCAGCCAGGGCGGCCCGCAAAACCCGGAGGCCCTGGACAGTGGGTCCCCGCCAGAGGGGCCTGGCCGGGGAGACCTCCTCCCGCTGGCCCGTGTAGTTCAGCTCCGCTGCACAAAAGAATTTGAAGCCCAGTTGAATAGGTTACGTTTAAGTGATCCTATCTCATCCTCAAATTAAGTTTCTAGGTCATTAGGATGCATGAACATCTTGCTGGGTCACCAGGAATGTGCCTTGTTGGGAAGCAGGTGCCATCGCAGACGGCGCCGGGCGCGGGCGGTCCTCTGTCCCCGAGGCCGCAAGCCCTGGGCTCCACCA
>NW_004567103.1:826533-827312 GCF_000260355.1 Condylura cristata | reverse complement strand
CGGCGACACAGACCAGAAAGCGGGCGCGCGGTGACGGGGTGCCGGCCGGCCGACGTCTGCGTGGCACCGGGGCCGCCGGCGCCGGGGCGGTGTTCGCGTCCTGCGGGAGAGCCACCGTCTGTGCTCTGACTCCTAAACGCCACCGAAGGGGAAACAGACGCGCTACTGTGTCCTCGGGCACAAAGGCAGGCGGCGCTCGGGCTTGGGCGGAAGCCTGGCGCTGGCAGCTCTGCCGTGGGGCGGGGGAGGGGCGCCCGCCGGGCACAGCCCCGCGGCGGCAGCCGGAGGCCTCCGCCAGAGCCGCTCACGTCACCTCGCGTGCACATGGGGGGCGCCACCCCAGCACGGGGCCTGCTCAGACCCAAGACGCCACTCTGCTGGGTGGCGGCCAGCTTGGCCCGGGCGCTGGGCAGCTCCACTGCCCAGAGCGGACCAGCGCCGCGAGCCCAGCCCGCCTCGCAGAGGGTCACTCTCTCCCCCGGCTCCTGGGGCGAAGGCTCGGCGTGAGCCCTTGAGTCTGGGTGGGTGGGGGGGCCGCCACGAGACCCAGCGACGGGCAGGACGGCCACAGTCCGTGGCTGAGGCCGAGCCAGCTGGCGGCCTGGTGCTAGCTGTAGAAACTCGGCCTCCGGCGCCCATCGAAGGAAGGGCCAGGACAGGGTCATTGGGCCCCGCGCCACGGCACCTCGGGCCAGGCCCCCCTCTCCTGCCGGGGCTCTGGGCTGGGGTGCGAGTGCTCCCCACGATCGTCAGAGCAGCTCGGCCGCTCCGGGCTGGGG
>NW_004567103.1:822912-826341 GCF_000260355.1 Condylura cristata | reverse complement strand
CGCGCCTGCCGGGGCCCACCGCTGGCCCCTGGGCCGGGACAAGCCCGCCAGCCGGTGCCCAGCGAGTGTTTGCTCAGGGCGGCTCTCGCGGATTGGCGCTCGTCCGGCGCATTCCACCCGAGGGCTCTCGGGGTCGCCCTCCCGCTGCGGCTGGGGCCTCCCTGGGTGCCCGCGGGGGGCCCTCCCGCGGCGGCTGCTCTGTCCGGTGACCCAGGGGAGGGAGCGGCGGGCGCCGGGGCTAAGGCGGGCAGGCTGCGGGGGAGGGTGGCGTCAGAGCTGCAGGGGCGTGAGGGTCTCCCTGATGCCGCCAGCGGCCTGTCCTCCTTGGGGCCCGCAGCTGGCGTTCTCCCAGGACGGGTGCACCTCCAATTCGCAGCTCTGGCCAGCGCTGGCCGGCCCCAGCCTGGCCTGTTCTGGCCCAGACACGGAGCCAGAGACCCCAGAGGCCCCTGGCTTCTGACTTGCGCTCTGGCTCGCGGCTCTGGGCCCGTGGCCTGGGCTTGGCTGTGTCCTTCAGAGTGTGGACTCCGCATGTGGCCCGAAGTGTGCAGGGAGGCCAGGCCGCCGTGGCCCGGCCCACGGGGCTGCGGTCTGCGCTGTCCCCATCTCCTCCTAACCCCCATGTCTTAGTTTGACATCGCACCGAAGGACAGTGGGGGATGGCGAGGGGCTGCGACCCGCCTGCCGCTGCCCGCCACGGCCCTACCCAGTGGCTCCGGAGAGGGAGCCAGGTGGGCAGCCTGGCCGGCCGCGGTGGCCGAGGCTGGACCCCGTGCTCCTCCAGGAGACTCTCCACACCATCGCCCTCTCCACACGCCCTCCTGCAGGTCCTCTGTTGATTCGGTCAGAGGCTCAGGTCCTGCCTGCTGGGATAGCCCCCTGCCCTGCCCTGCCCTGCCCTGCCCAATACTGGAGGGACTTACACAAGTCTGACAACGGGGAGCAGTGGGGAAAACAAGACCCAACTCGCGCCCACCTAGGCTAAGTCAACGCACGGGCTGCCTTGGCCGGGCCGGAGGAGCTGGACGGCAGCACCCCAGCCGGAGTCCGTTAACTCATGTGCGGGGAGCGCCAGGGCAGGGAGGGGCCCCGCGTGCCGGCCGAGGCTTCCTGGGGTGTCCTCAGGACCCGAGGGAGTGTGGGGCCCGTGCCCCCATGCCGTCGCCCTCCGCCCCGGCACCCGCCACCCACGCCCTGGTGCTGCTGGGTGTTTCAGGTGGGCAGAGTGGGACGGCCAAGACTGGGGTCTTCGGTGGGACCCCGATGTGGGCACACGTGCCTGGGTTTTGTTTGAGCACCGATCTCTGTTTTTCACCTTAAGGGCCCGTGTGGGGGCAGTGGGTGGATGCGCCGAATGGGGACCCCGTGCTGCTCACCGTGGGGTCCCTTGACCGTGCCCAGAACCACACTCGTGCTGATTAGGCAATGACTGAGGGGACCCGTGGCCTTTGGGGGAGCTCGCGGCTTCCCACTCAGGCCCAGCTGATGGCTTTCTGCGCTCCCGCGAGCACTCATGCATTGGCGGGACTTACCACATCTGTCCTCAGGGCGGCCGGGTCTGCCCTCGGCTCCCTAATGAAAAGCAAACAATGTGTGCCGAGCCCAGACTCACCAGCGACAGACAGCCGGGGGCCGGCCCCTCCCTAATTACCCGCAGCATTTCAGCAGGAGCAGGGGAGGGGCGGATTGGGCAGTCCTGGCCGGCGCATCCGTCATGACAAGGCTCCAGCGGTCAGTCAGCCCTGCCAGGGCCTGGGCCCCGCGGGAGGGAGGCGGCTCGTCCCAGTGGCCGAGGGGCTCAGACCAGCTCCCGCCCCACCGGCCGCGGCACGTGGCTGGGGACGTGGACACGGCCGTCCCCTCGAGCGGGTCTCTCCCCACTGACAGCAGCCAGGCGACGGTGCCCTGCCGGCCGAGCTCACGAGGCCTCCGCGGGCCGCTGCCCGAGGCCCGAGCCCCTTCCTCACGGCCCTGCGCTCCGGCGGGGCGGCGCTCACGAGGGCCTCAGTTGCCAGGGAGGGCTCTGGGGTGCCTTCCGTTGGGCAGAGGACCCCCCCCCCCCGGGCGGCCTAGGAAACAGGGCCGGGCCTGCTGTGGGCCACTCGCTAGGCCGCTCGTTACCGGAGACGACAGCCCACGCGGAGAGGCGGGGCCCGCTGGCGCGAAAGTTTTGTTTGCAAAAGCCCGGAGGACGCCAGGACCACAACATGAAATTAAAGCTCTCCTGAAATGGCGCTGTCTGTGAGCTTTCCCCAAATAGCGTTTTTGTCAAACAGGGTAAATAAATGGAGGAAAACAAACCAAGCGCTCAGAGCACCCACGGGGGCGGGCACAGGCGGCCACCGGCCAAGCAGGGCCGGCGCAGGGTCGCGTCAGGCCAGGAAGAGCACGTGTGAGCGACGCCTGCCCTCTCCGGGGAAGGTGCCTCAGGAACCCGCGAGGGCCCCGGCCCCTCGAGCTGTGGCTCCAGCGCTCAGCCCGGCACCCGTGGGCGCCCGGCGCCCAGGCCGCCCTGGGGGAGTGCCGCCCGCCTCAAGCCCCAGCGCCTCGCCAGGGCCCGTGTCTCGGCCTGCCACGCACCCGGCCCTCGTTTTTCCTGTTTAGAATTCCTTTCTGCGCCTGTTTATGAGACATGGCCTCTTTGTTTGTTTGCATTAAGTGTAAACTACTGGGCAAATGTAGCCTATTTTTGTCTGGGTCCAGGTCAGCGTGTTTAAGAACTGGCACTTCCTGGTGACGGGGCTGAAATGTAATTTTTGGGACTTCGGAGGCCTGTGCTGGGCCCTCTGAGTCTGGAGACCCCAGCGTGGTTTCCTGTAAGATGCTCGGGGGTACAAAGCTCCCCCATCTAACGAGTCCCAGAATTTATTAGGGGCCGGGAGGGTGCAGGGACACAGAAGGGACCGTCCAGTTTCCCAAAATGCTCCTTGTCATCAGGATGGTGCAAAGGCAGCCAGCTCTCTCCAGCCACTGCCATTCCTCCCTGGGGTGCCCGGAGCTTAAGAAGCCCCAGGAGAGGGCAAATGGCTTGTTACTGAGTATAATGCACCGCGGGCATCTTAGCCTCCCCAAGGGGTTTCTTTAAAATGCTGGAAGAAGGATCCAGTGACACGACCGAGCCCGCGAACACGCCCGGCCGCGGCTTCTCGGGGCACGTCCCAGTGCAGCTGGGGGCTCTCGACCAGAAAGCTGCTGGCTTGCCACAGGGCGCCGGCATGCTGGACACGGCCCGGGAGGAGCCACCTCAGTGCTCGAGAATAACCAGGCTTTCCAGGGCTTGGGGTTCAATGCTTGCTACCCCTAAAACCGCCGGGATGTGACCCACCGACTTCTAGGCCAGCGGCTTAGCTCCCTCGAGTCGAGGAGTGTCGTGAGGAGAGACTCCAACCCTGCAGGCAGGCCCTCTGCTGGGCAGGCCCTCTGCTGGGC
>NW_004567103.1:819830-822097 GCF_000260355.1 Condylura cristata | reverse complement strand
GGACTCTGGCCGCCGCTGTTCTGCCCACACGCCCCCCCACTCCGGGCTCATTTTCTGGGGCTGCGGTCCCAGAGGACCCCAGGCTGGCACTTTCAGACACCAGAGACTGCTCGTCTCAACGTTCTGGAGCTTCAAAGCCCACGATCGAGGAGCCTGCGGGACCGTGTCCTCCTGGGGCTCTGGGGGCGCTGCCCGGCGGGCCCTCCGCCTAGGGAGGCCAGACACTGGCTCGAAGAGGCGCTGTTCTGCCCCTTCTCCAGCCCCTTCTTACAGGACAGGAGCTGTCCTGGGGCCCGGCCACCCTCCTGAGGCGTGACTCCCCCTCGTGTGTGGAGGATGACAGCCCTGTATGATTTAGGGGTGCGGGTCCACACCTCTCAAGGTACATGAGCCCTCAGCTGCCACCCAAGGTCTCCTCACCCTCCAGCCCGGCCCGCCGCTGCCCTCCCTGGCATCTTCACTCTGCTGTCAGATTTCAAGGGCTTGTTTTGTTTCTGTCTGTTCTGTGTTGTTTCTTCAAATATTCCTCACAGGCGTGAAACCGCCCAGCGTTTGCAGTTATGACCTCATCCTACCCAGACACGCCCGCCAGGGCCCGTCTCAGATGAGGTCATGTTCCCAGTCCTGGGGTTGGGATGTCACATAACTTCTGGGTGAGACGGGCTCGCCCATCGCACGCATCCCCATCACCACCTGCTCTGCGCCCCAGGGCGGCTCCCCAGCCTGCCCGCTCCCTCCCCGCTCCCCCGGGCCTCGGGGCTGTTAGGGAAACTGCGCCCGCGGGAGGGAGGGCGGGAGGGAGGGGCCTGGGCCCCGCTCCGGCAGCCCCGGCACCCGTTCCCTCTGCGTCCCCCAGATCCGGGCTGGCCATCGTCCCTGGGCTGCCCACGGAGCCGTCTGCTGCTGCCCCTCGGAAGCCGTCCTGGGCTTCTCGTCCAGCAATCTTGGCCAAACCACACCAATGGGAGCAGCGCCCCATTGCAGCGCCCCCGGCTGCTGCCGCACCCACCTGCCCCCCCTCCCCACCCCTCACACGTCCACACCTCTGCCCCCCACGCCGGAGGCAGTTCATCTCCGGGCGCCCTATCCCCGGTTCCTTCCGGGGTGCGGGGCTCCATCAGGCCGCCTCTCCGGTGCACCTGCTTGCCAGGGGCGTCCACGCACAGGGGGGCCTGTCGGGCGCTGGGGGCCCCACGGCGCCTCGGCCCTCACTAACCACGCCGCCTCCCTCGTGCCCGCTCCCTCCCGGGGACACGCTGCTCTGCCAGGGCCCCCTGCACGCAGGCCACGCAGGCCACGCAGGCCACGCAGGCCACGCACTGGCGGGGCTGGAACAGCAGCCCTATTTCTGCTGAGCTCCAAGGCCAAGGTGCTGGGCAGCCGGTGTGCGGGAGGCCCCTTCTGGCTGGAGGGACCCCCGGGGACCCTCCCACGGCCGCTCCCTTGTGTGCAGGCAGAGACCTCGGGGGTCTCGCCCCCCGATGCTGAAGGGCCCCCACTGTTTGCCTCATTTAACCTTCTTCCCTCTTAGGGCTTCGGCACGGGAATTCTGGGGCCACCACTCAGTGCACAGCGGGGTATTGGGGCGCTCGGGGATGGGGGCCTGCCCCAGCGTGCACCTGACCTGGCCCCGAGGTGGCTCTGTCGCCTCTCGCCCGGGCGCCCCCAGCCGCGCCCCTCCCGCTGGCCTGCCGGCCGTGCCCAGTGGGGGGCTGGGCTGGGGCGAGGCGCAGGGCAGGGGGAGGAGCCAGGGCCCGCAGTGTGCCGTCTCCACCGGGCTCATTTTTGAGTGAAATTTGGTGATGACAGTGGAAACGGCGACACCCCAGGAAAGCTGGGGTGGCTGCAGTGACACGTTTTGAAGAGAGCCTTGTGGCTCGGGGCCGGCCCGGCTGCGGACGGCCGGACTCCTGCAGCTCGGAGACAGACGAGAGGCCGTCCTGACGGCCTGGGGCTGACCGCAGGGAGCCGGGCTCTGCCCGGGAGCACCCCGGGGCGCTCGGCGCCCTGCCTGCTAGCAAGGAGGCTCCCGTCCTGAGGGCGTGCGGGCCTGCCCTGCCCGCAGGCGACGGGAGGCGCCTCGGAGGTGGAGTCTCCATGTCTCATCAAGTCCCGTGAGGAATTGGTCGCGCTGCTGTGGGAGGAGATGCCAACCGCCCAGAGGGCCGCCGGGGCGCTGGAGGGGTCCCCTGGAGAGGACCCCGGGGCAGCGCCTGGGGCCTCTCTGGCCGGCGCCGGAGTCAGGTCACCCAGGGCGGCCCTGGCGC
>NW_004567103.1:818034-819105 GCF_000260355.1 Condylura cristata | reverse complement strand
AGGGCCCCTCCAGGCGGCAGAGCGGCCGCCCGCAGCTGCCCCAGCCCGTGGGCAGACAGGCCCGTGGCAGTCAGGCCGTGGCAGTCCCGGCGGTGGGCTCGGGGTGAGGCAGAGCGACAGGCAGCCCCCCCGGCACCCCACAGGGGAGGGGCACCGTGCAGCAGGGCTGGCCGGGGCTCCAGCCTCAGCGGGAGGCTTTTCCGTGCCCTCGAGGGCTCGGCACGCCAGATGTTTATTGAAACCGCGTGAGCCGACAGCGAGCCTGGCCCTGAGCCTGGCTGCAAGCGGGCGCACGGGCTTAGTCAGCACCCCGCCCCGAAGGTCAGCCCCCCACCCCGAAGGTCAGCACCCCGCCCCGAAGGTCAGCCCCCCGCCCCGAAGGTCAGCCCTGCCGCGCAGCCCAGGGTGCGAGCTCCGCGGAATTACTGTCCAGCCGCCCGGAAGGGCCAGCACCTGCGGCTTCAGTGACCATCACTAGTCAGCCCAAAGCGAGCCCGTGTCTCGGGCCAGACGCTTTGCTAACTTCGGGCGCCGTGGGGGCGGCTAAGCAGGGGTGGGGGCACTCTGGGTGGCGGAGGCCACGGTGACCTCCCGGTGGGGCGCCGGCGGGAAGCTGGGTCACTTGCTTGGGTCCCGTGGAGCCGAGTGGAGGCCGTGGCCGGCTGGTCCTGCGCTCTCCCCCGGGGCCAGCGGACACGCCTGCCCGTCCTCCAGCCCACTGTTCACGGAGGCCAGCAGGCTGGGGAGCCCCCAAGGGCACTCAGGGGCTACCGTGGCTCCGGGGGGCTAACCCTGGGAGGCCTGAAGTCAGGGTCCCTGGGGACACAGCCTGAGGCACCAGGTCTGCCCTGGAGGTCCTGCAGCCACGGGGCTGGTGCTGCTGCCCACCGGGTGTGGCCTCTGTCTGCCAGCTCGGGCGGCCGGGCCACGCTCGCCCTCTGGGCCTTTGGCATCTGTGCGTGGCCAGGTGGCTCCTGCTGTCCAGCAAACAGCCGGGCCGGGGGAGGGTCGGCAGGCTCTATCGGGGAGCGCGGACCTCCAGCTTTGGCTACTGCAGTCGGTTTCCCTTCA
>NW_004567103.1:816184-816883 GCF_000260355.1 Condylura cristata | reverse complement strand
GTCTTTTATTCTCACCTCTGGTTCGGGGCGATGGCCCCTTCCTGTGTAAGTTGCCCCAAACCTCCTCTGGCGATGGCCAGCAGGCCGCCTCGGGGGCTGGCCGGGAGACCACGCTTCCCAAGGCTCTCGGAGCGACGGGGCCAGCCCGGCCCGGACACCCTAGAAAGCACAGCTGGTCTGTCCCCCGCGGCTGGCGCTGTCCGAGCTGGGGGCGGCCGTGCGGCCGAACGGGTCCCACTCGGGGTGGACGCCGCGGGCCACCACCTGCGATGCTGCCGCTTGAGCTTTGCTTTCGTCCATAAAGTTGATGCACCCGGGGTGCCTCCCGCTGCCTCCCCGGCCCCCGCCTGCTCAGTCCCCCACCCCCATGCTCATCCCGCACCCCCATGCTCATCCCGCACCCACACTGCTTCCCTGGAGGCCCCGCGCTGAGGGAGGGGGCGAGGGGCGGGTGAACAGAGGCGGCCAGCAAGGCGCCCGCACGCCATAGCCAAGGCGGGAGCCGGGGTGCGTCCAGGGGCCCACAGCCCCTCGCTCACATGGACGGGGCGGGAGCCCGGGCCGCACGCAATGGTGTCGGGGCGCAGGGCTCAGGGGAGCCCCTCAGAAACAGCGGGCAGCTGGAAGCAAGTGAAATGCTGAGGCCAGGGCCGGCCGCACGGCGCCACACGCGGAGCTCCAGGCCCGCAGGGAGCCTGG
>NW_004567103.1:798424-804031 GCF_000260355.1 Condylura cristata | reverse complement strand
CGGCGTCTTTCTCTGCCCTCCCCCGGGCTGGATCGGGGTGCTGGGGGAGGAGCCAGCGACTCTTCGGGCACCTGGAGGTGGCCTTCCCCTCAGAGGCGGTGGCCCTGGGAAAGGAGCAGCGGCTGGGGCGAAGGGGATCAGGGCTTGGGGTGCCTTGCCCTTGATGGCTCCCAGGCTCACAGCCCCCCTCCCCGTACTGAGGGGCAAACATCAGTCACTTCTGCCCATTAAACAAAATGGAAATCACCCCCACTACCCCAGCCCGGCCCAGGCGCCCCTTCCCGGGAGCTGGCGGGCTGGGTGGGGCGGAACCGTGGGCCCGGAGAGAGTTCATGTGCCTGGCACATGTGCTCCCAGGAACAGGGCCAGGTGATGCCCCAGGCGCCGTCGGGGTGGGGACGAGGGGGTCGGCGAGGGGCTCAGGGCCGCGGGCAGGCAAGGGGCCCAACGGCCTCCAGCGGGCCGTGCCCTCCCCGGAGAGGCCGAGTCTGGCGCTGCGGGCTGGGCCTGCGTCATACTAGATGTGGCCACCACTGGCCCAGGTTTCCGGCCGGACGGGTGTCCGGCGACGGTGTCCGTCCCGGCAGCTCAGGGCCAGGCAGGGCAGCCTCCTCCCGTGCCCCGCCTTGCGGGGGTCCGCTCGCAGCCACTGTCCGCCCCTGAGAGCCTCCAGGCTTAGGCATGCCCACTCGTGCACCCACGCAGGGGTCCAGCAGGCCCACGTGCCCGCTCCCCAGCACCGCCTGCGAGAGCAGGGCCAGGGCCGCAGGTGATGGCCACAGAGCCTGGGGGAGTCGCTCGCCTGCAGGGGAGCTCACAGCGCCTCTGTGGGTGCCGCTGACGGGGCCCCGCCAGGGCCCTTCCAGTCTCCCAGCAGGGCCTGGAGGACGAGGCGCGTGGCAGGAGTCACAGGCCAGGGATGTCCTGGCCTCGCGGCCGCCCTGCCAGCCCGGGCCGGGCCTCTCTGGGACCGGGCCCTGCCCTGAGGCCCCGGGCCCCGAGGGGCCGGCCTGGCAGGGGCTCCCATGGGGCCTCTCATGGCCACCAGGCCCCATCACCCCGCCGTGGACCAGAGTTTCCATGTTCTCCCGTGGAATTTGCTCTGCGATGCCGTCTTGACGGCGGGAGCCCTGTGGGCGTGGGGCCTGGCTTGTCCTCACTCCGCTTAGGTCTTCAGCAAGTCAGCGCCGCTCATAGCACGCCGGCGCCGTGGCCAGAGCGTGAGGCTGTGGGCAACCCACCCCATGGTGGCTGGGCTGGCCTGGAGGCTCGGTCAGGGACGGTGGACGTGGCCGTGTCTCAGCCCAGCTCCTGGGGCTTGATATCCCGGGGCACCGTCTTCCCGTCACTTTGGACCTCAAGTCCCTCATGAAACGACATCTGCCAAGGCTGCAGAGACAGGCAGCCTGTGACTGACAACGGGCCACAGCCCAGCCCCACCCACACTTGACGAGAGGCGCCTGCCGCTGTGGCTCCCTGGAGCTTTAAGTCCTGTTTTCGCCAGATGAGCCGAGCTCGCCCAGTGCGCCCTGCCGGCCGGGAGCACCCCGGTTCTTTCCACCCCAGCCCGGGGTCCTCCGCGGCTCTTCTGCGAAGTCAGCGCCTCCCTTCACCTCCTGCCCAGCCGTCACGGTGGCCCGGCTGGTCAGCAGCCGATGGAGAGGGCATGTGGACACCCGCCGGACACCCCGCTCCTGTCAGAGAGCAGCAAAGAAGAAAGTCGCCGTGGGGAGACGGGCAGTTGATGCTGCTGCCCAGCAGGGCCGCACCTGCCCCGGGGGCGAGGGCCCGTGGACGCGCCGAGCCGACGCGGCGAGGGAGCGCGAGGTAGCCCGTGGCCCTCCCTCACGTGGCTCTCGACCTCGCGCTGCTCGCTGCCAGGAGACGCTCTGACAGACAAAAATAACGTCACTTGCGCCGGGGTCGTGCCGCTGGCAAACTAAAATCGCCCCGTTGGGGTGTGACCCGCCGCTGACTGAAGCAGTCAGTCCTGGCTGCGCACAGAGCTCCAGACCGTGGCTACTCGGGGCCGAAGGCCGGGCACGGCCGGCTCTTTGGGCTGGCCTCGCGTCCTGAAATCGACAACCCAAGCTGGCACTGGGGCAAACAGCTGCCAGCAATGCCAGGCCGCGGCGGGGGGGGGGTTACTGGAGACGGGCACCGCTCTCCCCAGGCCTCCGGCGGCTGACGCACCCTCACTCTAGCACTTAGCTTGCCCTCAGCCTTCGCCCGGCTCCGAGGTGGCGTGGGGGCGCTCAGCAGTTAGGCTGGCAGCAGTGATTACCCCCACCCGCTGCCTCTGCTGGCGAAGTCGCCTCTGCCTCGGCACTCTAATTTCCTGTTGCACTGTGCGAGTGGGGGGCACCGGCTGGTCAGGGGCTGGCCTGGGAGAGGTGAGGGTGGCAGAGCTCCTGCACCCAGCTGCGGGCGGGCTGGCGGGGATCAGTGAGGCCGAGGGCAAGGCCCCTTCCCAGGCCCCGCAGCTCTGCCCGCACCCCACCCCACTGCAGCGCCCCAGGCCCCGCCTGGCCGCCCACACCCCACCCTTGGGGTCCCACGTGGGGCCCGCCCCGAGCCTCCCTGCCGGGGGGCGGGCTTGCCTCCCGCGTGAACCCTGGCTGGGCTGGACTGGGGCTGAAGCCTAAAGTAATGTGTGGTTTTATTACCAAATTCTTGAACAGTTTTATGTGTATTCATAATGGGAGATAAGGTGCGTAAAATAACCCCTCGCCCATAATTCTTTTGAAACATCTGTTTTCAAAATATTGTTTTACCCGGAGGGTGCCAGCTTCAAACAGTGGAAGCCACTTCTGGAAGGGCCAGGCTGCCAGGCTTGCGCTTAATGCCTGGATGGTCCTTCAGCCCTGCAAACAAGATCCCTCGCCGGCGATTCACTGCTTCATGTCTGCACGCCGTAAGTGACTTTTCCAAGGGTGGGCCAGAACGGCTTGCTCTCGAATCATCCAGGAGTCTGTGGATGACGGGGTTGGTGCCAACGGCCGCAACCGGATATTCTCTGGGTAGAAATTCAGCTCCACAGGCTCCAAAAAGATAGTTAGGTAGCGTTTGAGAACTGCTGTGTCAGGGGTTGGGAAACTTGGAAAGGGCTAAAGAGTGCATGTTTCAGGCTCTGCACATCTCGTGATGACTACTGAGTATGTAGATGGATGAACTGGCTGTGCTCCCATAAAACTTTATTTGCAGAAACAAGTGGTGGGCCAGGTCAGTCTTTGGGCTGTGACTCTCCTGCCCCTGCACCGCACAGAGAGCTGAGACAGTGGAGACTGCCTCCAGGCCCTCCGCCTCTGCTCAGGACGCAGCCCAATCTGTCATGAAACAGTCACTCGGACACAGCGTCAGCGTACGCAGGATACGGCCGACGGACACTCACCTTGAAAGGTTATTTTAAACTTACGTTAAGGCACAGTCACTCTTTCACAGTTCTGAATCTTGGCAAATGCGTAGCATCAGGTAACCCCCTCAAAATCAGAGCCGCGCCCCACTCCACGCCCAGCCGCCCCTGCGCGCTCCCTGCTCTGTTGTCTGCTCCTACAGAGGTGCAGAGTCCGGCGCCCGCCCCTGCCGGAGCGTGCCTGCACACGGCCGCCCGGGTCCTGCGTGGCCGGGCAGTGTTCTGTCGCATGGCGCTCACAGCTCGCTTACCCGTTCCCGCAGGGATAAGCCGGTGTCGGCAGTCTCTGGCGAGGACAGAGCCGCACAGGCTGGTTGCTCAACGTGCACTTTCGATCCTCTTGCGTGAGTGTGTGGGGGTGGACCGCGGGGGCCACAGTGAGCGGCTACCTTTCCCCGCGTGGGCCTGCTTTAGACAGAGGCTCATTTGCATTCCGGCAATGCACGACTGCACTGAACGCCCTTGTGCGAGCACTTGGTGTTGTCAGTCTGCAAACAATGCTGCAATCATTCTCGGAAGCTGGTAACGAGTAGCTTCAATTTGCATTTTCCTAATGAGTGCTGACGCTGTGCATCTTCCGTGGCTTCCTCACCCGCCATCTGTGGCTCTTTGTGGCGAGGCCACTTAGAAAGGTTGGGGTTTGATTCTATTGAGTTCTGGGAATTATTTGTGTTCTCTTGGCAAGTTCCTTGTCTCTCTGCCAGTGATTTGTATTCAAGTTCTCGATCACAGATCAAAGCTGTTCCATTTCCAGGGTACCCCGTTCACCTATTTTTCTCATACACGGTCCCATCTAAAAACCCTAAGGCAAAGTTACATGTTAGCATTCTGTTTTTTTCTAAAGCTTTCATAGCTTCACATGTCCTATTACGGTCTATGATCCACTGAGTTAAATTTCGTATTAGCTGTGAGGTCAAGGTTAATTCCTACACCACTTGCTGGAAAGGCTTTGCTTTCTTTGCGAAGTGCCTTTGCATCTGTGTTGAAAATCACTTGACCTGTACGTGGGTCTATTTCTGAGCTCATTTCTGTTGCATTGATCTAGCTGCCTAAGATCTCCCACCGTCATCCTCCTATTAATAATATGTGTCTTTTCTCTTTCCTTAATAACTTGGTGAGAGGTTTTTGTTTTTCACTTTATTGATCTTTACAAAGAACCAACTGTTGATTTTAAAAATTTCCCCTATTATTATCCTATTTTATATTACATTGCTTTCTGTTCCAATTGTTATGCTTTCCTTCCTCTCCTTGAATTTAAATCTAAGTTGCTTCTTAAAGATTTAATTTCCTGGAATATAAGTTTTGATAGTTGGTTTAAAATGTATTTCTGTAAAACATGCATTTTTTTGCTATAAATTTTTCTCTAAGTACTGACTTCACTGCACCCCATAAATCTTTGTTTTATCCTCATTTTCTCATAAAATTATGTTTTAAACTCCCTTAAGTCTTACTCTTTGACTCATGGGTTATTTAGAAGTGCATCATATAATTTCCAAATATTTGGGAATTTTCCAGTTATTTTTCCCTAACTGATTTTCAGTGTCATTTTGTTCGGTTCTCAGAATGTACTTTGTGAGGAAACAAAACAAAACAAAACAAAACTGTGTGTGAGGGGGGAGGTGTGTAATGCCCCAGAATGTAGTTTATCTTAGTGAAATTCCCATGAACTCTTGAGAAAGATATATCTTCTGCTGCTGCTGGATGCCATTTAGGCTGAGTTGATGGATAGTGGCATTTATCCACTTCCTCACCAACTTTCTGTCTGCTTTGTCTCCAGATAGGGTTGCCGAAGCCTCCAGCTATCATTATGGGCTCATCCAGTTCTCTAAGTTTTTGCTTTATGCATTTTGTCATCCTGTTGTTAGGAGCATATATATTTAGATTTGCTGTCTTCTTATGTAATATTCTTATGTAATATCCCTCTTTATCCCTGATAATCTTCCTTGTTCTTAATTCCGCCTTGTCTGAAATTAATGTGTATACTCCACGTTTCTTTAGATTGGTACTTGCAAGATATATATGTCTTAATTTTATAACCCCTAAGCTATGGTCGCAGTTAATTATTTTGAAAAATTGTTTACTGAAGTAACATTGATTTGAAATAGGGCATATTTTTAGACAAATAGCTTTGCTCCTATATAAATGTGTATTTTCATAGTATGCCCTCCACCAAAGTTCCCATAATCTTTTTTTTT
>NW_004567103.1:795341-798144 GCF_000260355.1 Condylura cristata | reverse complement strand
TCCACTGAGTCCCCTTCCCTCTTTGCCCCCACCAACTCCTTCTCTTTCTGGTAGCCTCATTTTTATAGGCAAATATCAAGGGTTTGCTTTGTTTTAGTCTGTTCCTTTGTTTTGTCTTTCATATGCCACATGAATGAATCAGTGGGCATTTGCCTTTCTCCTTGCTTATTTTGATCAGCGGAATCACCATCCATATTGCTGCAAACAGTAAGATTTCATCATTTTTTTTAATAGCTGAGCAGTATTCACTGTCATGTATGTCCATTAACCTGTCCTTGGGCAAGTTGTTTCCATAACTGGGCTATTAAAAATAGTGCTAAAATAGTGTGGACATCCCTTCAAATTAGTGTCTTTGTATTCTTCTGGTAGATACCCGGGGAAGGATATTTTTAATATAGCGAGGAAGCTCCGTACTGTCTGCCATAGGAGCTAGGCCAGCCGACATTCCCCAGATTCCAGAATGAGAGGAAGAAACAACCAAGGGATTTATTCCCCCTCTCTCCCAGGTTTCCCTGACCCAGCACCAGCTCCCCTGAGATGCAGAGACATGTTTCCACATTAGTGCTGGCTACACAGCCTGCAAGCAAGGGACTGCCCCTGAGTGTCCCGCTCCTCTCACTGAGGCAGGACCCCGCAAGAGGCCTTCTGACCCATACAATAATTTTGACTTTTTTCGTTCCGGTTTTATTGCTTTTAGTTTCCATTGCCCCAAAGGAAAGTTGATAGGGCTTTATTATTCTCAGATAAAGTTTTATAGCTGCAGTTTATTTAAATGTTGCTCGTGTAAGTCATCGGCTTCCACTTGAGTTGTGAGCAGTGTCATTACCGGCTCTTATCGCCGTTAACAAGTTTGAAGTCGTCCAGGAAGATGGCAAGAATTCCACTTTGTCTTCTTTTTAGAGTAAATCTGGAATATTTCCAGTTTGGTTTTACTGCTACTATTTAAGTCTTTGTACAACAACCCACACAGAGATTTGATAATGTAATTCTGGGGAGAGAGTGTTATGCATTGTGGCAATGCGAATCTGATTAGTAAGTTGTTTCCATCTTATTGGTTTCTAGAAGGCCCAACATTATTCTTGTTATTTCTACTTAGCAGTTTCATCTACAAATCTAGATATAGTCACTTTTTATCTCTTCTAAGTGGTACTGCCTGTTCCCTGAATTGGTTTTGCTGCTGTAGCTACGTGCTCACGCACGCATTGATGGGCATGCAACAGAATCATGCTCAGGCGGGCGTTTTGTGAGCACAGCAGATCACAGGCTGAGCTCCGTGGGCGCTTGATCTGCTCCCGCCACGCAGCTGCTTTTCAAGAAGACCCGACATGAACTGTCATGGAAATTTCAAGGGAGCTCACTCGCGCGTGGGGATGCCAAGAATTCAGAGTCAGTACCTGGTTTCCGAAGGAGGATTTGCTCTGGTGCCAAGAGAAATTAGACACATGTTAGTCTTAAAGACAGTTTTGGAAACTCTGAGTGTGGACAGAGGTCCCTCCCCGAGCCCTGCTCCCTGAGCCCTGCTGCGAAGCTGGAGTGTGTGGAGAGGTGAGGGGGACCCTACGGAGGGCTGAGTCCCTGTGGTCAAAGCCAGGGCAATGTGACAGATGAGATAATGCTGGCTTAGCAGTCAAGATGTAAACTACACACACACACGACTTCATACTGGTGAACAGATGATCAAGTGAAGGGGGAGGCGAGAAAAGCCTCTGCGGAAGAACCCCAGATCTCACGGGTGACAGCCCTGTCTTCGAAGTGGAGCTTAAAATCCCCCCTCTTATGCGAGCCCAGGCGCACCTGCTCCAGGCTGTGCCTCATCCCGCCTAGCGGGACGTGAGCGGGAGGCCCAGGTTCCTCCTGCGGGCCCACACCCCGGCCTAACCCCGGAGAACATCGGACAAACCCCAAATCAGGGACCCTGCAAATCCCTGGCCCGCCCCCTCCACCCGACGAGACCACGAAACAAAGGGCACAGTGGGAAGCTGCCACGGGCCGGGCGACCACGGGGAGGGCGGCCATGCACATGCGTGTCCCGAGACGCAAGAAAACGGGCTGAAAACCAGGCGATGTCCAAAGCCAGGCGCCTCCTGTGTTAATTTTTCAGGTTTGACAAATCGCCCTGTCGAGGGACGTGGCGGCGCCAGGGCCGGCGCCGGGTGGGTGAGCGCCGCTGTCGTCGCCTGTCACTGTGATCCGGAGCGGCGGCGCGAGGAAGGCGTGTTCGGCTCGGCGGCCCAGGGTGAGGCCGACCGCCGCCTTCTGCTCCTGCCCGGGCCCTAGACAGCAGCCAGCCTCGCCCAGACAGTGCTGAGGGGCTGCCCGGGGCCTCGAGCCCCAGCACGGGGCTCCCGGCCGCAGGTCTCCTGCAGACCCCGGCCAGACCGGGCAGCCACGCGGGCCCTCAGGCGGCTCACCGACTTGGGACTTTATCCAGAGGCCGGCAGGAGCCATCAGGGGATTCTGGCAAGGGGACGAGCCAATTACACTCAGGAGAGTTTAAACAGAGCTGACTGTCAAGTGGGGGCTGGAACCGCACGGGGCGAGACGGGTGGGGAGGCCCCCCGTGACAGTGCTGAGGCGGCCTGGAGGGGGGAGCAGAGGACGCAGAGGACTTGGGACTCGGGCACCCCGCACGGCCGGCTGAGCCGGGACACGGACGTGCAGGTCTGTGAGGAGGAGTTTGGGGAGAGGTGGGGGCCATCGCCAGGGTCCCCCCTGCAGCAGACTGCTGCAGCCTGCGGTCCTCCCCACTGGAGAGGGTCGCGTGGTCCCAGCCGTGAGGTGCACGCTGGATGAGGGCCCCGGG
>NW_004567103.1:788376-794581 GCF_000260355.1 Condylura cristata | reverse complement strand
GGGGCCACCCCGCCCCCGCCACTCTCCCTGGCCTGCTCCAGCGCTGACCACCCCTGACCGCCTGGCGACCCCCGGCCCGCGGGTGGGTGTGGGCTGCCCTCCCGCCGCACACTGACCGCTCCTGCCCCAGACGCCTGGCGGGGACGTGCCCCGGGGAGGGGGTGGGGGCAGCAACCCGGTGCCTGCTCCTGGGGCTACAGACAAGTCCGGAAGGGCGAAACCGTTTCACCGAGGAGAGGCGGCGGGCTTGGGCGACATTCGCCATATTCGGCCGGCGCGGCGCCAAGGTGAAGCATCACAGTAAGGGCTGCTTCCCTTTAGGGGCGCTCTCGGCGGGGGGCCAGACAGCCCCCTGCCGGCCCCAGATAAGGACGGGGCTGCCGCCCCTGGCAGGCCGCCGCCGCCTTGCCTGGCCGCGTCTCCTCGCGCTGGACTCGCCTGCGGGCCCCAGAGCCAGCTCGTCTGGTTCTCGCGTCAAAACGTTTTTAACCCTTTGGCGTTTCCGAGACAAGGGTAAATGACGCTGTTGTCGCCGAGCGGGGGCCCCCCTCAGAGGCCGCACTTGCCCAGAGCACTGCTCGGTCTCGGGGAGCACACCGACTTCACGGGCACCCCACCGCTGGCCAGGTGGGATACTGACACCCTGGAAACTGGAAAGTTCTACAAACCGGGGCTCCCCACCCTGACCACCCACGGGGCCGCTTCATGAAGGCCCCGGGCGGCTGGACAGTGGCCCCCGGTGGCTCCTGGGACGCGTCCGAGGGGTGCCTGGGGGCACTGGGTCCGGCGGGGCCCGCGGGGTCCGGCTTGTTTGCAGCTGGGATTCTCCCCCCGGGTTCTGCTGAGGCCGCGGCCAGAGAACCGGTGCTGCGGGGCCTTTCCTGCTCAGCGTTGCCAAGATCTGAAGCGGGGAGGAGGCCCCAGAGGAGCAGCGGCTGAGCGGGTGACGCTCCGTCCCGAGGCCTAAGCCCATGTGGCTTTCGGGGGCAGGTAGGGACAGAGCAGGAAGGGTCCCCCAGCCGCATTTTAACGCCGACCACTGAGGTCACCCATGCGAGAAAGCCGAGCCGGAAAGGTGCGTTTGCCAGGGTCCGCGGGTGGGTTCCATCTCCTCGCTGCTGAGCACCCTCCTGGGCTCCGGGGATGCGATTCCCGCCCCCAGCTGGCCACGGCGTTCTGCGGCTCTCTGGGTGGGTGGCGGCCTCGAGGGCCCAGGCCAGCCCGCTCCAAGGTCACCAGCCGCGGGGCGCTCCCCTCACAGCCGGGAGGGAGGCGGCTGAAGGCCCCCACTTCTGCAGAGGGGCCCTTAGCCGCCAGCCTTCCGCCTTCCGCCCGTCCCTTGAAGGCATCTGAGCCTCCCTCTCCTATTTCTTCTCGTTCAAACATCGGCTCTTTTAGTTCCTCCTCTGCCAACTGAAATGATAGGAGACACCGTTTGCAGGAGGAAAGGATGCTGTAAAGCTCCTTTACCACGCTGGATGCTCGGAGGCTCCTGGCCAGAAAGGGGCGGCCTCCGGGACAGCTCCCTGCTCAGCGCGGGCCGCGGCCAGCAGAGCGGGGTGGGGCGGGCGGTGTTGGGGGCCGGGGAGGCGCCATCCCTCACCTGCGAGTCCTCGGGTCCCCAGGGCTGCCAGGCTCTCGCAGGCCTCCGCTCACCCTTTCTTTTCTTTTTAAAGATTTACCCATACAGAGCTGGGGCACAGGCCAGAGGCGCAGGGGCAGTGAGAGGCTTCACCAGAGACAGAGCCAGGAGCAGGACAGGCAGATGGACGAAGTCCACTGCTGAGGGGAGCAGCGGGCGGTCAGGAGAGGTCTGCCGCGCCCTGGGGTCACCCCCGGGGCGGGGATCGGACTCGTGCTGCAGGGGCCTCAGCTTCTGGGTGCTGCGCTCCGCCCCGCTGCGCCCCAGGGAGCCCCGCTCGCCCTTTCTCCTTGCAGCGGGTCGCCCCGTGCTGTTCTTGGTGCCTGCAAAACCGAAGTCAGTGATTTGGGAAAGACGAGAACCCCGTGGCCGGGAGCTCGGCTTCTGCGGCCGCCTCGCCCAGGTCACGTGGCTTCCCAAGGGGCGGTAGCAGCGGGGAGATGATGGCGCCTGGTGGGCAGAGGTTGGGGTGCTGCCTGACACCCCGCAGGGCAGACGTAGTGGCCCCAGAGCCGTAGGGCGCACCCGAGCAGCCCGGGCTACCCAGGAACGACCCCCGCGGCCCCGGCACAGCAGCAGGGGCCCCCCGGAAGGACCCGCGGAAGCAGCCCGGGCCAGCGCACACACTAGCCCCCTGCAGACAGTGGTGGCCCTCGTGGGCCCGAAAGGCACAGGCAGATCTGGGGGGACTGGACCGAGGGCGGACTTCCGGAGGGTGGGGCTTGGGGGGACAGCTGGCGGGGGGGACGGGCCACTCGCGGCTCGGGCCCCAGACCCGAGGGAGCTTCCGGGACGGGGCGGCCTCGGGGTCACAGCTGCGCACGTTTGCTCCTGCGCTTTGTTTCGTCCCATGTCTGTGCCCCACCCTGTCCCGGGCAGTGGGTTTGGCCCAGCGAAGCCCCTGCTGGGCTGGGGAGCAGCCGGCCGTGAGGGACCCCCGCAGGGGCAGGCGGGAGGGTCCATCCCTGCGCGGCTGGGCTGGGCTGCGGGGTCTCGGGGGCGGGCGGGGCTGGGGGGCGGGGCTGCCCCACCGCAGGGGACCCACAGGCCTGGCTGACCGGCCTTCAGCGAGTCCTGGGCCGAGGCTGCCCACTTCCTGCGCCCGCCGGTCGGCCAGCTACTGGGAGACCCACACCCCGTGGAATGCGCCTGCAGGCCGCCGGGCGCCCCAGCCCGGGACCTGCTGGCGCGGGAGAGGCTGCTGCTGTCGGAATCATGTTCCGCAGTAATGACGCTGCTTCCGCCGAGGGCCCCAAGCGCCCTACGAGCGCCACGAAGTCATTAGGACAAGTCAAAACAATTTAATGTGTCTACAGCTGAGCATAGTTTCGGGGTGAATCACGGGGCTTTGGCCACACACGTGGGGTATTGATCTGGGCTCGCGCTGCCGACGGGCCAGGCCTGGGCTGCGGGGAGCAGGGCTCCCCCCGGGGCTCCCCACAGACGCCCCGGAGAGGCCGCCGGCGCCGTGCGCGTCTGGGCCGGGTGTCAGAGCGTGGCGGCCGAGCCACGAGCCATCCCGCTTGCAGGGAGAAGCAGGCCACGGGCCGCGGGCGGCACCCCAGGCCCGAGCACGGCGGCGGGACGAGCGACATCCCTCTGCAGCGTCCTTCTCTCGGGGAGCCTGCCCCGGTCATCCCTCTGGGTGGTCAGCGCTGGCCTCTGGGTGGCCTTCCCGGCCCGGGTGCAGCCTGGGTCCACTGTTCTGGCCCTCTCAGGCGGAGTGGGCCCCCACTCTCCACCTGGGACATTGCCAGTGCCTCCGGGGAACCAGCAGCTGCAGGGAGGGTCCCCTACATCCCGAGCGTCCCCCCAATTCCCATCCCAAGTTCCTGTCTTGAGTGTTCCTAGTCCCAGCCGTGTCCCCAGTTCCCACCTGGGTGCCCCCGGCCTCCCGCCCCGAGCTGCACCCTGGTGTGCGTGCGGCTGTGAACGTGGGGGGCTGCTCCGCCCTCCACAGGACACGCCCCTGCTCCAGTGGGAGCCCAGACGGGAGACCGGGGTGCTGACCCTCGTGGCCAAGCGTGAGGAGGCGCTTGGTGCCTGGGCGGCGGCAGCGAGGGGGGCGCCGTGGCGGCTCCCGGCGAGGGGGCGGACAGCGTCCTGCCACGGCCACGGCGTGCAGGAGCCCCACAAGCCTCCCGTTGCCGAGCCCACGGGCGGGGCCCGGTGGGGGGTGGGGGCCACGCTGCTTCCTCGCTCGTGGCCAGCACTGAGGGCCTGGGCGCGCGAGCTCCTGCGGTCCCCTCGGCCACCCAGCGTCACGAGCTGTCCAGATAGGCTCTGGGGTTGTCGGAACCGGGGTTTCTCTCACGCCGGGGAGGACCTGGGCGCCCCTCCAGCGGGGGCAGCGCTGGGGCCAGCGGGCCTCTGGGGCCCCCCGGCACTGCCCGGTGAGCCGGCGGCTTCTGGACGCCCAGATCCCGCGCTGGCCTGGACTGAGGGCCCCCCGGGCTCAGAAGCGGGCCCCCGCTCGGGCCTGGTGACATCGCTTGTGAGGGTGCCTGCTCTCTGTGGCTGGGCTGTGGGGGGCAGGTGGGGCACCCCAGGTCTGGACGGCGCTGTGGCTCCGGCTCCCACATTTCTCGAGGCCACGTGCCGGCCGCTCACTGTCCATCTTAAATGCGCGAGTCCGGGTCCACTGCTAAAGCGAGCGTTCTAGACAAACCCCGTGAGCCTCTTAAGCCACGTGGGGTCCATTTCTCCCCGCTTCACACATCCGTTGATGGGGGGCAGAGACCCCACCCAGCCGTCCCTGCAGCACCTCGCATCCGTGGCAACCTCCAGCTGGCATAGTTGGAAACACACCTCCTTGGGCTCCAGAATTAAAATCCGTGCCCAATTTAAGCACCCTCCCCGCCCCCTGGGGCCCGAGGCTTGATGCTGAAAATATCGACAGCATTTTGCAAACATAAAGTCACTTTCTTTTTCCTGTCAGCAGGTGACGGGAAGAGCTCAGACCCGGGGGCTGGCTCCAGACTGCCCGCGACACTCCTCCCCGGGAGTGCCCGAGCCCTCGTCACGGGCCGCTTCCTCCAGGAATGTGCCCCGCGGGCCGCCTTTCCCCGGGCGCTCCAGCCGCAGACCCGGAGGCCGAGGACGGGGCCGGGCCTGACCCCCGCCACGGTTATGCCGGACAGAGCGGAGACCGGGCTGCGGGGACCCCGCGCCGAGGCTGCCTGGGTCCGTGCCCGCCTCTCCCGCGGGCGCTGGGCGAGGCCTGCAGCCCCCCGCTTCCAGGGCTGCCACTGCCCCGCCTCTTGAGAGAAACTCAAAATCAAACACTTGGCTGGAGGCCGGGCGGGGCTGGGACTCAGACGCTGCCGCGAGCAGGGGTCTGGCTAAGGAGCCAGGCTGCAGCAAACACCTCGCTTGGCGGCCAGCGCAGCTCGGTGTGAGCAACGCAGAGAGCCCGGGCGGACGGGCCGCGCCGCTCGGCCGGCACCGGGGGTCCTGGTTCCTGCCGTCTCCGCTGATCGACGGGGAGCGGCTGGCTTGTGTCATCTTTGAACCTGTTCGCTGTGGGCTCCGCTCATTGTCGGGAAGTGCGGCAGGCGTACGGGCCTCAGTTTTTCACTCGCGTGTTTGCTGCCCTCCGTCACGCAGCCGTTTAAAGAGAACAGATAGGTGGGAGAGACGGACATTTGGCTCAACAGTTCGCCCAAAATAATAGACCCTTTCAAGTCGCCCAGAGTTCTCTATTCGCGTACCGTGATGCCAGGCTCGGGCAAAGAAGCCAAGTTGAGATTAAGTTACAGCCAAGAATGTTGCCGTTGCCCATTGCGTTTACTCTTGGCAAACTCCAGAGAGGATTTATAATAACATGCCGCTTCGAGCATTCTCCTGGCCCGATGGCGCCTTCCTGACACTGGGTATTTGTTGAGCGTCTGACCTCGCAGTTCAAAGCACTTCGCCCACACTCCCGGGCTGACCTCTACCCCCAAGACTTCCCAGGTCGGGAAAGCCACGCCGCGCAGCCACGAGCCCGCGATCACCCAGGAAGACGGGGCGCGCCCCGGGGGTCAGCGGCCTGCTGCCGTTCCGCAGTTCTGGCCCCGAGGGAGCGGCGCGCCCCACCCTCAGCTGAGCGTGTGCAAGACAGTGTTTGTTTCCGTCTCCACGGAAACGTCTAATTAAGGAAACAGAACCCACCAGCACGTCTGTTTACATGTCACGCCATTAATTGGGCAAAGGATCGTTTCGATCCTGGGCTCTTGGCAAGGAGGGTCGCACTCGGGGCCAGTGGGGCTCGCCCTCGGGGCGAGCGAGAGACATTCGGGAGGCGCCCCCGGAGTGGGCCGACGGCCCTCGGAATCCCTGACCCTGGCTGGGGCGTGCGGGGCCGGGCCACGGGCTGCCGGGGGTGGGGAGCCACGCAGGGCGGAGGCCTCTGAATACGTCCGTGGCGCTGGCGACGGGCCTGTGGTGCCCTCCCTTCCGCCGCTGCCCCTGAGGGCCGATGACCAGAGCCCGTTCACCTTTCTCTGGGCACCGTCCACGTTTGCCAGGGGAGGCTGTGCTGAGCATCCCCTGGGGACCTCGCCGCGGCCCAGGCACCCTGGA
>NW_004567103.1:785993-787986 GCF_000260355.1 Condylura cristata | reverse complement strand
GTTGAAGAGGATGAAGAGGAGGCAAGTTGGGGGCGAGGGCGAGAGGCGGGGGGCCCGTGCCCCCGTGCAGGCCGCAGCAGGACCCTGCAGCAGGTGGAAGCTCCCGGGAGCCCCGAGGGCTCTGTCCGCCAGCGCAGGTGCCAGCCCCGGCACGGCCCGAGCCGCAGTCTGGCTGCCCCACCGTGGCCGGGGTCGGCGTCTCTGCTGGCGGCAGGAGCCAGAACCGGGGTCCCCACTCTGCGCCGCCTTCTTCTCCAGCCCCGGGCTGGGCGGCCTCGAGGCCATCTGGGTGAGGCCGGATTTGGCTGCCGGCACCAGCCGGGAGCCCAGGGCTGGGGGCCAGCCGTGGCCCCGTGGCTTCAGAATGAAAGCCATCTGCCCCGCGGCCGCCTCAGGGGTCAGGGCTGGCGTTTGCTGAAGGCTCGACTCCCCTGGGCTCGCGGGACTGCCCGGGAGCTGTAGCTGTCCTTGCTCACACCCCGGGGGTCAGCCTCTCTCCGTGGGGCTCCGGGCAAAGGTGGACGATGTGCAGGCGAGGACCTGGGGCATTCTGTGGGTGACTCAGGTGAGGCAGGACCACGGAGGTCCTGATTTCCTGCAAATCAGCGAGCGTGTGGGGATCCACTTGTCGCAGGAGGCAACCGGGTGATCTCGGACCCTAACAATCCACAGGGGTGTGGGGGCACCCCGCCGTCCGGGGGCATTTACTAATTAGGTCTCAAAGCAGACAAACACGGAGACGGCGAGGCTGGGAGGCAGGGCAGACCCCGGCCTCCCTCTGCTGCCGGCCCCTGGAGCCTCGGGCGGGTGGAGGAGCGCCCGCCCCCGCCCCCGAGCCTGGGCCCCGCGCCTCTCCCCAGCTCAGGGGCGCCCTGTCCAGTGGGGCAGGGCTGTGCAGGCGCCAGCCAGACCAGGCGAGGCCACCTGGTCCTGGGCTGCCCGGACAGACAGAGCAGCGTGGCCAGCGGGTGTGGCCGGGAGGGTTTATCAAGCGCGGAGACCCAGCCCCCAGGCTTACTGCTGCGTAAGCCACTGCAGCCTCGGCCTCCAGCCATGGGGGTGGCCGTGGGGGGTTAGGGGAGGGGCGGGGAGGCGAGGGGGGAGGGGCGGCGCCCGAGGGCAGCGGAGCGGGCTGCTTCGGGCCAGATAGCGCCGTGACGTCCAGGCCAGTGCTGACGCAGGCAGACCCCGCGCCGGGGAGGGACACAGCCAGGCCGGACGCCATCACCCAGAGAACGTACGTGAGGCTTACAGCGGAAACGGCAGACCGCACAGCGGGTCAGGGCCTGGGAGATAAGGCAGATGGACAGGAAGGGGCGGGCTCCAGACAGTGGTGGGAGAGAAACAGGGCCGCCGCTAGACTTCAAAACGGGTTTGCAAAGAGCCGAGCGGGCAGACGGGACGGGCCGGGAGGGCGAAGCAGTCAGCGGAGGAGAGCTGTGGGCGAGACAGCGGCCTCGGCCGCCCCCTGACCCGGAGGGACGCTCCCGCAGGGTCCCGCCCGCAGGGTCCCACCCGCTGCACTGTCTGGGCGGACTCCTGTGAGCTAGGCTGCACCATGGGTGCGGGGACCCTGGGAGGACGGGGTGTCTGACGGGGCCCGACAGTGTGGACCCAGAGCGGGCTTGGCCTGAGTGGGCACAGGGCTTAGTCACCTCCCACCCCACGCTGCTTTCTGGGGTCTGCGGACGAGGTCCGGGAGACGCACGTCCGGTGACCGCCGTAGCGGAGAACCCCAAAACCTGCTGGTAGCGTCCGACTTGTTGCAGGCAGAGCACGTGTGGCCGAGACAGAGTCCTCGCAGCTGGGCTACGGGGCGCAGTCACCCAGGACACCCCAAAAGACGCCTGGGCTCCCACCCAGTTGCCAGGGATTCTGCGTGGTAGACCAGGCGATACTGGCACGCAGAGTGGGGCGCTGTCCCCGCGCCCAGCACGCGACCCCCCATCCCAGGACGCTCCAGGCTCGCGGCTGTCAGCAGCCGTCACAGGTC
>NW_004567103.1:784858-785893 GCF_000260355.1 Condylura cristata | reverse complement strand
CCAGGCCCCGCCAGCCTGGGGGTGTCACAGCTTCTGCAAGAAGAACATTCTAGAAGCTGTGTGGGAGACTTGGCTGGGAAGACAGAGCTGGGTCCGGCCACGGCCCGGAGTCCACCTGCCCCCTGGGTTTTGAGTTTCGGGGCTGACCGGGCGCGGAGGGGCAGCGGCTGTGTGACGGGCTGGGGGCGACTCGCCCGCCGGCTGGGAGGGCACCCCCGTGGCCGTGGGGCCCTGCCCGCGGCTGCGCTGGCCTCCAGGCTGGCCCTGGCCAGCCCGTTTGCCTGATGGTCAGTCCTGCCCACTTTTGTCCCCTCCCCGTGAGGCGGCGCCGGCCTGTCCCTGCGCCCTCCCGTGCGGCCACGTCCCGCCTCCCGCGGGGACGCCTTGGGGCGGGCACTCGGCGCAGCCTGGGCGGGCAGGCCGTGTCACAGCGGCGCTCCGTTTCCGTGCAGCAGTGTGGGGACTGCAGGCCGGTGGGAAAACATTTCCGGACAGCAGAAACCCGGCAGCCGCAGGTAATTCCGTGGGCTTCATCGACGAGGTCACAGCTAAGTGTCAGCAGAAGCCGGGACGCGGCCTGAGCAGGACAGGGCGCCGGTCACCCCAGCGCGGGACGGGGCCTGGCTCCCTGGTCCGGGGAGGCGGCCGGCGGGGAGGTCGGTCCACGAGACAGGCGCCGGGCGCCGCTCGGTCTGAGCCTCGGTCTGAGCCGCGGCCACGTTACCTGAGCGTGTGGCTGAGCGAGACGTGCGGGCGCCCGCGGCTCGTCCGCCCGCCCGGAGTGGCCCATTGACTCTGAAGGCCACACGAGTCGCCTCGGCCCTTGGCCAGGCAGGCGGGAGGGCCTGAGGCTGCCCACGCAGGAGCCTGCCGAGCGCCCCGAGTGGCCGCGCCCCTGCCTCCCCGAAGAGGGTGGCTGGGCCCCGACAGTCGGTGGGCGGCCCCTCGCTCAAGGCCGTCCCGCCGCAGAGGGAGAGAGCAAGCGCCCGGCGCCCACGGCAGCCCCTGGCGCTGCGTGTGAGGCCACGGGAGGGG
>NW_004567103.1:781578-782700 GCF_000260355.1 Condylura cristata | reverse complement strand
TGAGTGTGGCCAGTGTGAGTGCACACTGCGTGGGTGTGGCCCGTGTGAGTGCACACTGCGTGGGTGTGGCCAGTGAGTGTGCACACCTGCGTGAGTGTGGCCCGTGAGAGTGCTCACCTGCGTGGGTGTGACCAGTGTGAGTGCTCACCTGCGTGGGTGTGGCCCATGAGTGTGCACACCTGCGTGGGTGTGGCCGTGAGAGTGCACACCTGCGTGGGTGTGACCCATGAGTGTGGCCAGTGTGAGTGCACACTGCGTGGGTGTGGCCCGTGAGAGTGCTCACCTGCGTGGGTGTGGCCCGTGTGACCCGTGAGTGTGACCTGTGAGTGCACACCACTGCTCACTGCTTCTCCCTGCAGCACAGATCAGCTGTCTCCCATTTAAAGGGTCCATGACACACCAGATGGTGGTCAGCCCCCCGCTGCCCGGCCGCCTGCTGGACACTGGGCCAGAAGGTTCTCGATGCCGGCAGCGCCCGCCCCCAGCCGCGGCCGAGGCCGAGAGGCTCTTTCTGGGGCCAGCAGCCATGGGCCGCCCTGGCCGTGCGTGCCAGCCTGGCAGAGAGGCTGAGGCAGGCAGGCGTGGGCTGGCGCGGACCCGGCAGGCCTGGCTGGGCGTTTGGAGAATGGGGTGAGGACAGGCCTCGGGGGCGGGTGTCTGCCCAAGGCAGAGAGCACGGCGGGCCCAGATGAGGGTTCTGGGACAGCCTGCGGTGGGCCAGGGGCGGGGCGCGGGGCTGGCTCTGGGGGTCACAGCTGCAGCCGGCCGAGCTGCCCCACAGAGGACGCCGGCTTAGTCACCCGGGAAGTGTGGCCGAAGGAAAACGGACTCCCTGGGCGAGGCCCTCCCGCACCGCCCGCAAAGTGGAGCTGCCGGCGGACAGCGAGACGCAGAGCCTCTCCCGGCCAATCTCCCGGCCTCCGGGCTGATCTGGAGGGGGCGCCCGCTCCCCGCCCCCGCCCGTATCCGGCCAGAACATCTGCCCGGGGCGCGCCCAGGCCTCCCTATCTGCCTGGCCCGGGTGCCCGCCAGGGTGTGCCGGCCAGCGCGCTCCACGGGGAGCCGTGCGGTGAGGCCCCGCGGGGAGCCGGGAGGCCAGCGCCAGGTGTTTAGAGTCGCTGT
>NW_004567103.1:778073-779848 GCF_000260355.1 Condylura cristata | reverse complement strand
CAGCGCTGGGGAGCAGCCCAGCCCCGCAGCCGAGCTCGGTCCCCCCCAGGGAGGGACCCCAGGGCGCTGCGGACCCCTCCGGTCTCCCCGCTGCCCCCTCAGCCGTGGGCTTTGTCCGTCGGCCTGTCCTGCTCCCCACTGTGTCTCTGGAGAATCCTCTCATCGCCCCTGAACCCCGGCTCTGTGTGCACAAATAAGTAAAGAAATCTTTTAAAAACTTAGAATTTTTCATTTAAAATAGTTTCATGTCTATAATAAGTCACTCGTTCTATTTTTAGGTTAGTAGAAAACTTGATTTCTGATAGCGTCCCTGCGTCTGCCTTCTCCGACACGCGGAGGCAGCGGCGCTGGGGTGTGGGGAGGCCGCGGCGGGTCCCCTCTGCCAGACGGAGACCCCCAGGCGCAGGGCCGGCGCGGCCACACCCAGCCAGGCCTCAGCCTTGGGGTCTCTGCTGCTGGTTCACACAGCCAGGCCCGCTGGCGGGCTCTGCTGGGAGGCCCAGAGGGGCGGTGTCTGCCGCGGCCAGCACCGGCCAGCAGCTCGGCTGCGGCAGCAGCAGCGGGTCAGCAGGAATGTGCCCCGGGCTAGCTCGGGCGGGGACAGGCTGCTCCCCAGGCCGGGGCTCACGCCCCCCACAACCGCGTGAGACGCTCTGCCCCGGAGCTGCAGCTTCACACCAAGCAGACTGAAAGGGGGGCTGGGGAGCCCCGGCCTTCGGCCTAGCTGCAGAAAATGTGCAGGTGATTTGCCGCAGCCTGTTTCCGGTGTGTGTCCAACGCGCGGCCTGCCTGGCCGGTCACTCTCCGCCCTCCTGTTTCTTGTGCTTTATGAGGGGACAGGGCAGCTCTGAACAGTGAGCTGGTGCGAGCAGGTGAGGGCGGGAGGACCTAGGCCTGGCGGCTGGGAAGCGAGGGCCGTCAGGGTGGGCCGGGGGCGTCTGCCTGACCCTGGGCGGGGTGGCAGCAGACAGCGGCCAGGCCTGAGGGCCTCTGGGTCGGGTCAGGCCGGGCGGGCGGGTGAGGTAGGGTCAGCCGCCCTCCCAGGGGCAGGCAGGGGCGAGGCCCCTCCCCTTCAGCCGAGCTCAGGCCCAGGGTGCCACGGCATCGGCCACGGCCCGGGGAAACGCCGTTGCCACCCACTGGTCCGCTCCGGGTGTTCAGGTCACGACGCCACCACCAGAGCTCCGCGGGGCGGGCGCTTCCGGCAGGTCTGTGGGCCGGGGGCTGAGGAGGGCGCCGGGGTCTGGCGTGGTCACTCTGTGCCCGTTACGGCCTTCGGCCGGTGCCAGGCGCGTCTGGCTAATGTGAAGAAAGGTGCAGGGCGGTGCCGGGACATGTTCTTTTTCTTTTTTACAAACATGGTGTTCGTTTTTTTAAATTTATGGATGCAAGAACTGAGGCACAGGCAGAGAAGAGGGGGTGAGCGGACTCCCCAGAGACAGAGCGGGGAGCAGAGCAGGCAGGTGGAGAAGCCCACAGGAGGGGGCAGCGGGCAGTGAGGAGGGGCTGCCGCGCCCTGGGGTCAGCTCCTGGGCTTGGATGGAGCCCAGCGAGTCCCAGCCCGCCCTGGGGCCTGCGGCATTGTTAGCTGACATTTTACTTCAGGTGTCAAAAAGCAGCAGAACCGGCCCGGCCCGTCGCCTTCTCACCTCCTGGCCCTGCAGGCCCCACTGTTAGGGCCCAGAATGAGAAAACACTTTCCGCCTGGGCCCAGCGGGCATGGGATGGCCGGCGCCAGGCCAGCTGGCCGCGGTGGGGAGCCGGGCCGACGCCCG
>NW_004567103.1:773961-775333 GCF_000260355.1 Condylura cristata | reverse complement strand
CAAGCTGCAGGATTTTGCAGGAGACAAGGCCTAAGTCCTAACGGCGAGGCGAGGGCCAGCGGCCACCCAAGCCCAAGGTCGGGCAAGGTCAGGCCTCTGGGGACTGGCTACACCCCGCCCCTCGGGCTCCGGTGAGGGCCTGACCCGAGCAAGGCTGGGGCCGGCGGGTGGTGCGGAAGCTCCGGACGGCTGGTGTCTGGGCCTGGGTCCGTGGGCGGCACCCGGCGCCCACCCTGCGCCCTCATCACCGCACGGGGCCTGCGCTGGCCCTGAGCCGCGTGCCCTGTGGCCTGCCTGCTGCCAGGTCTGACCGTGTGACCACCTCGCCCTGACCTTCCCGATGCCTGCTGGCTCCTGCCCACCCGGCACTGCAGTGCCCCCATTCCCCCTGGGGCGCCCCAGGGCGGACCCGTTGACCGCGCCGGCAAGGCAGTCTGTGGGCACCGGCTCGTGGCCCCGCTGCAGGGCGGCACGGGCTGCTCGGTGCGGACTCCCCGTGCCAGGACAGGGCAGGGCAGGGACGCAGCGTGTCCCTCCGGGGGCCGCCTGGTCGGCTGCCTCACGACCGGGCCAGCAGCGGCCACGCCAGCTGCGCCGTCCTTCTTCCAGAGAGTTCCTGGGAGGGGCAGCGTCTCCCCCGCCTTGCAGGGACAGCGCTCAGGCTGTGTCCACGGCCCGGGGGTCGCGGGGAGACCAGTGGGCGGCTGCTGGAAGAGGGTGAGGGAGGAGGCAGGTGGACAGGCAGGCAGACTGGCCGGAAAGACACCTGCAAGCTAGAGCTAATGCATACAACGGGAAAATACTTGGCCCTTTTGCAAACAGTGTTCAGCCATAGAAGGCGCCATTTCTTCCACACTCGCTCGCAAGCGTGCAGCTCCCTGAGCGTCGACGGGCCCTCTCCAGCCCTGAGTTTTCCTCCGCAGAGAAACCTAACACGGGGCTTAGCCAGGGCCAAGATTTCTTAACAACAGACGCTCGGTTTCTTCAGCTAAACCAAAGAAGTGCTCAAAGCACGGCCCAGCAGACGCCTATGAACGGGCCACTGGCAGGGAGGTTTGGGCAACATGTTCCACTGCGCACTGAGGGTCAAGGCTGAGGCCCAAGAGGTGCGCGGAGACCGTGCCCTGCTCAAGGCCGGCCAGCGCCAGCTCCAAGCAGACCTTGAGTCTTAACCCCAGAAGACAGACTGAAAGCGCCACATCACATCCGCTTGCCCCTAAGTGCCCAAGCCCCTCCATCCTCGCCCCTCCCCCCTCCATCCTCACCCCTCCCCTCCACCCCTGCCCTCCATCCTCCCTCCATCCCTCCAGGCAGATGGCTGTTCTGACATTTACAAACACACGCACATGGTTCCTTGCACGCGAGTGCTGTC
>NW_004567103.1:771809-773526 GCF_000260355.1 Condylura cristata | reverse complement strand
ACGCACATGGTTCCTTGCACGCGAGTGCTGTCTCAAATGCCGAGGCCGTCCACGTGCTCCGTGTTCGCGTTTCCAACTGTCGTGGTGCGCTGCCTGTCCTGAGGCCTCAGTAAAAGTCCTTGCATCGGGGAGCTTTACGGCCTCCCCAGTCTCCCTGTTCGAGCGGCCGGCGTGCTCTGGGGCGCAGCCTCGGCCCTCAGCGGCCCCGCCCCGCCCCGCCCGGCCGCCCGGGCTCCCCCGGTCTGTCATCACGTGACGCGGCCTGTGGTGCAGCGCCAGACGTCTGGAACGAGCCGTCCTGCCCACGGCACATGCCGGCGGCGTAATTCCAGGTCATTTCCAGCCGCGCCAGAGCAGCGGCGGGTCGCGGCGCTTCTGCCCTCGGCCGCCGGGAGGGCCTGGCGCGGCCGGCCACACGCAGCCGTCAGACGCTCCCGCGACAGAACCTTTAGAGCTACAAGAAGCGTAGAAATAGCCGAGTTCTGGCCGCCCGCCCGGGCGCCCTCCGCGCAGACCGGCCGGAGCCCTGGAGCCCGCTGCCCGTCCGGCCCTGGGCAGCGCCCGTGGGCCTCTGTGCCCTCCGCCTTTGGGACAGGCCTGCTTCCCGGGCCTGCGTGGGCGCGTCTGCCTGTGGCTGCCGCCTCCACACAAGGGCCGGGTGTGGGCCGCCCGGCCGGCAGCCCTGGCCACGCGTCCTCCTGGCACGTGGCGCCCAGCCCCCAGCCGCGCCCTCGCAGGTAGCAGGTGCGTGCGGGCCAGGGCAGCAGCCCCACCCAGCAGCCCTTTCCCCGCCCCTCCCGGCTGGCGGCAGCACCGTAGCGATCCTGCTGGCCGCGTGAAGGTCAGGGAGGCCGGGGCCAGCGATCGCCCGGGCCGGTCGCAGTGCTGGAGCGCGACAGCCTTCACTGTGGCCTCGCAGGGCTCCCGGGGCGCCTGCCCGCGGGGGTCTGGGCTGCGCCGCCCCCCGGGGAGGGGGACGTCTGACACGCCGCCGCTGGGGCCGCCTTAGGGGGAGGCGCCGGGCGAGGGACACGGCCGGCCTGCGGGTCGTGGGGCAGGGGGTTCCCCCTCCACTGCTAAGCTTTGGGGTGACCTGACCGGTCCCTTCGCTTCCCAGAGTCCCGGTTTTCTCATCTCCGGATGGAGGTGACGTCGTCTTTCTCGCAGGACCGGGGCTGTACGGGTCCGTGTGGGGGCGCACGCCCCGGGGGACGCCGGTGCGCCCCACAGGCTCGGAGCGAGGACAGGCACGTGCCCGCGCTGCCCTCGAGGCCCGGCAGGGTGTGAGGAGGCCGGAGGCCGGAGAACCCTCATCGACGCCCGCTCTCTGCTCGCCTCCTGCTCCATGCGGCTCCCAGGCCCCCTGCGGACCATCCTGACCCGTAATTGCGCATTGAATGCTGCGATTCGTACCGACCCCGCAGGGCGACTGGGCGGCGTCGAGACTGACGGGCGGCGCCGGCGGCCGCAGCTTCTCCTCCAGCCGCAGCACAGGCGAGTGGCCGGGCCTGGACGCCGGCGGGCCCCTCGCAAGCCGGCTGGTCTCAGGGACAGCTCAGGGGAGGTGCAGCGGGCGGGCAGTGTCGGGGCAGCGGCAGCTTCACACGCCCAGAGCAGGGACCGCCCCGGAGCCCGCCGGCCACCTCTGCCGGACGCTGCTGAAACTGTGGCCACCTGCTGTGGAAACCAGAGGCCCCGGGGCAGGTGTGAGCGGGCG
>NW_004567103.1:769163-770854 GCF_000260355.1 Condylura cristata | reverse complement strand
GGCCTCCGGCACACCGCGGCGGGCGTGGGCATTTAAACCCGGCTGCGGCACGGGCCCTGGGCTGTGCATGCCTCGAGGTGCAGCCGCTGGGGAGGCAAGGGCCGGTGCGGCTGCATCACGCGGCATCGAGCCGGGGTCTCCACACGTGCTCGGGGGCACAGGCACGCGAGCCGGGCTGTCTGCCCTCTGCCCAGCGTGCCTGTGCACAGGAAACATTCCAGAAGCACAGAGAAAACACGTGAGAAGGCAGCAGGGCCGCCAGTGAGCCGCGGGCAGGGCCACGTTTCCCCTTTACGCTCCTGGCGTCACCAGCGGCCAAGCCCGCGGTTGAAGGGAGCAGGGCGGGGCCCCCTGAAAAATGCGCCTCGGGCTGGGCCAGTGTCTTGGGGTGGGCGTGCCTGGGGTCCCCACTCGCCTCCCCTGACCGTGTCCATGCCCTGCCAGCGGCGGTCAGTTTCCACGCGGAGAGACAAGATGGGCTGCCCCGCCCGACAGGGCTGGACTGCGCCGCTGCCCTGGCCCAGGTCAAGCCTCCGCCCGGCGCTGCCAGCTCGCGAGCTCGGAACTCCTCAGGCTCCGCTGTCGCGCTCAGCGCCCGGGCACCTTCCAGACCGGCTGGGGCGGGGGCACAGGGGCGCGGCCCCCATGTCCCCCCTCTCTGCGGGCGGCCGTGACTGGAGCCGTGGCTGCAGGAGACCCGGCCGCTCCGGGCCGCGGGGCACGTGGCAGCACAGGGCCCAGGGCTGGGGTCACCTGAGGCGAGAGCGCGCTGGCCCGGCCGGCTGCCCGGGGCATCCAGGGACGGCCTCGGCCCTGCCTCCGCGTGGACGCCCGTCTTCAGTCCTTCCAAGTCGGACGCGGCCCGTTGGACGGGGAGGCTGGAGGGGCGCGAGGGCGGGCTGGGCCGGGCACAGGAGCCGGCCCCCACAGCTCCCCGAGGCAGCGCCCCCCGCAGGGCTGGCACAGCCTGTCCCACGGCGCTCTCGCCGCCCGAGGGCGTGGCCGCGCCCACATTACAGCAAATTATCGGTTGAGTCTCTGGATGCGGCTTCGCCTGGGCCCCTGGACCTCACCTGGCTGCCCCCCGACCACTCCACGGGGACCTCGGAAGCGGCAGGCTCGTGGGGAGCGGGCAGGGGCCCTCTTCAGGGACAGGCAGAGCTCACCCAGCCCGTGCCAGCCCCAGGACAAGACTCGCTTGTGCCTGGGCGCCGTGGAGGGCCGCAAGCTGCCCTCACTGCCCCGCCGCCCTCCCAGGCCACGTCCCCAGGAGGACGAGCCGCTCGCCGCGTCCGCCGGGAGAGGCTGCGTCGGGGCAGCGGCAGCTTCACACGCCCAGAGCAGGGACAGCCCCGGAGCCCGCCGGCCACCTCTGCCGGACGCTGCTGAAACTGTGGCCACCTGCTGTGGAAACCAGAGGCCCCGGGGCAGGTGTGAGCGGGCGCCGGGGGGCCCCTGACCCAGACATGCAGGCTCACCTCTGCCTCCCCCATCCTGACAGTGATGGGGTGGGGTCACCCACCTTCTGCTGTTCATTCCCTCACTCCTCTCCTGGCCCCTGTCAGCGCCTCTCTGCGGGATTCAGTGGTCTCTGAGGCTGCCACGGAAACCTGCTCCACAGCTCAATATGGAAAGCAGATACCTGAGAGAGCACCTTCAGGCAAAGAGGGGTGTGGTGGAGGGGAAGGGCG
>NW_004567103.1:754558-764373 GCF_000260355.1 Condylura cristata | reverse complement strand
TGGGGCAGGTGCGACCCCGCGGGCTGCAGGGCCGGCTGTGGCATCCCCTCCCCTCGCCTGGGGGGCGACTCCCGGGCCCCTGTGAGTCACCACAGCGGTGGGCACAGACCCCCCGGCCCCCAGGGCTGCAGCTGTTGACACAGGAGGCGTCGTCGGTTCTGGGGCTCCCTCCCCTCAGGGCCTCCTGGCTCTGTCCACTCACGCCCGGCCCGGCGGGGTCTGCCGTGGTCCCAGCAGCGGGTCTCAGCCCCGGCCTGCCGCTGTGGGTGTCCCCGAGCCGGCTCTTGGGGGGCCTGGGTCTCTCGCCAGGCCCCCCCTTTTTTTCCTTTCGGTTTTCCGTTGGGCCCGGGGGGGGGGAGGGTTGTTGGCCGGGGCCGGGGCGGGCTTCCTGGCCTCCTGGGGGCCCTGGGCAGGCGGTGGGCGCTGTGCCCCCAAGCCTCCTCCGCGAGGGCGGGGCTGTTTATTTTGGGTCTGATGAGTAAATCATGTGGAACAAAATCAAAAGCGCTGCTGAAGCCGGCGCGGATGACATGTGTCACTCCCCGGACCCCACCGGGCGGGGGCCGGGATTAATCAGACGGGCTCTTCAAACCTTTGCGGGCGGTGGCTCCAGCCCCCGTTTTCCTCATGTGCCAGCTAGTGAAAAGAAGGAATTTCACACTTTGTTTGCATGTCTTGAGTTGGGCTTTGACTCTGACAGACAGGCCCAGAGTCTGCCTCTCTAAGAGTGCGTGTGCACCTGCTGCTGCTCGGGCCGCCGGTCTCCAAAGCCATCCCCCGACTCTCCGTGGCCTTGGCCACTGAGCTTCGTCCACCCTGCCCGGCCCCTGCCTGGCGGAGCTTCCGCTAATTGAAGAGAGGTCATCTGGGGCACGACTTCTGGAGGGCCGGCTCCCTGCTCAGGCACCCCCAAACCTGGCCCTGTCCTGGGGGCGACGCTGTGAGCTCTCAGGGCTCCGTCGCCGGTCACGTGCCGTCGGCTGCACGAGTGGCCTGAGCGGTGTCCCCGCCTCCCCTCCCCCCGCTGGGGCGTGCGTCCCCGACCCCAGGGAATGGCCGTCCCCGTGGCCTCGGCCTGGAGACAGGCTCGGGCTCCAACTGGCAGGCGCGGAGAGTGTCCTGCCCCCTCCCCCCGCCCATTTGTCCGGACGCACAGGGCCACCGCCTCGGACCGCCGTCCCTCGAAGCCCGGGTCGCCTCCCGTGCAGCTGAGTAGCCCTGCGCCCCTCCCTCCGCCTCCTGGCCGCCCGCCCTCCGCCTCCGCCCTCCGCGGCCGGTGTGTGGGCGCGGGAGGAGCCAAGGCAGGACGCACGGGCCCGACCCCCCCCCCAGCCTTCGGCTTACTGACTTCAAGGCCATGGTGACCACCTGCTCAGAAAATCACAGGAGGAGATAAATGTAAGAAAGGCGCGGGGCGGAGTCACAGAGAGGTGGAAACCCAGGGAACACACCCAGCGGGAATCGTGGGACCGAAAACACTGTGTCCGGGGAGAAGTGGACACGTGCTGACATGGACGAAGTGGACGCAGAGTGGAGACACCAGAAGCAAGAACGTGAGCGGGAGGAGTCACAGGTCGGCTCCCTCCCGTGCTCTCGTGGCTTCACCACGCGGGATGAGCCAGCTCAGGCTCGGCGGCGGGCCCCGGCGCCGGCGGGCCCCCGCGAGGCGGACACAGGCCCCCACCCGCGCTGACCCCCGCCTCGCCGGGCGCCGGCTCTGATTTCCTTCCGCATGGACTCGAGTTTACTTCCCTCGGACCTCTGGACTCTTCTAGAATTTCCTGTCGTGTGACATCAGGCCGGCCCTTCCCGCTAGCGTCCAGCTGCGGGTGCTCTCCTGAGGCCGACCCCATTGTGGGTGGTTGGGTGGACGGGGTGGACGCGGCTGTCTCTGGCCGGGCGCCGCCGGGCCACTCCCGGGTCAGGGGAACCAGGGCGGCTCCTTGCGCAAGGGCGGCTGTGACGGTCCTCGCCCGACACCGTGCGTGCGTGTGTGTGCACGGACGTGTGTGAGGCGCGGATGTGGAAGAGGGGGCCAGGGGTGGGGTGGCCCCTGGGCCCCCTCCGCGGCCCCCCGACTGTCAGGGCGCCCCGCCGCCGCGCGCCCCCGGCCCGTCTCGCCGCCCGCCCTTGCCGTCCCGCGGGCCGCCCCTGGGTCCAGCTGACGGAGCTGAGCCGTGGCAGCTGGTTTTCACGCTCTCTCACGTGGCAACTCACGGAGTTGGACTGTTTTCTAGTGAGTTTTGTTCTTGCAGAAACGCCCCTCCGGCTGCTGTGGTCCACACTCTATTAGATTATGGATTTTTACTGAGTCATAGTTTATGGATTCCAGACACAAGTTCCCCGCCCGTGGCGAGAGGAGACATCTGTTTGGAGCCCGTTGCCGACACAGCCACGGCCAAGCAGCCCCTCGTAAGGAGAATGCCCTTTCAGGCTTGCGCGGCCTGGGGTCAGAGGTCAGCGTGGTGCAGCGGGTGGAGAGCAGCATGGGGGTGCGGGCACGTGGCCCGGGACTTGGCTGCGCGGGGCTCGCTGGGTGCTCTCTGCTGTGTGACACGACACCCCGACGGGAGCCCCGCGCCCCAGGGGCCCACGGTCACACCCCGCTGACCGATGGATGAGGCCAAAGACGACCGGCGTGCCTGTGCCTGTGCCCCCGCGCCCAGGGCTGTGCCCTGTGCCTGTGCCCCCGCCCCCGGGGCTGAGAGCCGAGCGGGCCCCACCGGGTCTCCCGGCAGCACCGAGGCAGCTGAATGTCCGGCTGCTGCCGGGGGCCCCCTCCCGGCAGCGTGACCTTCCCGGCCGGTGGCTGGTGAGTGAACCGGCTCCTGCCCAGGGGCGGGTCCCGGGGAGGACGGCTGAGCCCGGCGCCTCCTCTCCACCCTCTGAGAGGCTCTGGCGCCAGTGGCCAGCTGGCACCGGCCACCGCCACCTGCAATGCTGCCCACGGGCCCGTCCAGCAATCCGGGGGGGTCTGGGCGGGCTTTGAGAGCTTTCAAAACCAGACCGGGGTGGGGGCAGGGGCGGGCGGGCAGCCGCGGGGGCGCCTGGCCGAGAGTGGACAGCGCCCCCGGAGGGCCAGCTCTCGCCTCCGTCTCTTCCCTGCTGCCCCGGCTGGGCCCGGTAACCCCGCGCTGCGCCCCCCAGAGCCGGGTGCTGCCGGGGCCCAGGCGACAGAGCACACGAGGGGCGAACCACAGGAGGGGTGAGTGCAGGAAGGGCCGTGGCGGGCGCCTCCAGAGCGAGCCCAGCCGGGCGGAGGCCGAGGCCAGCACACTTAGAGAAGCTCCCCGCTGACCGACGTCGGAGACGCAGCTCCTGTCCGAGCGTCGGGGCTCTGGGCTTCCTTGGGGTAAAGCTCCAACCCAGGGCCCTGCCTGCTGGTGCAATGGGGCAGAAAATAACGCCGCACTGTGCGGCTGTCCGAGCAAGTCCACCCCGGCCAGGGAGTGGCCCCGGGGCCAGCAGACCCCTCCTGTGTCCCCCTGCTCCCCTCAGCGGTGGGTTTCAGTGGATCCGCCTGTTCTGCTCCCCGCTCTGTCTCTGGTGGATCTGCTCACCTCTCCCCCCCACCCCACACCTCTGGCCTGCACCCCAGCTCTTGTATGCAAAAAATAAATAAATCTTTAAAAAAAGATCCAATTAACTTGCCCTCTCCACCTGTCTCTCTGCGCTGTCTCTGTCACGCACACTCACATGCACACACACAACACACGCACACACAACATACACACGCGCACACACGCACACACACGCACACACACAACACACTCACACACGCGCGCACACGCACACACACAACACACGCACACACACGCGCGCACACACACGCTTGTTCTTTTGTTTCAGTGCTGGGACGGACTGGGAATGCTGCTTTCAAACCTGCTTTCTCCACGTGTGCGTACATCATAAACATTTTTCTAGATCATGGCATATTTCCCCCAAGCATCTTACGGTTTTATTAGTATTCTGTCACAGGACACCATGATCGGCGTCCCAAGCCCGTCCTAATTTCTTTGGGTGGGTTCTCCTCCCTCGCCCTACAAATAACGGCGGGCGGACGGCTTCCGAGCTCTTTGCGGGTGACGGCCTCGGGCTCTGTCCTCTGCGGCGCTGTTTCTGCGTAACTTGGAATTTAAGGGTTTAACACACACTGGCACTGGTGACGTTTAAAAGTAATATAAGCTTCTCCTTTTATTTTGAGTAGTTTTAAGTAAACACAAGAGTCGCAAGGATGGCACAAGGGGCCCCCGGATCATGAGCGTGTGCTGGGGTCACAGGGCCTCGTGGCCGCGTGTGAGCCCGGTGGCCCAGCCACGGCCCGACCCCCCCACAGCTGCCCCCTTGCTGGGGACGGGCCTCGACAGGCAGCAGCCGTGCAGGGGTCTGGAGGTGGACACGGCGTCGGCATGCGGAGATCCTCAAAGGGGGAGGGGAGGCGGGGGCGAGGAAGACTCGGGGGCGGTGTTGGGTGTGTTGGGTGCAGGTCTTCCTGCTCATTTTTCATTTTATTTTATTTTAAAAAAGGTTTATTTATTTATGCATACAGAAGTGAGGTACAGGCCAGAGGTGCAGGGGTGGTGAGAGGCTTCACCAGAGGCAGAGCGGGGAGCAGAACAGGCTGACGGACAAAGCACACTGCTGAGGGGAGCAGCGGGGAGACAGGAGAGGTCTGCCGCGCCCTGGGGGTCCCCTCTGGGGCAGGCGGGGATTGAACTCCCGCTGAAGTGGCTTTAGCGTCTCAGTGCTGTGCTGTAACCCGCTGCGCCACCGGGGAGGGCCCAGCAGGTCTTTATTTATACTGTGGAGCAAGTAGTTTATTATAATAATGCATAAGGTAAGGTAAGTGAATAAGAATGTATTCTCTTCCTGACAGTTTACAGTATACTAAATTATACACATTTGTGCTAACATTCATGTATATGGATGTTTAACTATAACTCAAAGGATAAGGGGTCTGGGAAAGGATGAGCTGTTAGCAAACGATTGTTAGGGGTCTCAGGGGAGGAAGAGTTTGTGTTAGCAGAGTCATCAGCGATTGTCTAAAGAGAAGCTAATGACTAACTTAAGGTTAGCAGAGAGTAGTTAGTGATTGTTTTAAGAAAAGGTTAATTTAAGACTAGCAGAGAGTAGTTAGTGATTGTTTAAGAAAAGGGTAAATTAAGAGGAAGTTATACAGTCATGCATTAGCCAGCACCTGTTAAAAACGTTAGGAAACTGCCCATGAGTCCTTGTGCCCTGGGAGTCTTATCTGAAGTTTGCTTTTTGTCTCAAAAGACAGGGTAAGGTGCCCATGAGTTCTGATGCCCTGGGGTCTTATCTCTCCCAGGGCTTGCTTTTATCACAGGAGACAAAGGGATTTCCTGTCCTGGGGCAGCTCGTACCTGCCACAGCCAGAAAGCCATCTTACGAAGCTAAGGCAATCCAGTTATAAGCTGATGGTTGCTCAGAATGTTTTTGATATTACGACTATACAAGAAGGCAGGTCATCACATAAGCTAGCAATGGAAATTCCGATTTTCAGAGATTTTCCCTTCTGCCTGGAATTTGTCAGATGACAGACGTTGCATAGCTTGAGTCACTGCCTCATCCCCAGACACTTTGTCCAGAGTCCTAGAGAAAGGTGATTCCACCCAGGCCCTGGGCGGGGCGACCAGTGCCGGTCACCCTTTACTCTAGAACCACTGGTGTTTCTGCGGCCTCTGCCACAGGGCTTCGCAGCTACAGCTGAGTTGCGGTGACTTGCCTCTCAATGTTGTTTCTGATGCTTCCCTACGAAGAAAGGCAGACTATTCCCATCTGGCAAGAACATTCTAGATGTGATCCTGCACTCTCCTCATTACATACTAGCAAGTGCCGGTGACTTGCCTCACCCCCGGTTACCGACAGCCACACTGAGCGTGTGCTGGTCACCGGGCCTTGCTCCCGTCAGCTCCTTTTCTCCCTCGGCAATTAGTAAGTATTTTGCAGGAGATGGGCAAAAGCCCCATTCTCTTCGGGCTCTCACCCCTCGTTTTAGCGGCCACGGACTGTTTGGGGATGAGTTACCGTGTGGCGGCTGCCTGGCAGCCGTGACCTGTGTTCATGGTCAGCTTCCACCCCAGGCCTCTGTTCTCCAGCCCTGCGCCTGGCTCCCGCTCTTCAGCGTGTCTTGTGCTCTGGCGCTGATCATGTGGTGCCGTGTTGCGTGGTGCGTCAGCCAGGCAGGGCTCCTCCACCCTGAGGTCAGCCGTGTCTGCGTGTGGCCCCGGGCCCTTTCAGGAGAAGGATGCACACTGGCACCTGGGTGCCGGCCTGGCCTCACCGTAGCGCCGGGTCCCCAGGGGGCGGACGGACGCCCACGCTCGTCCGCACACTTCAGCCTCGCCGGGCACTGGGAGGACCTGTGGAACATGGCCAGTGCCGATACATCCGGTGAAAACAGCACAGGCGTCTGGATGTTTTGAAAGAAAGCCCAGCCAGGCGAACCTCGCTGCTCCCGCGAGCAGGGGTCGGCCGCCAGAGCCCCGCTCTCAGGACCTGCGCAGGCGGGAGCACGTGGCTGCGCCTGCTCTCCACAAAGAGGCCTGAGAGACAGCACGTGGACCCCTTTATTACAGGACGTTTCGGGACATCAGCTGATCTCGAGGCGCCAAAGAATCTAAAGCTCATCCATGTTTCTGAACTTGCTTCTTACACATCAGGGTCCTGCTCACAGTCAAGTTTATAGTGTGTGTAACTGGATTATATGAGGTGTATATTATATATAAATAGTGTGTATGTAAGATATATGACTGGTACCACTCACAGCAGGAGTGCAAGGGATCATAAAAAAAAGCGCTTGTAATAAAGTAAAAATGAAAATCAGCAAACAACTATAAACCAGAGACAGACATTTTATGGGGGTGGAGAGGGGAGTGGGGTGCAAGCGGGGTGGGAAGAGCACGCGGGACTATGATGACGGCACACGGGTGAAGTGGTGGTGGGAAGTCCGTGGGGATTCCCACCGAGGTGAAAAAATGCACCAAAGAAGAATGACGTAAAAAATAAATAAGTAAAAATAAATAAATTTTAAAGAGAAAAAAGCTATGCATATTATACAGATTTTATAATTATGTATATACTTGTACACATTTATAAACTATAATTAAATTGTATGTATTACTCTCAAACATCACTGACTTGCAAATATAAAGCTTGCCACTATTGCTACAAACACACAGTCGGGGCCCTCCCTGGCGGCGCAGCGGGCTGGAGCACCGCACTGCAAGGCTCAGCCAAGCCATGGCCACTTCAGTGTGAGTCCATCCCCGCCCCAGAGGTGACCCACAGGGCAGCAGACCTCTCCTGACCTGCCCACTGCTCCTCTCAGCCGTGTACTTTGTGGAAATGACTGCTACGCTCCTTACTCTGTTTCTGGTGAATCCTCTCACCGCCCACACACTTCCGTCCTGTACCCCATTTCTGTATGCATAAATAAAGTCTTTTCAAAAAATAAATAAACACACATTCATGTGTGAGAGTGCGTGGGTGTGAGCAAGAGTGTGTGCAACTGGAGACCAACATCACCATCATCGAGACCACCGTCACCACTGCCGGCATGACCTCTGTCACCAGCTCCATCGTCCTCCCTCACATCAGACGGGTGATGGACACCATCAGCTCCCACAGCAGCTGCCCATTGTCAACCTGAAGGTCAAGCTCCTGATCCGCTCAGGATCTGCCTCCGGGGCTTTCCCTGTCGAGGAGAAGTGGGGAGTTCCCGAGAGCACGCTGGCGGAGTAGCCGTGAGCTCGGGCCCTAGGAGTGGACCACAGCCAGGGCGGCCCCCCCTCAGTGCCCACATAGATGGGGCGCGGGGGGAGGGGCTATGGCTGGAGACCCGGGGCCCCCCGCCAGCAAGGCAAGCAGAGGCCTGTCCTGGCCCAGAGACGCCGATCAGAGCTGAGAGCTAGAAGACGCCAGAACGAAGCGTGGCCCGAGAGGGCTGGCCAGGGCGTGCGGGCAGCGGCCTCTCTGCACCTGGGGTCTCTGTCTCCTGCTGCCGCGCGGGCCCCCGCAGCAGAGAGCGCGCGGCTGACGGCCTTGCTGCTGGTGCTGGGTCTCCCTTACATCTGTCCCCAAAGCTGCAAGATGGCCCCGCGCTCCGCCCGGGTCCTGCCGCCTCCTTCTGGCGTTGCTGGGGGCTGCAGTTTCGGAGTCTGTGTCTGTAGAGCGTGTTCCCACGTCCTTTCCCCTAGCAACATGGCCGTGATTATCTCGGGGGTCGGACCGCACCCCGCGGTGCGCAGGAGAGCCAGGGTCAGAGGTGGGGGGGGTCAGTGACGGCCACCATGTCCCCCATTGTGCCTGCCGGGCCCGGCCGGGCTCTCAGTTCCACAGACGATCACTGAAACGGGCCTGAGGGGGGGCAGGTTCCTGGGTGATGTGCCGTTGCGGCGGGAGCCTCGGTGGGTGCAGAACCACTGGAGGGCCGATGTCGGCGCGTCTCTGGCCTTCGCTTCCTCCACGTCAGCGTCGTTCTCAGAGCGTCTCCCGATGACGGATGCTCCGGGGTGCCCCGCCCAGAAAGGTTCTTCCCGGGGAGCCTCTGCCGAGCCCCGGCGGTCGCTGGGCTGAGCCCATGACTCGGTGGCCTCTCTGGCCTGGCCGTCTCACTGCTCAGGCCTACCTCATTTCTTTGTCCAGGAGACAGGGGTGAGTTGGCCCCTCTGACCTACCTGGCTTAGGGATAGCGGGGTGGTCCTGGGGGAGAAGTCAGTGTCCCACCAGGAGAGGGCAAGTGGGGACACTGATGTCCCCCTGAGTGTGTGTCTGGGCTCATTCTCCTTCCCAAGCAGAGTGATGCCCCCGTCCCAAAATCTGGCTTTGTCCTGGGGCAGCCCTGAGAAAGCCAGGGTGGCGCCAAGCCCCCCAAGCCCTCATCAGGCCTGGACGGCAGGGCCCAGCCCAGACCTTGGTGGTGGGCTGCCCTCACTCGGGTCCAGCCTCTTCTCAGGGCGTTGGGGCAGCTGGGTTCAAATATAAGCCCAGACCTGCTGGACAGGCCAGCCCGAGAGGATGACCTGCTGGACAGGCCAGCCCGAGAGGATGACCTGCTGGACAGGCCAGCCCGAGAGGATGTGTGCAGCGCTGCTGCTGGGGCCGCCTTTGCTCTGCTCCGGTGCAGAGAGTTCTGCTCCGGCAGCGGGAGACTGCCCAGGTAGCCGGGCGTGGGGCCCGGGCCGCACCCCGCAGGTGCGTCTGGAAAGCCTGTCCAGGTGAGAAGGCGGAGACCACACTTTCTGGAGAGACAGGCAGAGGAAGCATGTCCAGCCACAGACCTGGGGTGCACCCAGGCGAGTCTGGAGCTGACCTTGCAGTGGGTGTGGGAGCCGAGGAGGGGAGGGCGGTGTCCGCCGGGAGCTGGCCTTCAGGAGATGAGCTCCGCTTCCTTGTTTTGACAGGGAAATTGGACCCCAAGGCCGCGGCCGCCTCTGTAGACACAATATACCCGGCAGGGCTTCGGGGCCGCCCCTGAGAGGCCCCTGTCAGCCGCAGGGCTCCTGGATGGCCAAGGGGACCCGAGGGTGACCGCGCCCCGCTCGCCCCGAGCCGCGCAGCGCCGAGGCGGCCTCTGCCGCAGCCGTCCTGACTCGGGCGCCGCCGGGCGGCAGTGTCAGCGCAGACACTTACTACTGGACACCTCGCAGAGGCCAGCTCCGTGCCCAGGCGCCAGCCCTCCAGGGGCCACATCACCAGGGGCTCTGGCTGAGGGAATGTAGCCCCTGGGGAAGGGCGTAGCCCCGTAGGGTCCGGCTCAGGTGTCCGTGTCAAGGGCGCGTGGGGAAGGGAGG
>NW_004567103.1:753080-754133 GCF_000260355.1 Condylura cristata | reverse complement strand
GTCCACCTCCGAGGGTCGGGCAGAGACGCGGCTCCCAGGCCGCCGGGTCGGCTCTGCCCTGTCCCGTGCCACCGCGTGCTTGGCCGCCTGAGGGACCCTGGGAGCCTCAGGGCCCTCGTGAGCGCTGACCCCTGGAGGACCGGAGCGCACGTGCCCGCGGCCTTTCTCGGGGAGCCGGGCGAGGGCCGCGTGCGGCTGGGCAGCCTCCCCGGAGGGACCTGCACAGCTCCGGCTTCCGGCCTGGTCAGCCCCCCTCAGGAAGGCCTCGGCGGCCCCTGGCCTGCCCACTTTGGGGTGCGGGAGCCCAGCACCCACAGCGATACCCCACGCTGGAAGTAAAGTGAGGAGGAAGAAGACACATTTGGAGCCAGGGGGATTCCCCGAGTTCTGCCCAAGGAGACAGTGGGGAAATCATGTTGCCGGCGGGGTTTGGGGCTCCTCACTGTGGGCAAAGAAAACAACGCCAGTGGCACTCCGGGAACCTCGACTGTGTCACGTGACCCCGCCGGCACCTTGCGAGTTGTCGGGGGCCCCAGCCAGGCTTGTGCCGAAATGCCCCGGGCTGCAGGGCTGCCAGTCGGAGGCCACGTGCTGGGACGTGGCCCGTGGCCGGGGGTCACGGCTGCGGGGTCAGGCCGGCAGAGCCGAGAGCACAGCTCCTGGCAGTGAAGCTGTGTGGCCCGCGAGGCCTGTCCCCAGCCCCGGGCAGGGCCAGCGCTGCGGAGACCCCCTTGGGTGTGGGGCGGAGCCGTCCTCACGCCCGGGCCGTGTGGTTCGCAGGAGCCTGGACCGCGCCTGGGTGTCTCCTGTGGACCCCACTGGCAGGAAGCCCGGCCGGGCGCAGCTGGCCTCACCCGCAGCCCGCTGGCCCTCCTGGGCATGTGGCCTCATTGCCCCTGGCGAGGATCTGGGGGTGGGGGGCAGGTCCCCCGGGCCAGGCCGCCTCCAGGGCTGCCTCCGCCCTCCTTCTCTTCCTCATTTCTTTGAAAAACAATGTGCAATCTTGGGCTTTTCGGAGAGCACAATCATTGCTGATTGGGAAGAAGAAAGCTG
>NW_004567103.1:750093-751837 GCF_000260355.1 Condylura cristata | reverse complement strand
GCGGGGCGCCCCAGAGGGGAGGGAGCCGGCCTCGCAGATGACACCCCGCGGGGGGCGCGGGGGCGCGGGGCTCCAGCTGTGCGGGGCTGTGCCGCTCCAGCACGGGCTGATGAGTCTTTCAGAGATGAAATATGCCTTTGATTAAGGGAGTCTCCTCGCTGGCGCAGCCCCGTGAGCCAGGGGCGCCTTAGTCGTGACGGCGTATGCAAAACGAAAGGATAAAACCTTCACTGTGATTTATGATCATGGTTATTAATTTCTGATGCAGCTTTTTGGTTTGGATTATTTGGGGGTGGAGGGATTTGGCAACGTGCGTGAGGAGCTGGGGAGATTTACTGGCATAAACACCACAGCAGGGCCTCGCCGTAAATAACAGAACCTCCAAGAGGAGGCATTAAATCCACACTGTGCTCAACAGGGAGCAACTTTCCAAGTGTAAACGTGAAGCTGGTACAGACGAGGACCCCGCAGGTAGCTTCTGAGGGGGCCCAGGCGCGGGCGGATGCGCTTTCTGTTTCCAGTAAGAAATGGGGTTCTGAGCCGGCCGGCGGGGTGGGGCACCCCGGCTGGGCGGGCAGCACACGGACCCCACCTGCGCCAGTCTCACGCCGGTCCACGTCTCAGGGGTGACTGCGGGGAGCCTTCTAGGTGTTTCCTTGACACAGCTAACGAGTGAGGTGTGGGGGGGGCCTTGGCGGGTGCCTGCCAACACCATCCAGCTGCGTCTGCATCCGGATGGGCCCCGCTCCCCGTCCACCTTGGGATGGGCCCACACTCCCTGTCCACGCTCGGGGTGGGCCCACACTCCCCGTCCACGCTCGGGGTGGGCCCACGCTCCCCGTCCACGCTCGGGGTGGGCCCACGCTCCCCGTCCACGCTCGGGGTGGGCCCACGCTCCCCGTCCACGCTTGGGATGGGTCCATGCTCTGGATGGGCCCACGCTCGGGATGGCTCCACACTTCTCGTTCATGCTCAGGGTGGGCCCACACTCCCTGTCCACGCTTGGGGTGGGCCCACGCTCGGGATGGGTCCACACTTCTCGTTCATGCTCGGGGTGGGCCCACGCTCCCTGTCCACGCTCGGGGTGGGCCCACGCTCCCCGTCCACGCTCTGCTTCATGTGTGCTCCCTGAGCAGACCAGGGAGCTCGGGGTGCCCCGCGGTCACCGCCTTCTCTGTCTCGCTGGGGCTCCATCCTCGGGGCCAGAGGTGCCCGGAACCCTGCCGAACAGCTTCCCTTGCGGCCGGACCCAGCGCGGCGTGCGTCACTGCCCACACGGACACTGGCGCCGCCGTCTGCCCCAGGTGCCATGTGCTGCGCCTGGCCGCCCCCAGCGGGCCGCCCCCAAGCGGCCACCGTGCGTGATGAGGGGCGGCAGCTCCTGCGGACGAGGAGGGGGTGCGGGGCCTGAGCTGCGCGGGCTGGCCTCCGGGGGCTTCCTTCCTTACAGACTGAAGATTTCCACCGGTGCTTCTGCCCGCTTCTCTGGGGGGAGCATCGGCATCAGAGCAAACAAAACAACAGACCGAGGCGGCCACGCTGCCCGCTGGCGTCTCCAGCCGGGGCCAGGCTGTGCGGGACAGCTCCGCTGCCCACGGGAGGCCGGGTCCGGCGTCTGCCAGGGCCGTGTGGTCCTGTCCCCGTCCCCGTTTTCGCAGAATCGCCGGCCTCCCACGGGCGCGTCACAGGCAGACCGCGAGCCCCGAGCGCGAGGCCTGCAGATGCCAGGAGGGTCGGGGGGCGG
>NW_004567103.1:746319-749812 GCF_000260355.1 Condylura cristata | reverse complement strand
CCGGGCCGCCGGGTTTGCGGGGGATGGAGGGCATGGCCCGGTGCCCGCAGCTGCCTCGGCGCCGCTGCTCAGGCCGCCGTTGCTTAAGGGTGAGCGAGTCAGCAACGATGGGCAGGCTTGGCGTGGGCAGCGGGAGGGCGACTCCGGACAGGGCGAAGGGGCCCCGCCGGCCCCGCGGGCACTGCAGGCCAGCGAGCTCGCCAGCGCCTCGGAGGACGCGACGCGGGAAGGACACTGGTTTCCAGGCGCGGCTGGGCCCCGTCGAGTCGCTTCTTCCGGAACTTTCCAGCGGTGTAATTCAATGACCAGGGCCACTGGCAGCTGGCCACTGCTACGTGCTGAGAGCACGTCAGGCAGGAGGCAGATCTGGTTTCCTGGTTCCTGAACCACCACCGTTTGCCCTGAAGCTGTTTTTATAAAAGACGCGTTCTGCTCGGACACACGCCCACGTTTTTCCCCTGTAAGCGCCTGGTGCTGAGTCTGCTCGCGGGGCCTTGTCTCTGGGCCTCGGTTTCCCTCCAGAAGCACCAGGCGGGGTGCGAGGAGACGGGGTGCCGTGGGCGGGAGAAGCCGAGACGCCGCGCTGCCCAGCCGCCAGGCGCTCCCCAGTGGTGCTCCCCGCCTCCTGGGGTTCCTCCGCCCTGCAGCCCTGGCGCGACTTCCCCGGGGCACTGTGGCCTCTACCGGGAGGCTGCTCAGGGCCCCGCAGCGCTCCGAGTGGACAGCGGGCACCTGCCTGGTGTTGCGAGGCGCCTCGGGCCGCGGCGGAGGGCACCTTCTCCCGCCCACCGGAGGTTGGCTGCAACAGCGAAGGCCCCGCCCGACCCCCAGGTGTCTGTGGCGACCGCATGCGGCGTCAGGCAGGTGCTCGCTCCTCCTCGCCCCCCTCATGGCCAGCGACCCCAGCTGCTCGCTCACGGGCAGCAAGAGCGGAGGTGGACGCGCGCGGGGCAGCGCGGCGCCTCCTAGCGGCGGCTCCGGACGCGTCGCGGGCGCAGGGCGGCCTCGAGCGGAGCGAGTGGGGCATCCTCAGAGCTGACTCTGGCGGAGGCGGCACGGAGCGCGTCTCTCCTCGCGGGGCGGACGGCCGCTCTCGGGAGAGGCCACCAGGCCGAGTGGCTGCCTCCAGGCGGATGCCCGCGTCGGCTTCTTTGCGGGGAGGGAGGGGCGGTTATGGCACCCGCGTCAGGTGCGCTGGCCCGTGCTCTTCACTCGCGTGCGCACGTGTCTGTGTGGTGTGTCTGTGCGTGTCTGTGCGCAATGTGTGCACAGGTGTCTCCGTGAGCGTGTGTGCATGTCCGTGTGCACACATGTCTCTGTGCGCATGTGCACCTGTGCACGTCTGTGCATGCATCTCTGTGCACACATGTCTCTCTGTGTACATGCAAGTGTGTGTCTCTGTGCGCATGTCTGTGTGCACACATGTCTCTGTGTGTACACGTGCGTGTGTCTCTCTGCTCATGTCTGTGCGCACATATGTCTCTCTGTGTGCATGTGTGTATGCATGTCTCTGCGTGCATCTCTGCGCACACATGTCTCTCTGTGCACACGTGTGTATGCATGGGTCGGTGTGTATGTCTGCATACACACATGTGTTCACACATGTTTCTCCCTGTGCATGTCTCTGTGTACATGCCTTGCACACACATCTCTCTCTGTGTGTGCCCATACGCACACGTGTGCACGTATGTCTCCGTGCATGTGTGTATGTCGGTGTGCACACACTTGTGCACATGTCTCTGTGCACATGTGCAAGTCTCTGTGTGCACGTCTGTGTGCACGTCTGTGTGCGCACATCAGTGTGTGCATGTATCCGTGTGCACACGTCTCTGTGTGCGTGTCTGTGCGCATGTGTGTGTCTCTGTGCGTGCGCACATGTGTGCGTGGCTACCCCTCGGCCACTCCCCATCCTAAATCGCTCCACCGCAGGAAGCCGTTGGCAGGACAGTGTCGCGCCTCCTGAAGCCACCGTACAGCGGAACGAACAGCTCTGCTGGCGGTTCTGGGGTGGCGTCAGCCGCCAGAGCGCGGGCTCTTCTGAGACTCAGCGAGCGCCCTCCGCTCCTCGTCGTCTCTGCCGGCCACGGGCTCCCCGGACGCGCGGCCTGGCCCGTCGCGCTCACCCTCACCAGCTTCCCCGGCCACGCCTCTCCTCTGCCTCCACGGCACCGTGGCTGGGTGAGGGCCACGCTGCCCAGGCGGCTTCGCCTTAGCGGGATGCCTCTGCAAGGCCGTGTTCCCAGAGCGCCCCGGGCGAGGGCTCGGCATCACGGGCAGTGGCCAGCTTGGTCGCAATCGAAGGGCACAGGTGTGAGCAGGGGCTAAGCGGGCGGCGGCCGTCCCGGGCCAGGGGGCAGCGGACACGCTGACAGGATGGCGTGGCCGGCCGGAGGCCGAGGCTGGGCCTCACAGGGTGCTCGTGGGTCATGGGCCGTGGTGCCTCGCTCCTCGCAGGGCTGTGGACTCACAGAGACAGGACACCTGATGGTCACCGGGACGGCAAGATGTGACGTGGACACAGAGGGAGGACGGCGGTTCAGTAGCAGCGCAGGCCCCCCGGGGGCAGGGCGAGCCCCGGCCTCTCAAGCTGTCACAGCCCCTGTGGCCCGAGACCCCCAGCGGGGAGCCCCACAGGGCACAGCAGGCCTCTCCTGCCTCCCCGCTGCTCCCCGCAGCAGGGATTTCAGTAGACCTGCCGGCTCTGCTCCCCACTCTGTCAGTGGGGAGTCCCCTCACCGCCCCTACAGCCTGCACCCCGCTCTGTGTGCATCATACATACCTAGATGCAGCTTTAAACATAAACAAATAAATAAATACGAGGCAGGGCGGGCAAGCGGTCATTGGGTCCAGCAGCACGCTGACCCTTTGCTGGAAATCTCCTCCCCCTGGCCACAGCCTGTCTCCATGACGTGGGCTGACATGATGCCCACATTCAAAATTCAGTCTGAGCCGTCAGAACTCCCAACAAGGGCTCCTGAGGCTGAACCTCTCAGAGCCCTCCGCCCTGGGCCCGGAGGGCTGCAGCGGCCATCTGCCTGGGCGGGTCCCACGGGAAGGGCGTGTTCAAAGCAAGATGCGCCTCTTCCTGCTATTCCCTCATGTGTCCTCAGCTGAAATGCGGGGGAAGCTGAGGGCTGCCTGGAGGGAAAGCCAAGTGTTTCTTTTGCTCTTCTGTGACCTTATAAAAATCTCACTCCAACAGAAGAAAACACTAAGACTTCTCTGGCCTGTGTGTGTCCAGTCCACAGGTCTCGCCCGGTCACCGGACGCAAGGAGCAGCTTCGAGAATGACGGGCTGCGTGCGTCGGCCTCGGCTGCACGACGAGGGCCGCAGAGGGACCCGGCAGCAGGCTTGTGTCGTCCCCAAGTTCTGGAAGCTGCAGGTCCAGGGTCCAGGTCCGAGGCCTCTCGCCGTGGCTGCGCGGGGCTCTTCCCCTGGCCGCTCGCCGTCGGTGCCCCGGTGACCCCCGGTGACCCCCCCACCCCGGCCTGG
>NW_004567103.1:728416-730400 GCF_000260355.1 Condylura cristata | reverse complement strand
AGGGGAACCAAGCCCGGACTCCAGACAAGCCCCCCGGAGGGCCGGCCGGAGCCGGCGGGCGTCGGGAAGGAGGGGCCTGCAGCCGTCGCAGCTTCGGGGTCGGCTCACACGCTCGGGGGGGCGGCGTGGGCGCGCCCCTCTGACGCCACCTTGCGCTTTCCGGTGTTCCCAGAGTTGCTCGGAACACGCCAAGCGGAACCTCAGCCGGCCGTGTCCCCGTGGGAGGGGCCTGAGCGTGAGCGGGAGGCCGGCGCCGGGGACCGCGGCCAAAGGTCGGCTCCGGGGAGGTCTCGCTCCCCCGGCCTCGTCTCCAATGACGCGGGGTCGGGAAGGTCGCGCCGGCCCGCGCTGGCCCGCCCTGGCCGCCAGGGTCTCGGAAGCAGGTCAGAGGCGGTCAAGGGCACAGGAAACCGGCCGGCCCGGCCGGGCCGCCAAGAAGCCGGGCCCGACCTCCCCCTTCCCCGGAGTCCGGTTTGTCTGGGAATTTTCTTCCTCATGGCCTGTTAGCCTGGTCTGCTCCTGACCCCAAGAGCAGTTTCCACGAGTCCCTGGAAAGAGCCTGGCCCGGGGACGTCCCCAGAGGTGGTGTCCAGGACCTCAGGCCCCACAGCGGGCCGCTGGGCCGTTTCCACGGCGCCGGCGCCCAGGAGCCGGCTGGTGAGGAGGGCGCCGAGCGTCCTGTCCACGCCTGTGCTTCCCGGGGATGTCTCCATCCCCGGACAGACGGGGAAACTGAGGTCGGGATGCAGGGCGTGTGACGCGCCGGACACGCGGCCGCCTGGGGAGCCTGGTCCTCCCGGGAGCTGCGAGGGCCGGGCCAGGGGTGGCTGCGGCTTGGGGGTGCGGTCTGCGGCGCCCAGCAGGCTGGTGCTGGTGGGGCTCCCGGCCCCTCGGGCCCCCACGCAGAAGGGGCAAGCGCGGGCGCAGAGTCTTGCTGGGCTCGGCTACAGGGACGGGCCCAGCGGCCGTCCAGCACCGAGCACCGACGCTCCCGCAGCAGGGGCGCGTCGTGGCTGGGGAGGCCGCGTCTCGGCCAGCCTGAGGAGCGTCTGCTGGAGGAGGGACCCGGCCCGCGAGGTGGGCGGGAGGGCCGGCAGGCCTCCAGGAGGGGTGGGCCGCGTGGGCCCCTGCCCAGCCCAGCCAGCTCCCCTGACCGCGCGGGGCACAGCAGGCGGGCGGAGCTGGAGCCCAGCTTCCGGCCCCACAGGAGGCCATGGGCGGGCAGGCGGCTCCTGCACCCAGCACTGCTCCCCACGGCCTCCCCACCTGGTCTCTCCACACAGCAGGGCCGCTCGCGGCCACCGGCATGACGGGCCGTGACGTCCCCTGGCAGCCGCGGTTCCGTGAGCACCTGGGCCGTGAGCGGCACCCGCCGTGGACCCCGACCCGGACCTGCCGTCCTCCGAGGCGGGGCCACACCCGAAGGCCCCTTCCGGTCTCGGGGACCAGGACTTGGTCCTGCCCCAGAGACGAGGGACCCGCCCAGGGCGGGTCAAGGCCTCGCACTCGCAGGGACAGGTGGCAGCGATGGCCCGTCACCACTGTGGGGAGCCTGTGGGCCCCCCGTGGCCTCCCCGGACGGAGGGGCCTTGAGCGGCCCCGCGAGGACACTGGCAGCGGTGCAGGCCCCAGCGGGCGGGGGCTGGGAGCAGAGTGGGGACTGCACCAGCTCCCTGCTTTGGGGGAGGCCTGAGGCGGGGGGCGCGTTCCGTCACCGGGGCTGGGCCCTCGCGTGGGGGCGGGGGGCCGCGGGCCTGGCGAGTGGCGCGAGCGGACGTTCCCGGAATAACAAGCACATGTCCGGAAAGCGAGGCGCCCGCCTTCCTTGCGCAGACCCTGGAAACTGCTCCAGGAGCGAAGCTAAGCCAACGTCCGAGGCCGACGGCTGCAAGCGGCCTCCGGGCAGCTGCGCTCGGACATTCCCGGCACCGACCGGGTCAGTGGCAGAGAAGCGTGCCGCGAGGCGGGCGCCGGCGCCTCGGTG
>NW_004567103.1:727273-728241 GCF_000260355.1 Condylura cristata | reverse complement strand
GGGCCCGGCGCACGGCCACACGCTCCCGCCCGCCGCACCCAGCAGCCCGCCGTCTGCCTATCCCTGCTCGGGAACCTCGACTTGAGCAGCCAGGGCCCCGTCACGTGACCCCGACACACATTTCCAGCCCCTAGACAGTCGACGGGCCCAGACACCGGGTGCTCGGCGCAGACAGCCCCTCCCGGCCCGGCAGCCCGATGGTGCTCAGCGGCCCTGCTCGGCCTTCCCCGAGGCGGCTTGAGCCCGGCCGCCGCCCTCTGACCCTCCTGCCCAGGGGGGCTCGGCGCTGAGCGACCCAGGCCCCGGACCCCAGAGGGGCACTCATGGGGGCCACAGCAAACCCGCCTGAGAGGCGAGAGCGGCGAGCGCGTGGCTGTGCGCTGGCCACGTGTGGGTCACTCAAGGGCCGTGCGGGGAGGGCCAGGGCCACGTGCGGGACGCGTGGACTCCTCAGGCCTGGTGGGGCACGCGGACTCCCCAGGTTGAGGGCCCCGTGGGGATGAAACTTGGTCTCCAGATGGTCCCAGGTCACCCTGGCTCGTGGCCTGCCGCAGCCACGCTGAGCCTGCTCCGTGGCTGGCGTCTGAGGGGAGGGCGCCAGCGGCCCGCACATCCGCCTGCTTCGGCCCGTGGCAGAGCAGACGGCGCCCGTGAGTCAGCAGCAGTCTCTCCCAGCAGCAGAGCCCGACTTGGGTGACGCTCAGTAAGGACAGACACAGCGGCCCGCTTCTCTGGTTTCCACATATCTGGCCGTGAGCGCTGGACACGCCGCGGCCCGGCTTTGTAAGGATGCGGCGCCTGCCCGAGAGTAGTGGACGTGTCCTCCGGGCCGTCAGGGCGATGCTGCCTGTCGCTGCTCCGTCGCCGGCTCAAGCTTCATTCCAGGCCTTTCCCAGGAGGCCTCTCTGGGACGGGACAGCGGTCCTGCGTCCCCGGGTGACCGCTCTGCGGCGGCCTGAAGTCGCCTC
>NW_004567103.1:724843-726623 GCF_000260355.1 Condylura cristata | reverse complement strand
GCCCAGCTGCACCAGCGCTGCGGCTCCCAGGGCCCCCTGCGACCTGGCACAAGCACGGTGCAGGGGCCTCGCCCACCCGCTCACGCTTGGCCCAGCGGGACACGAACGAGCCACGCACGCAGCCCGGAGTCAGCATTCTGCACAAAACACCATGCAGTGGTCGTAGGGTTACAGCGCGAGGCCAGCCAGACCTGGGCGGCCACAGGCGGGTCCCGGCCGGGGCCCAGGGCCCGATGTGGGGCGGGGCGGGGGCCGGCGGCCAGCTGGCGCCCGCGGCGTGCCAGCTCTGGGTCACTTGGGTGGAGGGTCAGCGGTGGCGCTGTGTTTTGCTGTCTAGTGACCAAGACTAGATGCCGGTCTCGGCGTCTCCCCGGGCGGGCAGTGCCCAGCCGCTCAGCACGCTGCCGTGACCAGGGCTCCCCGGCATGCTCAAAGCCTCGAGTGCTGGAAATAAAGCGCCAAAGGGAGCTGTGGACACAGTGGCAGGCCTGTGTCCCGCAGAGGAAGGACCTGGTCGTGACAAGGGAGTCCCCAGCCCAGCCCAGCCTCGGACAGGGTCCTGGCCCGGCCTTTCGCCCCTGGGGACGCGGCCACGGCAGGGGCCGGACCGGCTTGTGGCAGCTGCTGGGTCTCCGTGAAATCGGACCCGAGGCTGCTGGGGACAGGTGCCCCACACACGTTCCCGCCAGTGCAAGGGTGGTGACCCGGCGACTGGGGGCCCCACAACCAGCGCAGCCCGGCCACCCCAGGACCCGCGCGGCAGCTGCTCTGTGGCCAGTTACAGCCGGAACCCAGCCTCCTGTCTGGGCCCGTCTCCTGGGCTCTTTCCCCGGCCACCCGGGGACGGGCTGCCGTCAGGCCCGGTCACCTGTCCTTCCCCCGCCTCCTCTTCTCTTTAATGTTGAAAACAGCAAACGCAGAGCGGAACAGGGGCCCGCTGTCCTCCGGCTGAGGACTCAGAGGCTGTTCCCTGAGCGGTGGGCCGCCGGCCCGGGGCTGGCCACAGAGCAGGCGTCCACGCAGACCTGCCGGGCCAAGGGCCACGAGGCGGCAGACAGGGGCCTGGGGGCTCCCCCCGCCCGGTGCTCCCTTTCCTTGCCTGCATCTGCGCGGACCTGTGGCCTCCACCGTTTACCAGCCAGAGACCCGAGGGCCCGAGACAACGACAGAGGTCGAGGGGCGCAGGAAGTGTCGGTGACGGCACGGGGTCTGGGGCGCTCAGTCCAGCCGCTGACCTGTGGCCAGCCGGTCGCTCAGGCCGGGGAAGGAGACCATGGAGCAAGGTGGGAGAAGCCACGCCGCCTGGCCGTGCCTGGGAAACGCAAACGGTGCTAATGCGACCCCAGGAGCGGGACCTGCGCCCCACCCCCCTTGGGGCACCTCCCGCCGACGCCGTGGGGCTGGCTTAGCGCCCCAGAGGGCTTTGGGGGAGGTCTGCAGCTGTCAGGGTCCCAGGCGGCCAGGCCGGAGGCGCCTCAGGCTCAGCCGCAGAGCGGGGTCTCCCTGCCCACTGAGGGCTTCCGGCCCCTCGGGGCTGAGCCACCGCAAGGGCCGGGGGTGCGGCTGCGGGCGGCCTGCGCTCCTGCTCCCCATCAAGGGCCGCGCACCGGCAGGCGCCCACCCGCGGTCACCCGGTGGCGGCGGCGCGGGAGGGTGATGACGTGCCCTGGGTGGGACCCGAGCTGCCGTCAGACAGTCTCGGCATCTTGGCTCCTTCCGTGTCTGCCAGAGCCGGACGCTGGCTGCCAGCTGCCACTGGCCCTGCCCGCGGTGGCCGTGG
>NW_004567103.1:719403-721568 GCF_000260355.1 Condylura cristata | reverse complement strand
CGGCGTCGCAGCAAGAGACGCCGCCTGAGCCCGGAGCAGGGCCCGCTCGGAGGCCTCACACATGTGCGGGGTGGGGGACCCCTGTGTGCAGCAGCCGCGTCACCCGTTTCGGCCGCCACCTTCGAGCCGTGGAGATGTCTCTGCCCTGCTGGCGGCCAGCGTGTTTGCTGTCCCCGAGCGGACGAGCTCTAGATGCGGGCAGCGGGGCGGGGGGAGGGGGCCGGGCTGCACAGGACCTCGGCGCTGGCCGCGTCACCAGCTGGGCCTTTTGCTGGCCCTTAGCTTCTCCTGGGTTTTGAAGTGATTTGCTAGAACCAGCTGCGTCGGTCAGCAGCTGCCTCAGACATGGCTGTGTTTGCTGCAGGCAGAGAGGGCTCCGTAGGGGTGGATTTTACTCGCTGAGAGTAAACCTGAGCTGGACAGTGAGGTACCTGGGCGGGCCCCCACAGAGGCCCCGGTCGAGCCGCCCCTCCTGGGTGTAGGTTTGGTTCTTGGAGCCGGGAGGGAGGAGGAGAGGCAGGGCACAGCGCACAGGAGAGAAAGCCGTGTCTCAGACGCCCGAGGAGCCGTGTGGCCTCCAGCCTCCCAGCGCCCGGCTGCCCCCTTCTCCGGGACTTCATCATCTTGCACCTCAGCGCCCAGCAGAGCTCAAGGCTCTTACTCAGTACGGAGCACGGTGACCGTGGGTCTCGGTGCCAGGCCGCCGGCCCTCCCTGCTTCCTTGCTCTGGGCACCACTGCCCCGTGCGGCTTCCCCAGCAGCTTGCCACACAAGACCTCTTACTTTCAGTGTTATCATTATTCCTCCAGAGAGTGGATGGAAAGTATGACTCTTGTAAAAACATGACTCTAGAGAAAGTGTCAAATGGGAAATAAAATCATCCCTAAACATACCATCCAGGCATAATTCTGGCAACAGTTTGACCATTTTCTTGTGTCTAGTTTTGGCTCCCCCAGGACCGTCAATATTCTACAAGAATGCAATGTTCACGGGTGCGTAGTACTCCCCAGTGCAGTCCCGGCACGGAGTGCTGGCTGCTCACACCGACGCTTCACACCGTCCCCGTGTCCCCTGTGGTGACAGACAAGCCCACACCAGCGGCCGGGGACACCCCGGGCCGTGTTACTGTTTTCTCGGGACGCACTGCGGGGGGAGAGTGCCGGCTCTCCGGGGATCCCCACACGGGTGCTTGACCGGGTCTGCTGGCGCCTCCAGCCAGGTGCTGATTCCCGAGCGAAACCACGCTCTGCTGCAGGCCCCCGGGTCCTGGGCCTTCACGCGTTTTCCTTGGGAACTTTCAGCCAAATGTCTTGAACTTGGCAGAGAGCAAGAGAGGAAATTTTGCTACGGATATGGAAACGTTCGTTCTGTTTCGTGTGTTTTTCTACTGCACGGAGTGAGAATTTCGCTCGCACAGGCGCCGCCTGCAAGGGCCACGCGGAGGTCAGTCCCAACCGCGGCTGAAGTAACGTGTGTGGCTGTTACGTTAACCCGCGACCGGCGCCCTGCGGGCCGCGCTTTCCCGTCGGCCCGGTCTTCCAGGTAAGCGGAGCACGCCAGGGCGCCGCGCTGCACTTCGCTTGGGTGGGCTTTCTCTTTCGGCCTTGAAATTCCTGTGTCTTTATGTCACTTCCCTGCTAACGACAAGAATAATAAATAAATGCATCCCTGTGTGAGGAAACGAGGACAGACAAGCAGGGCGCAGGACACACCCTCCGAGGGGCCTTCGGTGGGGGCCACGCGGGCCTGGGCAGCCGCCACTGAAGATCCAGTGGCCTGTGGTCACCTGTCAGCCACTTGGAGGAAGGAGCGTTTGGAAAAGGGGACACCTCTTATGACAGTGACCCTGTCACAGCCGCAGGGGTCTCATGGGCGGGCCCGGGGCAGGCAGTGGGGCCGCCCTCAGTGCCCTCAGGCCGAGCGAGGGTGAGCTGTCGCTTCCAGGAGCCCTCAGCCCACGTGGCACACGGGTGTCTGAGAGCTCAGTGCACTTGCAGGTTGGTGACGCAGTCGGGGCGGGGGCCGGGCCGCCCGTGTGCCGACAGGGGGGACCCTGGGTGTCTCCCTGGGAGAAGGGGATGGGCACGGAGCCCTGACCCAGGGGTCCTTGCCGTGAGGGCCGTCAGAAACCTCAGCAGGGCCTGGGAGTTTGTTTCCCACAAGGT
>NW_004567103.1:712596-719083 GCF_000260355.1 Condylura cristata | reverse complement strand
CCCAAGGCTGTGCTCTCTGCTTCCTACCTGCTGTGACCACGAGCTGGGTGTGCAGTGAGAGGGGGCAGTGGTGACTTGTCCAGAGGCACCCTGCAGAGTCCCGCCCCCCGGGGTGGCTGGGGTGGGTGGCCAGACAGCCGCTTCCAGCTTTGGGGTGAGAGTCCCCAAAGTGAGTGAATCGTGCCACGGAAGGCGGAAATGCCTCAGCCTTCACATTGCACGGCCCTTTCTTAGTGCTGGTCTCTATCTCCAGTCTGTGGATGAAGCGTCACTGGCTTCCCGTCACCTCCCCGCGCCTCTCCTGCCTTGGACAAACACGCCAGGCCGCGCTGGTCCTGAGGTCCAGTCAGCGGTCACTGCGGGGCAGAAAGCCCTCATTTTCTGCTTCCCCCAGGCCCGTGAGCTTAACAAGTAAATAAAATCCTTATCGGACTCCCGGGCCCATTTCCTGTGCCTCGGGGTTATAATTCATCTTTATGAACTCTGGGCATCTCCTCAGATCTGGTTTCCTCCACCCCTCCTGCTTCCTGAGAGCCGCACCCGGGGCAGGGGCGGGAGGGAGGGAAGGCCGTCTGGAATCCGCTTCCCCGGCGGGCGGGCCGGGCTTGGCTGAGCAAAGGCCCGCAAGGCCAAGGCTACGCCCCGCCGCACCCCTGCTCCCCGGACAAGGTGTGGGGCCACGCACTGGGGGGCGCCGGGACCCCGCGGCCCTGCGCAGGCCTCCGCAGATCCGCCTCGCGCGGAAGCTTCCAGTGCTCTGAGGTGGAGGCGTTTTGAAGGCCACTGCGAAACACACGTCCCCGCTGCGTCCGCGTCCGGGTCCCGGCCTGTGGCCGGAGCGACGGGGGCAGGCTCCCGGGCCAGGCGGCCCTTACCAGAGTCATCCATCAGGGCCGGCTGTCGCCTGGGGACCGCCTGGCCTTGAGCTAATTAAGTGGAGGGCCACGAGGATGCCTCTCTCTGAGCAGGGCGAGGCGCTGGGGCGCCGGGCAGGGCGGGGCGGGCGGCCTGCAAACCCCGTGGCACCCTCTCGCTGCGAGAAGCCCCCGGACCCCCGCAGGGCCAGCCTGTGGCGATGGCCGCAGACTCCAGGCCCCTGAGAACGCGCCCGGCCAGGGTGGCTTTGTCCGTGCGTGTGCAGAGTGCAGGGGTGTGATCAGCGTGCCGGTGTGGGCTGTGTCCGTGCTGTGTGCAGATGTGGGCGCACCTCCTTCTGGCGGACCGGGCATGTTGACAAGCAGAGACGTGCGGACCCCGTCTCCCCGCTCTGGCAGGCAGACCGAGTCGCAGCGAGGAGCAGACTTGCAGGAGCGAGGTTCCTGGGTAGGGAGCCGTAGAGCTTGTGCTGCTAGGTCAGGTGCAGAAGGGGCGTTAAGGAGCGGGAGGCTCCCCCGTGGGGCTCCCCAGTCCCCAGGGAAAGCAAAGCGCTGACAGGTGGTGGGGGGGGAGTCTGTGTGGGGACCACGTCTAACAGCCCAGGGGGTCCTCACCGCGAAGGCCACGCCCAAGCACCAGGCCACCCCTCCCCCTGGTTCCGCCTCTGGGATCTCAGCTTCCCGGTCCTGACCCCTTGCAGAGAAAAGCCACAGCCCATTAAAAACGGGCCCCTCTCCTCCTCCTGAGCTTGAAAGAACAGGTCTGACCCCGAAGCACCAGCTTCAGCGTCCTCTCCAGATGCCTGGTGCCCGTGCCGGGACGGGCACACCCGCGCCTCCAGCACCACCCGCGCGCCAGGTGCGGGCTCTAGTAACTGAGCATCTAATCAGCCTAAGGAGGAAGCGGCGGGCGAGTTCAGTAAAGGCCAGAGAACCCGGCCAACACGCTCGAGGTATCTCAATTAATTTCACACAGCAGCGCCGTGCTATGGGGCCGCACAGCTTCAACATGCTTCTTAAAAATCTCAAAATAAGGACCCTCCCTGGGGCGCAGCAGGTCAAAGCACAGCACTAAGCTTAAGCCACTTCTGCATGAGTTCGATCCCCGCCTGCCCCGGAGGTGACCCCAGGGCGCGGCAGACCTCTCCTGACCCCCCGCTGCTCCCCTCAGCAGTGGACTTCGTCCAGCTGCCTGTTCTGCTCCCCATCGTCTCTGGTGAAGCCTCTCACCCTCCGCATCTCTGGCCTGTACCCCAGTTCTGTACAAATAAATAAATAAATCTTCAAAAAAAAAATCTCAAAATAAGAAGCATCGTCCTTCTTGGCGTACGGTGGGCCCATAAGGCCACTCAGCATGGTCGGTACAGTGCAAGGAGGCCCGTGCCCTCTGCTGCCATCCTGTGTTGCTTGGCCAGCACCAACCTGCGCAGTTAGAAGGAGACGCTGAAGACCGTGCTGTACCCTGAGAAACACAAACTAACCAATGGAGAGATCATGTGAGCTGCCAGGGGAACTGGGTGAGCACGTGCAGCTGTAAGATGAAAAGCGAAGGTGAAAAGGTCCCCTTAGGGAGCGCTTAGGCGCCAGGACAGCGGAGTCACCCGTCACCAGCGGCCACGGCCTCCGGACAGCAGGGCTGGGTTTCATGGGCCGATCACAGGATGGCCACGGGATTCACCTCATTCTGTGGAAGACAGGGCAGCTCTGCAGGGCGCGCTCCTGTTCTTTCCCGCGTTGCTTGACGTGGCTCCTTACGGCTGTCTATCATGTGTCCTCAGCGTCCATTTGTACTTATTTTAATTAGCTTCAAATGCTTCTTTAATGTGAGAACATTTTACAAATGATAAACGCGCATCGTGAGAACAAACTCAATGAACGCAAAGTGCGCCATGAGCAAGGTGATCTTCCCTCCTGCTGTGGCTACTCGGAACCTCAGTCTGTCATTTCCTCAATTTTTGTGTTCCCTTCTGAAAACTGTATTTTGAAACAACAGCGTAACCTATACAAGCCGTAGCTTGCTGTAGCAATTTTTACTTTCTATATGAACTCATAAACCTACTTTACAGCTTTTTATGAGTGCATCATAGTATTTCTTTTGCTGTATCAAATTACCGACGAATGCTTAGATTTTTCCATGTTATTTTATTTAAAATGCTATTTATTTGCAACTATAGCTACCCACATGTGCAGGAATATACAGGCAAAATCCTACTCAGAATGCCATGTGCGATTCAGGCGGCCTTTGGCAGTATCTGGAGATGTCTGACTGTCACAACTAGGAGATGAGGTCATATGGGCATCTGATGGGTAGAGGCCAGAGAGAATGCACACATCCCACAATGCACAGGCCAACCTCCCTACTCCCCTCCACAACCAGGAATCATCTGGCCCAAACATCCATAGTCCTGAGACTGACAAACGCTATGATATAGAATATAAGCCATCAACACATGTGTCCTGAGCTCAGGTTCTGTGACACAGACAAATAAGGCCCAGGAAATGAAAAAGGAACAAATAAAACCTATGGCTGGTGAGGGAAAAGTACTCCATAAAAAGCATATAGCAACATGGGAATAATGCGTGCACTAGCAAAGATTAACAAGAGAAAGTAATAAAAATGTTAGAGACCTCAAGAAACAGAAATACTACAATGGTGAAGTGAATAAACAGTGCCACATTAAAATATAATAGTAATCAGATAATTCTGTAACAAGCAAAATGTATTAGGTTGAACCTTATGAAAGAGCCATTTCACAGGTGAACAGCAGCCAAATATCGTAGTGCCTTATGTCAACAGATTGTTTATGAAGTTCTATTGACAAGGTGTGAGCTAAGCATTAGACATACCTTATCTAACTTGTTCTTCAAAACATGCTGCCGAGGTAAGTCTCAGGAGTCAGATTGGAAAAGTTCAGATGTTCTCAAAGTGAAGCATCTTGTCTAAGAGCAAAGGGAAAGTAAGTGTTTATCTAGCATGAATGAAGGTCTGCTTTGTCTCTTGTCAAAATCCACACTCAGTACCCTCATGATGAAGCTGACATCCACACAGAATAAGGGTTTAAAAGAGATCAATAAAATTTTAGAAGCTTATAAAAGGAGACAGGCAATGAAGGTCCAGCACACATATAGGTGGGACTGTGATGCTAGTTGCTGAACAAATCAAAACAGTTTATTCAGGTTCCAGAGGAGAAATCTCTCTCCAAGAGAGGAATGTACTTAGCTCTTGCAAGGCCGCATCTTACCCTTAGAAACATTAGTAGAGAACAAAACTGAAATATCCTGGTAAAATGATTTGGACTCCAAGGGTGGAGAAAATAATACCACAAGCTTTTGGCAGAAAAAGTAGCCTAAAGAGAAGAAAAATGAAGTAATGCTGTGCTCAAACTTCCCCACAATACAACTCTATTCCAAAAGCAAAGTTCATAAAATTTTATGTAAAATGTGACTCCTAATTTTTGTACACAGTGAAGTTGTTCTTCCTGTAGAAAGTCAACAATAAGTCATCATCAAAAATGCAATCAATTCCTCTTGCAAAAATTCCTGTCATATTTGAAATGATCAACAATAAAGAGCTCAAAGAAAAGATATGTGATATGAAGCTACTGAGCCTTTAAATATAGGATTGAAGACAACGAAGGTATTTATGAAACACTATAAAAGTCAACATTTGGAAAGGAGAGGTTATAAAGTCAAATTTAAAAGTTATCTGCAACATAGAAACCAAGACTTCCGTACCTGTTAATGAACGGCGTAAGATTGATTTTCATGGCAAAATGCAAGAAGTTGTTCCACTAAAAAAATTGTTCCTGGCCCCTGCCTGCTAGTGCAACCGATTAAAGCGCAGCACTAAGCAGCCCTCTGTCGCTACTGCAGCGCCAGCTCTATCCCGGGCCAGGGAGGTGCCCACAGGGCGCGGCAGACCTCTCTGTCTCCCCAGTGCTCCCCTCAGCCGGGTATTTCAGTCACTCTGCTTGTCCTGCTCCCCGCTCTGCCTCTGGTGAGCCCTCTCAACCCCCTATGCCTCTGACCTGTACCCCAGCTCCTACATGCATAAATAAATCAATCTTTAAAACATTGTTCCTGAGATTAAAAAAAGATCGTGTTATTTATCCCCATGATTTAAAGCTATAAAATCTGTCCTTATGAGAACGAAGAACAAATTGCATAGCGCTAGATTATTAGAAGATGAAAAATATTGATCATAAAGTGAAAGATACAAAAAGAGTAGAAAGTATTTCATTCTGATTAAAAAGGATGAGTGCGTGGATAACTCAATGGGGGGGCAATCTATTAGCATAATTCACCACGGTGCCAGATTTATGGAGCAGCCATATGGTCATCTCAGCAGATGTAGAAAAAAAAATCATTTAATTAAATTTAACACTCATGTGACTGAAAAACAACATTTAGCAAACCAATCGCAAAGGGGAACATTCCTCACTTAATAAAGGACATCAACAAAACTGTTAGAAATCATCCTGTTTCCGTGGTGAAACATTAGAAGGATTTATTTCGAGGTGAAGAAAAGAAAATGTTGTCTAGTGCTATTGTTTGTGATAAATGTACTGGAACCCGAGCAAGGATAATAAGACTAAGAAAGAAGACTCCTCGACACACAAAAAATCCCCGAGCTAAATAAAACCTGAAGAGATTGGAAAGAAACAGTTATTATTTGCAGCCACCATAAATTAGAAAATGTAATTATAAGCGTCCCTGCCAACAGCGCAGCTAACTTACAAGAACCCAGAATAAATCTAACAGAAGATGAGTCTGACTTTTATTGTGAAAATTACAGCACAATTTTAAAATAACCGAATCGGTGGAAATGCATTCTGTGTTTACAAGTGGGAAGACAGCTTTATGGATCTATCAATTCTCTCTAAACTAATGTGTGAGCTCCTTGGGACCTCGGTCTAAGTCAGTGAAAGGAGACAACAGTTTCCATCAAACACTGCGTAGGGAGGGGACAGAGGGAAGGGGAGCGTGTTGGGGTGCAGAGGGAAGGGGAGCGTGTTGGGGTGCAGAGGGAAGGGGAGCGTTTTGGGGTGCAGAGGGAAGGGGAGCGTTTTGGGGTGCAGAGGGAAGGGGAGCGTTCCTCCCAGCGGCACACAGCTGTAACGGCAAAGCCAGGGCGAGCGGCGGCGGCCTCAGAGTCCGACGAGCCCAGCGCGCGCCAGGGCTCCCGCGACCCCACCGCCCAGATGCTCCCCGGGCCTGGGCCAGTGTGCCACACAGCTGTAATGCCGGCGCTGAAACAGCCCCCCGCCACGGAGAGCGGGCAGAGCGCACCCCGGCCCCACGTTGGCAGCTCACGCCTGGTAGCTGGAAGCAACAGGTCTGAAATGGAATTGTCCGCTTTCTGGACGGGGAAGGACGGCCGCGCGCTCGGGTCGCCGCTCCTCTGCAGGGACTCGACGGGGCTCTGCCCAGGTTCCCGCAGGGCACAGCCCGGGGCAGGCCCGGCCCGCGGCACCAGCCTCTGTGGAGCGGAGGCTAAAGCGCCGCGCGGCAGCTGAGTCAGCGCTGCTGTGGCCCTCCCGCGCCTGGGCCCGACAGGGCGGACAGAAACGCCCGCGGGGACAGAAACGCCCGCTGGGGACAGAAACGCCCGC